>NW_025767075.1:0-402500 GCF_003918875.1 Haliotis rubra
TGGCTGTAATATTGCTAAAAGCTGCGTAAAACTAAACTCACTCACTCACTCACTCACTCACTCACGGATACTCCACAGAGAGGGGCTAATATATGATGCTACACGTCTCCTCCTGTTCCGACTCCCTGGCAATGTGAATATTTATTGTTGCTTGTTGAAGATGATATACATTGCTTGTCACACATATAAGTTATTTCCAGTTTTCTTCCAGCGCACAAGTTTTTCCAAACACGGCAAATTGCGACATTGGTATGTTTTATCAATCATCTTATTGTCATTTGTACAACTCGATGAAAAAATAACTGAATTTGGAATCAGACTGCAGGTGGCAACTGTGATACATTTGTGTTCTACATGGAGTCAAATATTTGTATTATACAGCTGATACTTATCTGAATGAGAGCTCTATGACGTCCCCGTCTCTCCAATCAACGTTATTCTTGCAATATTTCATGTTTGATAGTCCACGTTCTGTTGGTTTGTATATTTCAGTCGAAAATGAGCTGTATAGACGGTCACGTGATATCTCCCCTATCAACGAAGCTGAAAATCAGGAGGATGACATCATTATGTCAGGTGACACTGCCTTATAACATGTCTCTTATAAATGTTACAATGAAGACTTGAAAGGTCGATCTGATCCCATTCTATAATTTTGTCTTAACTATATACCGACAAAAACAAAGGAAATGATGAAATGAGAGTGAATGTGTAATTGCTCTTAATGTCCACAAGATCAATTTCTCGGGTACAGATCAATATCTGGTGTATCCACCATATTGGGCGACACATACACGACACCTTGATGGCATACTGTTGATTAACCTCCGGATATTTTCCCCGAGGTATTGCCCGCCTTTCCGCCTGAATAATAGCTACCACAAGGTTGGCCAGACTGACGGGTGCGGGGTCCCTGGCGTACACCCCCGGCTAGAACGTCCCACAGATGCTCAATTGGGGACATGTCCGGGAACTTAGAGGGCCAGTCCATCGTATGTATACCCTCTCATCGGAGATAAGGGGTGACGTCTGGCATTATCATCTTGAATTCCAAATTCTGCCGACAATTCCTAGCCAGTGGAGCCATGACAGGGACAGAAAATTTCTGTCAATATATCGCCGACCAGTCAAGTCTCCATTAACGATGACCAGATCCGATCGCCTGTCATGTAATAACTCCCCATACCATGGCACTACCGCCCCCATACTGATCATGGTCAATAATAGCCGCGCTCACCAACAACGTTTTCGCCATCTGTGAATCGGAGGCAAAACCTTGACTCATCCCAGAACATGGTGTAACGCCAATGGCGCAAGGCTGATACTGCCCTGCCCACACCAGTCTTTGGTGCCTATGGTGAGCTGTGAGGGTGACACCCTTCACAGGCCGCCTTGCTTTCAGACGGGTTTGATAGAGTCGGTTCTTAACGGTTAATATTGCAATTCGTCGTCCAGTTATTGTACGGAATTCCCTATTGATAGCAGGTGCTGATTCGAACCTATTGCGTATGGCCATTAATGTAATGAGACGATCTTGTCTAGGTGCCGTTGATTTTGGTCTGCCACGCCCAGGTCACATTGCAGGCTCACCCGTTTGAGGGTACGTGTCCCACAGGCTTCAAATTACACTTTTTGATTTACCAAACATACGGACAAGTGGCACAGTGGTTTTCCCCCTTCTATCACACCCACAATTCTGCAATTTGTCTGTTCGTTGAGTTACTACCTCGGAGGCATTTTTCAGCGTGTATTCACCTCTTTGTATTAGTGATTCAAATTCCTAGTTTTGTCGGTAGTGTATCATAATATTTGTTAAAACTTACATAAGTGGATGTGTTTCTTGAGTACTGGTATTTGCCATGAGTTTATTTTAACATTATAATGTTTCTCCAGATGCATACGCGAGTGTGGATATGCTAGCTACGAGCACGTGCCCACCACGTGAGCAGGGTGCGTCATGTGACGTCGACGTAGACAACCTGTATGCTAAACCTGATAAAAGCAGGTCTTCAAATGTTCAACAAGGTGAGGCTGATCTATTGTTTAGTTTATTATCCATGATGCAGTCATTAATAAAGGCAAATGCGTGGCACGACCTGTTCAGATCAGAAATGGTCATCGTTGACCTGTGTTTGTTGTCAGAGACGACTAAAGGGACCCGACCATCACACCCGTGGACGTGGTTGATGCATCTTATGCGTGTCAATGTTTGACCGCTGCGTACCACCACTGGTCCAGAAACGATTTTTACACACTACTGTCTACTGAAACATAACTGAGTGCGGGGAGACAACCAAACCAACAAACAAACCAACATATGGGAGGCACATTGAAAACTCATTGTGTGAACATCAGTTTCAGATATATACGCTGTAGTAAATAAACCCTGAAGAAGAAGAGGCAAGATGATCCAAAGGTGTCTGAAGATGTCAACACTGGGGACGTGTATGCAAAACCCAACAAGGCTTGAAGGGCATAGGTGTGTGAAATATATATAAAACTACATTTTTTCTAAAAACATCGTATCATTCCGACTCATTCATAAACTTGTGGTTTTGAATGGCTGCCAAAGAGTGATGATAGCAGATATTAGAGAAAAGGTGAGGTAAAACCTGACCTAATTTCATCCTTGAAATGTTGAATACTTGACTCGGGTGCATGTTTGTGCATACCGGGCATAGGACTTCCGCTTGAAATGTGATGCTGGTCACGTGACAGTGTTTGTACATTAGCTTGAAAATGTTGGCCGTGTATTTTCGGTGACATACCGCACATGGACGTAAACGGCTCGATTGACGTGAGATTGTGTGGAGTGATTGAGTTAAAATTTAAAGTCACTTTGGCAATATTTCAGCCATATCGTGACTAAAACAGTAAATTCTTATAAAAATATAAAATATGTCGCCAAAGGTTAAAAACTACCACGTAACTTAAAATTATACATTACTTAGGACACTATACCATACAAATGGGCTATAGATCGCAAGGAACTAAAGGTAGATCACCATACTATCAGCTTGTGTCATGTTTGTAAAGTATCCTCGTAAATAGGTTGGTATTTACAAACAGTGTATGAAACGTACATAAACACGTATATATATTCCATGCAGATCTTTTTCTCTATAGTAAGTTATAACTTCACAAGATGGTGCGATTCAGAATAATATAACGCTTGGCTTGCCGTGGTCTCTAAATGACATGACAACATAACGCTCACTTTATTGACAGTTATAACATGTGTTATAGACAGATCTGAATAATGTTGCTAGGTTTCAATTTATATAGCGACTTTGCATTTTAATATTGTATTACTGATTCACTTATGAACATGCATAGACGTGGTCTTGTCGCTATATGGCTGCACAAATGCTGATGCAACACTAAATTTTAACTCACTGACTCATTTATGTTTCCACGTTTTCCTGTAAGAACTTTGTAAACATAACTGCTTTCCTTGTGTGGATCTGCATACAATAAAGGCTGATTTCCTTCTTAATGTTTTATTGATGATCTGCCACTGTGTCTAACTCGATACAACATAGTTTACTTGAAAATGAGTATATTACTCACCACTCACCACTTGTATGTTGTGTCACTGGCGAGATATCCAGTGGGTGCTGCAGTTGTAGTGCTATGCTGTGGTGCACGTTCAATACTTTAATGGAGCCCACAAGCATTGGTGTGGTAAAAATGAAAGGTTTCTAATCTTCTAAGGGATGTAACTCTGCACAGCATATTGCAACACAGGAAAGCGGGCCACCAACAAATATACTTGTGTAGCAATACTACAGTTGAATACATCTGGATACAAACCTAGGATTTGTAGTTGTAACCCTTTGTAACATGAGAGTTCATACTTTAATGACACATAATGGGAGAAAGTTTGGATTTCACGTGGACACCCTATGTAGCCTAGATGAACACAGGCACGTTTATTGGGAAGACAAAATGAAATATGACTCGAGCATGGCCTCGTCAAATAACACCTGGTTCAAGGTATTTATCATAGGTGAATAAAGATATCATGAACTTGAGGATAAACGATGAGTGAGAGAGTAAGTGAGTTAAAATCACTTTGGCAATATTTCAACCGTATCGTGACTAAAACAGTAAGTACTTCATAATTAAATTTGATAAATTCTGTTGCCAAAGGACATTAGAACAACTAGTATATCACAGTTATAGACTTAAAACTAGCATATAACTTAAAAATATATAGTATTTAGGACATAACAACATAAAAACGGGGCTATAGATCGCCAGCAACTGAAAATAGGGACCAAAGTGACCAAGGGGACTCACAATACCTTTGCTACCTGCAAAGTTATTTATTCATTCTCACAAATTACAATTCATATGCTAATAACAATACATATCAACATTTATCAATTAATTCAGTTATTTTGAAACCTCAATGATTAAACAAACAGATACATTCTTAAAAAGAACCCTCGTTTCAATGTATATAGCGACTTTGCTTTTGAATATTGTATTTCTGATTCACTTGTGAACATGCATAGACGTGGTCTTGTCGCTATATGGCTGCCAAAATGCTGATGCAAAACTAAATTTTAACTCACTAACTCATTTATGTTTCCACGTTTTCCGGTAAGAGCTTTGAAACCATAACTACTTTCCATGTGGATCTGCATACAATAAAGGCTGGTTTCCTTCTTAATGTTTTATTTATGATCTGCCACTATGATCTGCCACTGTTAGTGGCTGTATCCTCAAAGGGGGTTAAAGTATCGTAAAATTATTGTCCCAATGAGGGTACGTAAGTCCTTAACCCTCAATGTCAATTTAAATGGTAGTATATTTGTTATTTTTAATAATGGCTAAAGCTCAGCACACTCGCCAGCAGCTGACGGGATGGTGTAAATCCAGCTAGAGTCCATGCAGGTAGCAAAAGTACTGTAAGTCCCCATGGACATTAGTATGGTGATCTACCTTCAGTTGTTGGTGATCTATTGCCCGTTTTTATTTTGTACTGTCTCTACTGATTTCATTTTTTGATATCGTACTAGTTTTAAATTTATATCTGTGATGCTCTAGTATTTTACTGTCTTTCGATGACTGGTTTTTATGTTCTAAATCTATTGATTTTAATATTGACATAAATTAACTTGTTCTCGTCACGATATGGCTGCAATATTGCCGATGTGACGTTAAATATTACCGGACCACAACTCTTTTTGACAGCAGCAGTGACGTAAGCTGCTTTTATGACCTACAGGTTGACAGCCTTGTGATAAGGCGTCACAAATCTTCTACAAAGAAGTGGGATATACAACATTCGGATATATAACGGCAAATTTCAAAACCTGGTGTTGCGTTAATTTTCTCCAGATCTGTCAAGATCAGTTTATGGTAACTATTGACAAATGGTTCTGATATGGTCGCTTGAATATGATAGCGAATAAGTCAAACTTGCGCATCGGATTTTGTGGTGTTGTAAAAACTAAAGACAATCACATTCTCTGCAACATTATCCTCCCGTGGAACACATATATTTACATATTATGTATAAGTGAAACACTAGCGTTTAGAAACACAATTTGCGAGCTATATCATCAGTTTATATGCGCACACACATGCATACTAGGATCCTGTAAAGAGCATATAGCAACTTCCACAGATCACACAGACTTTACATACAAGCACCAAATGTCCACGAATCGGAGCCTGATAAAATGAATCAGTTGCTAGAGAGCTGGGTTCTCGAGCAGAACACTTATCTCCAAAAATCAGATAATATCCCTGTTTTTCGTCTAATAGAGGGTGTTATAGGTGCAATAAAGCAATCTGATAAACTTGGAATCATAATCTGATAACTATGCAAATTACGTCAATCCATCTTTCTCAAAACTCCATACATGCCATGCGAATCCTAAAACGTTAACATTTCATCGATGACGTCGTCGCGAGTTTACGTTGCGTCGACGAGTTTGGAAACAAAGATGGTAGCCCCATTATCAAAATTGGTGATTCTGTAGAATTGATGACAGAGGTTCTGGAGTCGTTACTGCAGCAATTGACTTTGGAAAACATAAAACGGAGAACTTCGTTCAACTTGAAGGTACGGATTATGAGGCACGAGTGACAGGCTATCGTCTACGAAAGGTACCAACAAAGGATTCAGGTATCAGAAACTGATATTGATGAGGTGATTACCCTCAGTGAAAATAGAAACTCTACCAAGAAAACACTGCCTGATTTTGTTATTCTATTTCGACAGAAAGATCTTATTTTATGCATGAGTTGTTTTCCCTGTATTAGCGACAAGTCACAACCATATGCAGCTATCATGAACGACCTTCACCTTGGTGTACCGCTAAGTATTCTTACGCGAATGCTCGATTCTCTTCAAATATAAATACGTACGATTTGCTTCTTTTGAGAGTAATTTTAAGAATGACATTATATGATAATGAGATTATTAAAGGTCACATGCAACCAAAAAATCAAACCAAATTAAAACACAATTATCACTTATTCATGACATATAATATACATTGCTGGTTACGAAAGAATATATAAACAAAATTATAAGAGTACAAGTGCAAAATTGTGTACTTCGGTTTACTTCCCAAGAAACGAAGCAATCGGGATACCGAACCCAGTCAGAGCGGGTGGGTGTGCACTCAAGTGTAAGGGCTGGTTCATTTGCAGATGCTCTCACGGCTAATTGTGTGTATATATAGAGAGAGAGATGTTGGGTTTGTAAATACATGCTCATTTTTGTGTATAACATTTTGCAATCAACAGACATCATAACATGTCATGTGTTCAAGTATCACACCTGCCTGTCTGTGTAATTACATAAGGTGACAGAGACCGAACTCGGGCCATAAATCAATGCGTTTTGTTTATGGTGTATAGCCTGATTGGTGTTAAGTTCAAATTGCATGTGGTCAGTGATAGCAGCTGTGTATTGAATATTGTCATTAGCAGACAGGCAGGCAGACACACAGGTGTCAATAGAACAAGACATTGAGTTTTGTCTGTGACAACGACATATCTATATCACAGTTAGAAATTCTGTCAACGCTAAATAATGACATTGCTTTTAAGTATCGAACTGAGAAAGTGTCTCGGTAAGAAGAACGTGTGGTGAAATAGACAAATGAAATTATATAAACAGTTAATTTACTGTCATAACATATAAAAAGCTCGCGCCTGTGAGATATCAACAAAACATTAGAAAAATAGCTCATACCAAAGCCTTCATCGAGTATTCACCGAACAACCCGGCTTCCAAGCTGCGCGAACCTATTTACTTGCGCACGTGCTATGAGCGCAGCCCAGCTGTTGAAACCCGTTTTCCCCAGAAAATTAGTGAAACGTTTGAACTCCGATTTCGCGCGGTTTTTTTCATCGCGTTATTTTTCAACTTCATAAGTTGAATTTGCATTTTTGACGATTTGTTTCGGTAAGTCCATACCGAAAGGTATCAGAATCTGCAAAGTTGTGTTTTACGTTGCATGTGACCTTTAACCTTGTATATTTCGGTATATTAGTATCATATATTAAAATAAAATTATGTATTATGCTCGCCAAAGGCTTGCATAATACAATTTTTATTCTTAATATATGATATTGATGATACGGAAACACACTCGGTTAATAATCTCTATAAACGTTCCTGCAGTCATACTGACACTGATACCAATCAGAAGTACATAATTAACAACACGTTCACAAGGAGTCCTCAATGACAGCTCGCTAGAGACCTCAGAGCAATATTTAATGATCGATAACTAAGAACTAGCGTTACATTCAGAAGTGAACATGGTCATTAATGTTTTATGTCTGGTAATATTCAATTTTGCCAGATTGTTATCGGGTTCACTCGTCGGGAACATATTAACCTTGTAGGAGGAAGAGTTAGATTATCCGGTTTGATAAGGGTTGTACAATGTCATTTTACAATCACGCGTTCTGATTGGTCCGCCAGAGATATCGAATTAAGTTAATGAGGGTTTTACTGTGATATTATATAGTCATGGGTGATGATTGGTCTCATAGAGACATCGACGTACGTTAATAAGGGTTCTACCATGACATTATACAATCATGCAATCTGATTGGTCAGCCAGAAATATCGATTACGTCAAACCATGACGCTGATTGTCGCATTATCACTTTTCGGAAACGGATAACGCTGGGCCAAATTGAAAAGAGCATTGACATCTCATTTTGCCATTTACTCGTTCACCACGTTACCTTGTAAAGGTTATTGAGGCCATGGCTGTGAGTTGTGTCACTATAACGCCATGCCACTCATTTCATACCTTAACATCTGCATATTGTCTTCAGGGCACACTTTAAAATGTACCAATTACTTGATATAAAGAATATTTCCTTGCAAATGTTGCATTCATTTTCCTGGAGAGATGCACCTTCAGATTCATCCATTGCGAGTATTTACCCACCCATTGACCCCCAACACGGGCTACAGGATCTGATATTGCTTGGACATAGGGGACTTATCAGACTTTTACAGGAAACTGTATACAACTGACTGTGTCGTAAATCGAAATACACTCCCTCGGTCAACATTATCAGCAATGGTTTCTTAAGGTTAATATTAAAGTTGAATTTTCCCGGTAAACTGATCCGGGTTTTGTTTGGTCCCTGTCGGGACCATGATCTGGATTTTAGTGGGTCCCTGTCTGTAACATGCTCCGGATTTTAGTTGGTCGCTGTCAGTAATTGATCCGGGCGCCTCAGGGCAACGAAAGCACATGGCTGATGTTCACTTCTGTAACTGACTATTGTAGGGAACGAAGTGGCCAAGAAAATTTTGTAGCATTGTAGTATGATTATTAGTTACACCGATGGGCCCCATTTGCTGTGCTTATTAAGTTTAGTAAATCTATACTTAAATTGAGTTTGGGAAAAGAATCCGTTTTGCCATGTCAGACACGTGGGTTCGTGTATCATATTTTCGTCATATACTACTGGAATAAAGTAACTGTGCATTATTTGATGTTAAGCCTTTTTTAATATTGTGATGTTTTCCTGAATCACTGTTGAACTGTTGACAGGGTAGTATGGAAATCACTATGATTTGTCACTAGGACCTTGAAGAGATGTCAGTTCTCAAATTCAGTATCATGTGTGTCTACCTTTGGCGTTGATGAAGTCTTGACAACGCACAGACGACACTAAGCGATTGAAGAAAGCTTGAGGAATGTTCCTCCATGTCTGAACCAACACTTGACGTAAACGTCTCTCCGTTTCATCCCAAGCGTACACGATAGTGGATAGGTCATGAGACACAGCTGGCCAGGGAATGTTCTGCTGTCTCAGGAATGTTCTGCTGTAGCAACACGAGCAACCTATGGGCGGGAATTATCTTGCTGAAGCTTGAAGTTACTTCTCTGGCCTTGAATGAACGACTGTACATGAGGCCCACTGATCTGTTCCCTGTAGGGCACACCCTTCTGATTGGCCATCAGATGTGATGCTCCCCCACACCATAACGCCCTCGCCACCAAACTGTCAACGTTGCACAACGCACGCGTCAGCATAACGTTCACCTCGACGTCTGTACATCCTTGCTCTGCCACCTGAGCTGTCCAGATGAAATCTCGACTCATCAGTGAACAAAACACCATCCCAATCATCAAGACGTGCCTGTCGGTGACGTTGCAGCAAAATTGGACGTAATGCCGGCCGTCGGGTCGGATGTGTGCTTCCTTGGTTCCGTACAGTCCTGGAACTGATTGGAATTAAGCCAGGAATGTCCGAGCAGTCAAACTGGCAGTCTGGAATCGATTCCTTAGATGGGTCAGCCGAATGTGGTTGTCCTGCTGACTCGTGGACAGCCCGTCCCCTCGTTGACAGCCGGTCCTAGGCAAATCGCTCCTGTTTCAATTCCCAAATGTCGAAATGATGTCGAAAAGATTAGATCGTGTCATGAAGTTTCATTCAAAGTGCTTTTCTACATGTTTATTTACGGTTATTTTGTTCAGTTTATAACCGGACAAAAGGTTTTATCTCGAGATCCGTGATACAAGTTAAACCTGTATTTTATATATGTAACATGGTCTACGCGTAACAGTATATTGGGAGACAACCACTTACACGTACATGCTGACTGCACTGTCCCTGAAACGACAAGGTAACTACATGTACTTTAAATAGCGAAAATAATTGAATTCCTTTAGAGCAGCATGAAGTAGGTCGAGAAATGACTGATTTAAGTCGAGAACAACAACATGAAATACATTAACAAGCTCAGATGGCATTTACAATACCGTTATACGTCAGTGTATAGCGTTATACATCAGCCTTTCCATTTACAGTTTATCAGTGTTCAAATAAAGTATTCTGTGTACTGTTTATGTCCCTCAGTACAGGTAGCAGTTGAAACTTTCGGTTTGAGCTTTGACATTTACCCTATGAAAACAGGGAAACATGATAGCAGATCCAAGAATAACGCCTGGCGAGTGCCGACTCTTATGAAGGCCTGGCTGACATTTGCCCACATTGCTGTTGGTGGTTATCAAGGTGTGAATGACAAATGGGTAATCCACTGAGGTCTAACGACCAATGGCTGTCAGGCTCAGTGACTCCACGGCTCACACTGACCCATGGAGAAATCACTCATCCGTGGTTAGACAATCCAGGTATAGTCAGGGCCTAAACATTTGACGAACCAGGTTGTAATCGTCGACATGTGGATGAGAGTTGCACACATGGGAGATTCTCCCTATGGCGAGTTTGTCCATTGTTAAAACATATAATATCAGGTGTGACATAATTTCACACAATAAATACATCATTATTTTTTTGCATTTAATGAACCAAGGCTCTTCTCTGATAGAGTGGCATCAGCAAAATATGTGTTTCGTCAAGCGAGTTTCCGTTAGTGTCATATCTTGATCATTATTGCAGTTATTATTGTGCACGAAAGGGAAATCTCCTAAAGATGCCTAGCGAGTGTTGATGGTTATCGAGGTGTTGATGACAGGTGCACAAATGGACAAACCCTCCCCGTGATGCCGGGCGAGTGTTGATATTTGTAAAATGTCTCGCTTGCATAGGTTATTTACTTTTGACTTTGAGGTGCTTCGTGTAAGATATATATTGAAAGTATCATGTTAGCTGTGGGTTTAATATGATTTGGTAAACAAGTCTCTTCTATTAGCTGGTGATGTGTTTGAGTGTATGGCCCTGAAACGTGTTTTCGATAAGATGAAGAGGATGTTTGACTGTTATTAATATGGTACAGTACAATTTATTTTGGATATTAATTCCCCCACAACAGTAGAAAACAACACATATCTACATGGATGAAATCGTCCCACAGACACGCACCAAATCTCTGATCATGATTTCGAATTCGTGCCCAGAAGAGATTCCGGAATATTATTGGTCTCAGTCGGCATGTTTGAAGCAGGTTCATGTTTGGGTAAGCCTACTGGCTGATTAAGCCGCCTCGTAACATCAGTGTCAATAGTAATATCAATATCAGTGGTTTGTGGCCACCTAAAAATTACATTACTTGACGTTAAAGCTCCCACGTTGGGCCCCGTCTGCTGTGACTTACTGTTCAAAGTGTGACTTACCGACATGTGCATGAACCCTACTATTAGCGATAAGGCTATTATTGAATGCAAATCCAGTAAACTGTTTTATAGGACGTGCAAACAAGGAAAATAGTAGCTGATATGAATAGGTGAAATGCGAAGTTAAAATATGATATTAGCTTTGACATTGGTCACACAATTTCCAGGAAAACCATTCGCCTGTTTATCTCGGGTGTATTTTCACGCACGAGAGCCATTAAAGTGTGTGTACAATGCATTTGGTTCCGCCTACTCAGGGTATACAGAGCTGACATTGATGTTTTCTTTCCGCCCGTTTATCTGTCAGGAAGAAGAATGTTGTTAAAGATATTAGTGTTATGTGCATTTGCATTGTGTAGACAGTATCGCGTGCGTGAGTGAGATATACAGCCCACGTCGATTCTAGCAGTGGATTAAATTGGAGTAGACCTTCGAACCCGTTTACCACAGGGCCACCCTTCCCATTTTAGTGACATAATACTGTATGCATGGGAATCTAATCACTGCCAATCATTCTAGTTGCTTGATACATGTGTTTGCCAATAACAGGTATCGTTGTAATGTAACTCAGTCGAAACAACGTCTGAACGAAAATGCAGAGGTACTTGTTGAGATATGTACACCATCCCTTGATTGTTACATTGTCCTTTCCGTTTGGTTTTCTAAATACCCGTCTCTGTTTGGTAAAAGTCGAGATTGAAACGTTTAAGTATGTCTTATTTGTAAACATGGCTTCTTGTTGAAGAGTTACTTGTGTACACGACACGAACAAGCGTTAAGTGAGAAACACTTGCCAGTGTGTTTAAGCTCGGCAGTCGAGGAATACTGGATGACGTACGAGAACATCGAAATATCTCCAGTATAATCCAGTCATTTCACGGTACTGAGCATCTGTTGCCTGCAGTGTTATGTTCATTTCCCTTTAGAATCGATCCATTTAACATGTAGACAAAACACAATAGCTGGGATGGAAAAAGCACACACAACTGTGCTGCACTTGTCGACTGAATGCCTTCTGTACAACCTTGAACGTCATGCCCCTGTATAGGCGGTAAAGTGTAAGCTGGGGGCTTGCCGGTTGAACGCGTAAGCGCTGCGTTATTCTTCAGGTTTCTGTCAAGTCATTGTCCCCAGATATCTTGATAATAGTAAACACTCCTACCCGGCAAACTGTGCTATGTTTGTATCAAGAGATGTATGATGTGCAGTTATTTTAGGACAGTTAATAACCGACCTGATGACCCTTAAGCAGGATGGTTGATCCAATGCAAATAGTTCATGTTGTAACTTAAGATACGTGCAAACGTTAAGTTTTCAACAAAACGATATTCCGGGAGATATTTGAAAGCTTCATTACTGTGTGTGTCCCTCCTGTGTGATGTTGTTGCAGGCGTGTCTTGCCACTGATACACTGGCGACTGGAATAGCTGTTGTAAGGCTCTTTATAAGTTCGCAAATTCCTAAACTGGTGTGTTATTAATCACGTGTTGCTGTTGAAAACAGACTGATGTGGAGTACATAACCAGGAATAAGAGTCGACAATGGATTGTGGACGTGATGATATTGATACTGCAATTAACACTGTAAACAGATTTACTACCAGCCGAAATCAAAGCTTTGTGAAGTGAGGTGAGGTGAAATTGGGTGTAACGTCGTGCTCGAGAATATTTCGCTCATATGACGACGTGCATGCGTGTGTATGTGTATGTGTGGCTGCTTGTACTAGCCCAGACTGAAGCTAGTTTTATAGTGCTAGCCCACTGAGATACCATGCCGCAGTGAAGCATGAATACCCCACTCAAACACATTATACTGACTCCGAGCCGACCAGTTCTTGTTGTACCCATTAATGCCGAGCGCCAGGCAGGGACGGTACCATATTTTACCGTTTTTTGGTATGACGCGGTCGGGGATCGAACCCGCGACCGTCCGCTCTCCACTCATGTGAATTTGTATTTATAGTGAAACACATTCCCTGTAAATGAGATATGTGGATGGCACTGTTACTCATTTTCAGCACCTCAGGCAGTGCTCATGTCGGGATACAGAAACATACGCTGGTTGTGCACGGATGACTCTGTTGTCCTAACATATGTGAAGGGTTATATTACATCCCTTCTATATTATTACAACAATACTCTATCATGCATATAAACTGTTGAGACAACTTCCTCGTTGCACAAAAATACCCCAGTGGAACATATAATCGGGTACTTAAAACAAGTCAGACCGGTATTTGAGTTGAATTTAGTAACCTCACTGAGACAAATTGGTTATGTTGACACAAGAGCATAGACTGAACAAACGACACAGGATTCCCTTGTATACAGGGCTTGTCTCTTTCACTGCCAGCTGCGGACTGTGTAAGAGAGTATACGTATTGATCCTTGACTCAACCTGGTGTGTTAGGAAATAACGTTTCGCTTCCTGGTCATGTTGTATATACCAGGTAATACCACTGTACGATACTGGCCATGTATGTAGCTGTTGACCTTGCGTCGACACACATGCTGTGTTTTGTTGAAACTTGTGAAAACATAGAGGGTAGTGTGTGTTACTAGAGCCCTGTGCTGTGTTTCGATACGACAGTGTAAGACATCACACGCTGTGTAGAAGGATATACAGGAAGACATACACTGGGACGAGTGACACTACAATGAAGATCTGGAGCCTATTTGTCTGTGTGTGGATAGGCGTTATCCGTGGAGCCATGCTAGATAAAGGTGAGTATGAGTGTATATGCTTGTGAAATGTCGACCCCTCAAAGTACACACATACAAATAACTATTCCGTGTTAAGGCTAGTGGAATTAGTTGAAAGCCTTATGAGCTCCCCAGTCATTTAATGTACATATACTACAAACAAGCTGCAAGAGACGTCTATCTTCCATATGCACTAGACTGTTGTGTTTGGGCGTTGAATTAAACATGGTGTTGGTGTGTTTCAGCACCCTTGTTTTCGTTGTTGTTGACAATGTTTCATTTCCCTCAAACTCAACGAATATTGAATCAGCTGCTTCGCTGCATGTACCAACACGTCGTTTAAAGTGTCCATCAAGCACACAAAAAGTTGCATTTATCTTAGAGTATAAGTGACCTCACCACATTTAAGTTTATATATGACTATCAATTTTTAGGGTGTTCCCGTACCTTTTTTTTGTAGTATATATTTGACCCAACATGCTAATCATTCGTCACACTGAAGGCACCGTATTTGATTCCCAAGTAGACAAAAAAGACTACATTGAGTGAAGCCAATTGGTGTAACAACGGTGTCCGCCCGGGAAGGATACAATTGAAAAAGGCACATTTCAAGAACATACCTCAGTGCCGCGAAAGAGACAATGAGTAAGGGAATCAATACCGTCTTCTCAAATAACCGTTACCCAATGATCACAATGGATTAAAATTGTATCGTTTTAGTGACTTGTCCTTTGTTTGCTGTTAGGTATCACATATGTGTCTGTTTATACGTATATCTGTGCAATAAATGGTCATTCTTCTAAATTGTATTTTTTTAGTTTTTAGCATGAATATAAACGTAATAACTCAGGCAACAATAGCTCTTATCTCAAAAAGTTATCAGAAAAGGATAAAACATTGAACTAATTTGACACTCCCATAAGTTAAAATGCTTCAAAGAAATAATTGTTTTTACAATCATTAATAATTCGTAAAATGTGGGTAGAGGGCAGAAGTTTCACCAAGGACATGTGGAACCACTTTGGGAATGATGGTCATAAGACCAATGATAACCTTGAGGGGTGGCATCACAAGATCAACCAGTTAGCCCGAAAGTGCCACCCGGACATTTTTTAGATGTGACGTAAAACCCAACTCAACATAACTGAGATTGTCAAAGTGTTCAAACGCGAACAGCCATTTACGGAAGTTGCAATCTTGAGACCGTCGACCTGCTCTATTTACAAAGATCTATACTAGGCTATATTATGTGTATGCATGTGATTGATCCTGAGAATTAATTATGAGAATTGATGATGATGTGAATTATATATGAGTTATATGAGTGTTATTATACTATGCCTGTTATGATTGTGAAACCCCCATTGAATAAAACTGAAAATAGATGGTATATATCTTTGCTTTTCTATGTTAAATACGGTACCATATTACGTGGCTTAACAATGTTGTGATAGCATTGCCGCCAAAGCCACATTCCCCCGTTGTTCATCCATGTCCCTTGTCGGGAACGCCACACGAAGTTCAGCCTGTTTTTTCTCAAATGTGGCCTTGCCGGGCTGGAACCATAACAACACGTAATATGGTATGCGTAGTCTCGGTATTAATTATTGATTGGTGTTTTAGTACCATGCCATACACTAATTCAGTGTATTTTGCAGATAACGTATCTGAATGGAGTTATGTGAAAAGTAATAAACCTGATTAGGGTAAAGATAATTGACAACCAACACATCCTATAGGATAAACTGTTCTCGAAAGTCTAATGATGATTCCTTTCCTTCCCCAGTTGAATTTGCACTGACAAGCTCACCATTATCAGCAACAGACGCAGAACCCTTCACCTTGACCTGTAGCATCACGTCTGGTTCTGTGGTAAACATAGCATGGTTGCAGAACAACACAACAAAGGTCTTTACGCAGCTGCCCGACAGTTGTACTAAGCAACAACCCCCTACATGGAATAACATCAGCCGTTTCAGTGAGAGCTGCAATGACACGGTCCACAGTTTAGAGTTTAGGTTCAACTCTACTACAGACCAGGGAGGATGGCAGTGCGGAATGATTGTAAACATGACCTACATGTACCCGAGAAGCAACATTTATAATATAGGTGGGTATGACGTATTCACTGTGTGTCATTTTATATCTTTGACAATACAGTAAATTGTCAGCAATGCAATCATCTATAGCCATGGAATTAATAAAACGCGTAAAATTTACGTAAACTACAGACACGTGCTTTGTCATTCCAAATAATACGATCTGCTTTCAGGTGTTGCAAGCTCTGTTATGTCAACAACGACCCGGTATGTGGGGACCTCATCTGAACCTGTGGCAATGACGTCACAGAAAGGTAGTTTTTCATTCCGCACTCAGGGTATTTACAGGGAACCCCAAGACTGACCACTTGAACGTTAACAAAGTATGCTCATAGTCGGACTTAACGTATTACGTAATGTTATCATACACATATTTATCAATCACCATACGATATAGTTTACAAGAACATGGAAAATGTGTAGAAAGATGTAAGTTGTATTAAGATTGTCTCACTCTATACATGTATGTTTATTAAGATTGTCTCCCTCTTTACATATATGTTATTAAGGATTCTGCAAAAGACTAAGTACTGTATGTCATATAAGACGTAAATCAGTTGATTATTCCCATTTAATGACGGATTACTTACAAAATCAGTTGGTTGGAGCTGCGGCGGAATGACAGCAACAGTCTAACCGAGTAACGTCATTACTGGAATGTCATGAAAAGGATGAAATATTTAACTGTAATTTTGAAATATTTGCTAAAATAAATAATAAATCACACAACTAGATAGGCCTTGATGTGCTAAGAATGTACAATGCCATTTCGAAGGTGGTCAAATATAACATTATGAACAACCGCGTAACTCTGATGTCAGTGACAGACGTGTGCTCTTTGAAAACAAACAACATTCTGAGTAAGGATTGTGACACATTATCGAACACATCATTTTTTACAATTTCGAACCTGGGTCTATTTCAATTTCATTTAAACCATTAAACAATGCGATTTTCTGAAATGAATTTTAATCTTCATTTCCAAGAAGTATATTCACCATACACACAGAGATAAAAACTCATTTCTCAGGTAAGGAGGAACATGCCCAACTATGCACTCAGTGAGCTGTCTACTTTCAGGTATTGCAAGTCCTGTCACGTCAACTCAGTCTTCAACAACCACCGGGTATAGGGAGACAATGCCAAAATCTGGGACAGTGACACCACAGAGAGGTAATTCTCTCTGACATGTACATATCGTACTCAGTTCCTATTCCAGCTCCAGTGAGGAAATAATTAAGAACACGCGCTAATGCGTTCAGAAATTATACAACTATATATAGACATGACATTCAGGAAGATTGTGACACTGTGTTATTTAATTACCCATTAAGAAACAGTTAGCGTCTCTGTCGAGTATGTTATCATAGGTGCATGCTGTTTCCTACAGGAAATCCTTGAAATTTTCTAAACTGATCG
Source organism: Haliotis rubra (assembly GCF_003918875.1). Taxonomy (NCBI): domain Eukaryota; kingdom Metazoa; phylum Mollusca; class Gastropoda; order Lepetellida; family Haliotidae; genus Haliotis; species Haliotis rubra. The sequence goes on from NW_025767075.1 coordinate 17,800, forward strand.
GCATCGGTAATAAGACGTTTACTTTAGGCGACATGTGCCAATTGTGCCAGGCTTAACACTCTGAATGAAGACGCACAGGCAGACATGACAATAATCCCTAATATGAGAACGAGAATTAGTGAGTCAGTTAATATTAAGAAAGTCACATCGGTAATATTTCAGCCATATCGTGACTAAAACAAGTTATACACTAATAATATATTTGAAACCAAAACCTGTCAACAAAGGAAAGAAATATAAAAGATTATCACAGATATAGATATAGGTCTAAAACTAGTACGTGAGCATTAGAAAGTGTTCATAACAATACATCCAAACACTTGACTCAAGATCAACAGCATCCAAATATAGGCCACCACACTAGGGACGAGAACGAGAATGAGTGAGTGAGGTAAGAGTTAACTCATCTCGGCAATATTTCAGCCATATAGTGACGGGAAACGTAGAACGAGAATGATTGTATAGAATATGTTGTTAGAAGTGCTTAACACCAGTCAGTGATTGTAGTGTAGCCTCAGTCAGTAATATTCCTGCTTCAGTATGACGTTGTCAGAAATAAGGTCACCTCATCAACCAAGTCACTGATCACTCATCTGTGTGGTCGCTTCTCATAGCCAGCAGCAGTTGATGGGGATCTGTTACAAACCAGGATACCTACGAGGCATTTTACAGCAGCATCTGACAATTCAAATTCAAAATTAACACGACATTAGATGGTAAGGGATATCTATTCACTGAAAAGTGTTGCGTGTCAAGACATTGCTGTCTATATTCTTGGTGTGAAGCACGTATCAGCGATAGGACTACATCCTGCCATTTCCGTTAGCATAACCCATTAAACATGTTAAAAGCAACGTATTGAAGCACATGTAGTATTTCAATCTTGACATTACACGCTACGTCTGAATATACCCTGATCCAAGCAAAACACTGTCTTTCAGCCTCCACAGATATCAGTGATTCAGACACCATCTACATCGTGGTTGGTGCTGTAGGTGGAGCTGTTTTGCTTGCCGTCGTTGTCGTGGGCATCGTGTGTATCCGACGGAGAAGACAATCAGCCCGTGTGTATTTGTGTTGAGATTTAACATAAGACTTGTTGACATCTAACATGGGTAAATGCCTTAAACAATCGTGTCTGATCGTATAGGCCGTCTAAATACTGGCAATGACGTTATATACTAGTATATTCGCCGTTTATAACTAGGTATTTCTAGCCATTGTCAGAATTATTTCTTGTTTATATGTGCAGCCTAACTAAATGTCCGTTTTCAGATCAGAAGAACGATATGAAAGGGAAGAGAAACGTGGAAGCGTGAGTTAAACATATTGCAATCACGCACACACACTCGCCCAAGTACACAAGCTGTACACAAAACAATGAGTGAGTGAGTGAGTTAAAATTTTAAGTCACATCGTCAGTATTTCAGCCATATCGTGACTATATCAAGTTATTAATAATAAATATAGGTAAAGTATAAAAACCTGTTAACGGAAGACAGTAAAACAACCAGACTATCACAGATATATATTTTAAAACTATTAATTAAAGTTATAACATTGTAACCATACATGACAAGACAATACAATAACAGGATGTAGATCGCCAACAACTGAAGGTAGATCACCAACTAGGGACCGTGGGGACATACAGTATACTTTGCTACCTGCATGGACCCTAGCTGGATTTACACCCATCCCTTCAGCTCCTGGCGAGTGTAGGGAAGTTTAGCCAGAATATAAAATAACAAACACAAAACAATTAGTGAGTGAGTGAGTTAAGATTAAGAGTCACATCGGCAATATTGCAGCCATATCGTGAGTATAATAATATATACTCTAATAATAAATAAAAGTTATTTCGTAAAATCTGTCAACAAAGGACAGTAAAATAACTATGTTATCACAGGTGTAAATATAAAACTAGCATGTCATCATTAAAACATTTATTACAATACAGGACAATGCAATATAAAAACCGGGCTGTAGGTAGATCACCATACTAGGGACCATGGGGACGCACAGTGCTTTTGATACCTGCAATGGCCCTAGTTGGATTTACACCATCCCTTCAGTCGTTGGCGATTGTAGGCACATTTAGCCATAATTTGAAATAACAAATATAATGTGATTAAAAAGCATGGTTGAGCTAAATTGACTTTGAAAGTTTTTGGACTTACGTAACCTCTCAGGAGGATAACAATTTTATGATAATTTAACCCCCTTTGAGGATACACCCACTAACAATCGCAGTTGCGCATTGATACTACGATTTATTGAATAACATTTATCTATCTACATAGACACGTTTACAGGCTGTTTGTTGAAGATTATTTGTAATGTTGTCACCTATATAAGATATTTCAACTTTTCTTCCAGCACTCCAGATTATCAAAACAGGACAAGCTGCCACACAGGTAGGTTTAGCGTATTGTCATTTGTATAAACCAGTGACAAAATAACCTAATTTGGAATCATGCTGCAGGTGGCAACTGTGGTACAAGACCTCATTCCCATGCATAGTTCCTATGATAATGTTGTACCCGTATCCAAGAATTGTTATTATACTTATCTAAACCCGTGAAGATTCGGATTAGAATTGGTTAAAGCAACTCATGCTTGTGTGGTCAGGCTCGCTAACTAGGTTGACACTTGTCATCGTATCCCAATTGTGTAGAACGATGCTCATACTGTTGATCACTGGATTGCCTGGTCCAGACGCGATTATTTACAGACCGCCGTCATATAGCTGGAATATTGTTGAGTGCGTCGTTAAACAACTAACAAAACATAACAACCTATTATACAGCAAATACTTATCTGTGTGAGAGTTCTTTTGACGTCTCTCAGTCTCTCCAGTCAACGTTACCCTCGCAATTTTTCAAGATTTATATTCCACGTTCTATAAGTTATTTTATATGTTTCAGTCGAAAATGATTTGTATGTAAAGGCACGTGGTATGACCCCAATCCACGAAGCTGAAAATCTGGATGACTTCGTTATGTCAGGTGACACTCTGTTATTACATATCTCCAAATGTTACAATGAAGATTTGAAAGGTCGGTCTGACCCCATTCTAAAATATTCGCTAAACTATATTTGCTTAACAGTTACAATAACAAAAGTGGACATGTTTTCTTGAATAATAGTATTGCTGTTTATATTCATTCATTTAATTAACGAGATGCATACGCGAGAGTGGATATGGCAGCTGCGAACACACGCACACCACGTGTCCAGGGTGCGTCATGTGACGTCGACGTAGACAGCCTGTATGCTAAACCCGATAAAAGCAGGTCTTCAAATGTTCAACAAGGTAAGGCTGATCTATTGTTTAGTGTCGAGGTCTGATTCGTGATATTATGCATGAAAGGAGTTTTTCTATGATGCAGTCATAAATAGAGGTAAACGCGTAGAACGATCTGTCCAGGTCAGAATTGTAACTTATGTGTGTTATTAGAGACGAAGGGGCGGTTGGGGTAGCCTAATGGTTGAAGCGTTGGCTCGTCACGCCAAAACCCCGGGTTCGAATCCCCACATGGGTACCATGTGTGAAGCCCATTTCTGGTGTCCCCCGCCGTGATGTTGCTGGAATATTGCTAAAAGCGGCGTAAAACTAAACTCAGTCAGTCAGTATTAGAGATTAAAAAAGGGACAGGGCCATCGATTATGTACATACCACCGTATAGCATGTAGCTGAAACATTGCTGAGTGTGGGTTAAACAGTGAGTGAGTGGGTTTAGCTTTACGCCGCTTTTAGCAATATTCCAGCAACATAACGGCAAACAACCAACAAACCAGCATCTGTACAGTACATTAAACACTCATTGTGTAAACTTCAGTTTCAGATGTATACGCCGAAGTAAAGAAACCAAAGAAGAAGCGACCAGATGATCCAAAGGTGTCTGAAGATGTCAACACTGGGGACGTGTATGCAAAACCCAACAAGGGTTGAAGGACACAGGAGTGTGAAATATAACGACCAAACCTTTCAGCTAAAGGATCGTTCCATTCCGACTAAATCATAAACTTGTGGTTTTGAATGACACTCAAATAGTGATGATACAAGTTATTCGCGAAAATGTCAGGCGGAACCTGCCCCATACTCTTAAAATGTTGGATACTATTTTACGCATTCTTGGAAATAATATGTCTCATGAATGCTACATCAGATGCTCATAGTTTATACAGTTGTAACTGTCACTAGTAATGCACGCAATCTTAATTTTCACTCGTAATTTGATCTCGATTTGACAGGATTCTTTCCCATTGCGATCATGCTTATCGAAAGTGACTTTATATTTTGCTGTTTCCACGAAACAGCTGGGTACAGTCTGTATAGTTGGAGAAATTGTTATGCACGGTATATACACTTATTATGTATACTATCGGACAATCACCGAATAACCCTTGCAGTTGCCTTGCATATTGAACATGTTCAGCTCGCTGTGATCTTTATCAAGATGAGTGCCCAATGATAGTCGTACGAAACGACAATTCAATGTATGTGACCTTGTGGATCGTTTAACATGATGCAACACACAGGTTCCGCCGTTCAGGTTCGGTAATCAAGAGGTGACTGCGATGTTTCTGTAATATTACGTTCTACGGCACTGATAACGTTCACTGCTTTTTACAATGCTGAGTTAACATTTATAACACACCTCAGGAAAAATGTGTACGGTGGTTTAGCTTCTATGATATATCTGTCACATTGACAGTTCTAGGAAGTACAATTAAACCGCAATAGTTCGGAACACCTCGAGAACAGGACGTTTACCATGTGAGTTGAGTGAGTTTGACTAAAGTCACATCGGCAATATTTCAGCCATATTGTGACTTGATAAAGTTATACGATAATTATAAAAACTGTCATCAATGGACAGACACAACTAGTGATATATCACGTTTGTTTTTAAAACTATATAATTATAGAACTGAGTGTTTCACACTTATACCTACAAATGGGGCTAGAGGGCGCTAGCAACATAGTTAGTGAGTGAGTTACAAGTTAACCTCACTTCGTCAATATTTCAGCCATATAGTGACGAGAAAGATTCCACATACACATTTAATGCAAGTAGTTAAATAACCAGTCATCGACGGACTGTAAAATAACTAGAATAATACAACGTAAAGATGGGCTATTGATCAGCAACATAGTTAAGGACACTATACTAGGGAAGTTTACTGTGTGAAGGTACGCGTTCACCTTCAGCAACATAACCATGTACCTTCTTGAGAGGCAGTTAGAAGTTGGTGAATATATAAGACCAGTGTATGGATGGCAACTTCTTGTTTATTGTATATCACAACGTTTCTGGGCTTCTTCTTGCCCCTTCTTCAGGGTACAATGTACCAATGAGTCGTTACATCCAGCGCATTAAACAGGAAGGACACGGTCCTGGGTGACTCGGGCATTGTGTACACATGGGCATAGGACTTCCGTTTGAAATGTGGGGCGGTGGGGTAGTCTAGTGGTTAAAGCGTTGGCTCGTCACGCCGAAGACCCAGGTTCGAATCCCTACATGGGCACAATGTGTGAAGCCCATTTCTGGTGTTCCCCGCCGTGATATTGCTGGAATATTTCTAAAAGCGGCGTAAAACCTAACACAGTCAGTCAGTCTGTTTGAAATGTGATGCTGGTCACATTGCAGTATATGGACGTAACGGTTTCTAGAGAACTCATCTGCTCACATGACGTCAGCTTGTGCCATTATTGTAAAGTATCCTCTGGCGTGTAGGAATAGGTTGGTAATTTAGCGCCCCATTCTGGTATTTCCAAACAGTGTATGATACGTTTATGAACACGTGTATATATTAGAACGCAGATTACAACTTTATCCCCCTAGAATGTTATCACTTCACAAGATGGTGCTGTTCAGAATATATAACGCTTGGCGTGCCATGGTCTCTAAATAACATGACCACGTAACGCTCACTTTATTGCTATTTATAGTCTGTGTTATAGATAGATCTGAATAACTGTTTTTTTTACTTATTAAATTTGTTATATTGAATAACTTTGCTATGTTTGAATATATATAAGTTTGCATTTTAATGTTGTATTTGTGATTCACTTGTGAACATGCATAGACTTGGTCTTGTCGCTCTACGGCTGCCAAAGTGCTGATGCAACGCTAATTTTTAATTTTATAAAATGTCCACGTTATCTGCCTTCGTAATGTTTCATTGGAGTTCTGTCTCTGCGATTAACACGACACAACATTGTTCATTTGAAAATGAATATGTTACTAACCATTCTGGTTCATCAGAATGAAATACGCGGAAACTTTATTATTTGCCTTCATAAAGGTAACGACATATAATGGTGGTTTGTGGCTGGAATGGGAAGTTGCAGAACTACGGATCAAAGGACAAATTATAATGTGTATGTTGTGTCGATGGCGAGATTGAGTGCTGGAGTTGCAGTGCAATGCTGTATTGAACAGTTGTGCAGTTATATCACATTGTGTAAGTTTGGTATGAGACGAAAACCCGAAGTGGTGCATTTTCAATACTTTAATGAAGTCCACAAGCATTGTTGTGGTAAAAATGAAAGGGTTTTGGTCGTCAGTCTAAGGGATGTAACTCTGTACAGCAAACTAGGCCATCAGCAAACATGCATGTGTAGCAATACTAGAATCGGAATACCAGATCTGGATACAAACGTTTTTGTAGTTGTAACCCACTGTAACATCAGAGTTCATACTTTGATCACACACATAATGGGAGAAACTTTGGATTTCACTTGGACACCCTATGTAGCCCTAACGAGCACAGGGACGTTTGTTGGGGAAGACAAAATGAACTGTGACTCGACCATGACCTCATCACATCACACCTGGTTCAGGGTATTTATCATAACTGAATAGAGATATGGATGAGGATAATACCCCATGCACAAACGTGTTAACACACAATAACCAACATATCTCTTGCTGTGGCAATATTTATTGAAGCACAAACGTTTTCCGTCGAGCAATTATTCGTCGTGAATACAAAATGCCATTTAGAAAGTGGACAAATGTAACATATGCTATATTTGGGAATACACTTTACTTTACTGAGAGAGTGTAATCACGAATATGACATGTGTTACATCTGACCACTTTCTAAATTTCATTGCGTCTTCATAGCTTTCGGCCAATTTATACTTATCAGAGGGGTACACAGAGTCCGCAGTCTAGACTACCAGTTGTCCGACATCAATTATTGTGGAAGTCGCGGTAGCTGAGCGGGTTAGGCGGCTGACTTTGTGTGCTGACGATTAGGTGCCTGACTCTGAGGGTGTAGGTTCGAATCCCGAATGGGACTTAACCCAACAAATGTGTTAAATAATTCGTCTAATTTGAAATTGTAGTTAAACACCATTGAACAAACGTTAACCCCATTCAAAAAAGTATAAGCTTGTTGTCATTCGTACCATCGTTGTTGATTTGGAGAGAGGGGCGGTGGGGTAGTCTAGTGGTGAAAGCGTTGGCTCGTCACACCTGAAGGTAGATCACATGGGTACACATGGGTACAATGAGTGAAGCCCATTTCTGGTGTCCCCCGCCGTGATATTGCTGGAATATTGCTAAAAGCGGTGTAAAACCAGACTCAGTCAGTCAGTCAGTGATTTGGAGAGAATTCATACCCATACTCATAATGATTGTCCCTACCTGTGTTCAGACGCAGATGTCTAGGGAGGTTACAGTAACAGTACATGGAGTTTTGTGTTTTAGAGACTAACAGGATCGGGTGGTCAGGCTCGCTAGCTTGGTTGACACATGTCATCGGTTCCCAGTTGCGTAGATCGATGCTCATGCTGTTGATCACTGGATTGTCTGGTCAAGACTCGATTATTTACAGACCGCCGCCATATAGCTGGAATATTGCTGAGTGCGGCGTAAAACTAAACTCACTCACTCACTTTCTTTAATCGTAGCATATGAGTCTTTTTAAATTGTAAGTCCCCATGGTCCTTAGCATGATTATCTGCCTTTATTGTATAATGTATCGTGTACTGAAATATTGTTTTATGGTTGAGTGCTAGTTTTATATATAAATCTGTGATATTCTAGTTATTTTATTGTCTTTGTTGACAGGTAGATATTATCATTATATTGCTTCAGTTCTATTTTATTAATGCAAACATTTGGGGGTCACGATATGCCTGAAATATTGCGGATGTGACTTTATATTACAACTCACTCACTCAATGTCAAAAATGTCATTTCTCCTAACTGGTATTCATTGAATACCTATCTTAGCTACCTCATTTACATTTGCGCTCATCAACACGCTGAAAATAAGTGAGGGAGTGAGTGAGTGAGTGAATACTTAACGTCACATCCGCAATGTTTCAGCCATATCGTAACGAGAACAATTTTGACGTTGATAAAGAATATGTGTATATTGTCAAACATGTCGTCAAGGGACGGTAAAGCAACTATATTTTATAGATTATCACAGTTAGAATTAGAACTAGTATGTTAAGTTAAAACAAATAGCATTTTATGGGACAATACAACATATAGACAGGCTACAGATCCCCAACACCTGAAGGTAGATCACCATACTAGGGACCATGGGGACTTACACAAAACAATAAGTGAGTGAGTTAAGATTTTAGTAACATCGGCAGTATTTCAGCCATACCGTGACTATATCAAGTTATATATTAATAATAATTATAGGTGAAGTATAAAAACCTGTTAACGAAGAAAAGTAAACAACCAGACTATCACAGATATAAATTTTAAAACTAGTGATTAAAGTTAAAACATTGTAACCATACATAGCAAGACAATATAAAAACAGGTTATAGATCACCAACTAGGGACCGTGGGGACATACAGTAACTTTGCTACCTGCATGGACCCTAGTTGGATTTACACCATCCCTTCAGCCGCTGGCGATTGTAGGAAAATTTAGCCATAATTCAAAATAACCAAATTATTACGTTAAAAATGGTAAGTTTAAAGTTTAACTTTGAATGTTTAGGCACTTACGTACTCTGTCAAGGGGACAATAATGTTACGATACTTTAATCCCCTTTGAGGATACAGCCAATATAGTCCGTTTGAATTCATTTTTGATCGATGAATTGCTCATTAACAGAATATCTAATAATCGTAACAAAACCAAGTTTTGCACAGTCACATGAAATCGACAGACACACTCTGATGATTTGTCTCTTAATTTTGGACACCCGAATGACAAAGTTGTTTAACAAACGATCATTATTTTGTTGTCACTTTTTGCTATTTCTTAGGGGACCACCACCTGGTAGAATAGTCAGGCAATCAACAAGCGTGTGCAGTGAAATTTCAATCTCACACGTACAACGCACGTAGACTGTCTATCAATATAAACTCTGTCAAAAAAGAAACGCAACCCCTGTCCTCAGATATGAAAAATTCGTTTGAATGAAGTTATTGCTTCCAAACTAAATTTTATTCGAATGTATTGAAATGATACACGTAATTAATGAAGATTACCATCCAAACAACTGCATTTGTACGCATAAGTGTATTTTATTGCTTATTCCGTCACAACGCATGAAATGACCCTCATGGTGACTTCGCACAAAAAAAACACATGCAAATCATGAAAATGGCAGTTAATGTAGGGGTGTATAAAAGCCCATGTGCTTCCGTATTATATTCATTCATTTGTCGCCGAAAAGCTGTGTTAAAAATGCCACGATTGAGTGCTGCCGACCGAAATATCGCCATTGGTCGTGTTCAAGCCGGAGAAAGTTTTGGAACTGTTGCACGGCACCTAAATGTTCACAAAACAACGATATCCCGACTTTGGAGCCGCTACAACAACTTCAATTTGACCAACGATCGCCCGAGAAGTGGAAGGCCAAGAATCACGACCCCCCCTTCAAGATCGGTACATCCGGGTCCATCACCTGCGTAATCGGCATGCCCTACCAACCGTGACTGCCACACAAATACCAGGTTTGAGGAGAGTGTCAGCTCAAACGATTAGGAACCGTCTGAAAGAAGCGGGTTTACGTGCCTGTAGACCAGTTGTTGGACCTGTACTACGCCCCCTACATCGACGCCGACGACTCAGGTGGTGCAACAACGTAAGGATACGGACTTTACAAAACTGGAGGCGAATCTGGTTTTCTGATGAATCACGTTTTCTTTTGCAACGTCACGACGGAAGACAGCGTCTGTATAGGAGACGTCATAAACGTTTTGCGCCCATCTGCGTCCGACAGGTGGACAGATTTGGCGGAGAAAGCGTCATGGTTTGGGGAACCATCTCATACAACCAGAAATCAGACTTGGTGATCGTTCCAGGGAACCTGACAGCCCAACGTTACATCAACCACGTGTTAGAGCTTCACCTTCTCCCGATTATTGACCAACAGACACAGATTTTTCAACGGGACAACGCCCGGCCTCATACTGCACGTGCAACAATGAACTGTCTGCAGAATTCCAACGTCAATGTCTTGCCATGACCCTCTAAATCACCAGACCTCAACCCTATTGAACACCTGTGGGATACTCTGGATCGACGCGTACGTCAACGTCAGCCGCCGCCACAGACGCTGCAACAGCTCGCCGTTGCACTGCAGGAGGAGTGGAGAGCCATTCCCCAGGAAAGAATCCGGCGTCTTATCCGTTCTTGTCCAAGGAGATGCCGTGCAGTGATTGCAGCGCGTGGTGCTCATACGAGATACTGAGAAAGACGCCCCCCCTGGTGACAAACTGGTGTCTGTGAGATGACTTTTGAAATGACAATTTTAAACATGCCCATCTGGGTTATTATTCTGCCAAATTTCAGACTTCTGTCTTAAATAATAAAAATGCCGTGTCGTCCTAAAACTTCAGATCAAAATCTCTAAAATACAGGGGTTGCGTTTCTTTTTTTGACAGAGTTTATATAAGAGCTGTTAGTATGGACTTTGCTTCTGTTGTGAATATTGAGCTGTTATCTGGTAATCTAGAGGATATTGGTCTGGATCCACAGTGGCACAAGCAACTGCTCCACCATATTTGGACCCAATTGTAAATAAGGATTTGTATATATTATGTTTACATTTTAATTGATTAAATTATTGTTCATATTGTAATTCATTACTTTCAGACTTTTTAAATGTGGTTAATGTTAAGTCAACCTGTGGCCTCACTAATTGCCAAGGAGGAGAAGAAAGATCCCTTCTTTGAAATGGTTTCTCCCTTATGTCGTACTATATTAAACACGGGTGCCTTCACACCTCTGTCACATTTGTCGATTTTTACGTCTTTTTTCTGCAATTCGCATCGTTCATCGCAATGTTTTAATTATGTTTCCCTGCCCGGGCAGACCACAAGGATCCTAGCCACCCATACAGCCAATGGACCCCAGACACCACCGGCAACCCAGGCAGCTCAACAGGCTACCCCTACGACAGAGGCGCCGGCACAGGCCTCGTCACAGAGCTTATCGTCCTCATCACCGATATCTACAACCCCTTTATTGGCAGTGGCACAACGGGTTATGACCTCCGTGAATGTGAGTAAACACAATATTTGTTAATTGTTTCTGCAGCACACGTGTTACTTGTTCTAAACGTTTTGAATATGTCACCTGGCTCTTTACACGCCTACTGTATATATTCCTATATAGCATATGTCTAAAATGGTTGTGTTCCTTACTAAATTGAGCGGATGAGTGAGAAATCATTGACAGGTAATCCTGTACGAACGCGTTGAACCGATGACTGGTCAGCTTATGAGGTGGACACTTGAACCACCAGTCTCCCTACTACTTACACGGGTTATATCACAACTGTGCAGACGGATGGCCGTGATATCAGACACTATACTGTCTTGTTCGGACACATTTGCAGACAGCTGACACATGTCTGAAGTATTCTTGGGTGCTCAGTTAAACAGCAAACAAAGCAGAATATTTCAGCTATATTTACATGCACACACACTTTGAATAGAGATGTTTAGACAGATGATTACAGTAGGATGACTCGTCTTCTATTTGTTATGTTGCAGCTTGTTGAAGGCCGGCTACAGAAGCTGCAGGAAGAGCTTGGAACTCTCCGGGTACAGGCTATTGGAGCAGGAAGACATCCAGCTGACAGCCAAGGTAAGCCTAACAACCCAATGTGAACATGATAAGGTGTGTGTGATGTCGCCTAGTGTTATCACAAGTCGTACATACGGCGTTAACGATACGTCTCTCTCTGCATAATAAGATAATGGATTATCGACCACCTGGAAATACTCTTTGGCTGTTAATATAACTTTTAAAGAATTGTAATCAGTTCTTGGAAGTTCACGCTGATTGGCTTTTTGACCCGTCTAGTCCACATAGAATTTTGTCCTAATATACCAAACAAAATACAAAAACATCAAGCACAGGTGTGTTAATAATCATGAGTACAGGCACATTATCTGTACTGTGTCCTTTTGGTTTTACAACTCTACAGTAAGCGAGCACAGAAACGTCCACATCAGCAGTTTTGACGTCGGTCACCGTAGCCACCCAGACGGTGCCAACTGTGAGAAGGAAGCGAGGCAGGGATGTTGGGGCTGCGAGGGTCAACCTCTACAGAAAATACAGAAATAGATTTCGAAAGAGGCTAAAACATGTCAACGCAAACTCTCCATGTGCTGGATTGACTACAAAACTGCATGTGACTGTCCCTCATGAATGGATTCTGAAGTCTCTTCATTGTATTGGCCTTCCCGAGCGACTGCATGATTTACTCAAGTCTTTGGGGTAAATGATTTCGCCAAGAAGTAGGCATCCCCATGGGCACCAATTGTGCTCCCCTGTTTCTTTATGCATTTGAATCAGAATTTCTGCTTGGGTTGGCAAAATATAAACAATGTAATTTGGCCAATAAGTCTAACTTAAGCTTCCTCATTAAATATCGTTCAGTAACCATCATATAGCCAATTGCCTTCCACTGATTTACCCACCTGAACTTGAAATTCAGGAGACATGTGTGACCGCCTCACTGTTCCATACTTATATCCATGCATAAAGAGTAACAGTGACCCCTAAAAATCTTCACATTGGTGTTTACATTTCACAATTTTTGAGGTACAATCGAGCGTGTTCTTTTTATCAGGATTTCAAAGACGGTCATGCCGCTCTTGCCCAGAAGTTCGTTCGATCAAGGTTACAACTGACACGAGTCAGTCCCCTGCCTTCGACATAGTGTAATATTACACTATGTCGAAGGCAGGGGACGTGTGTGACACAGGAACGGGGATCGTTACGCACGTGTTCTGTTCTGGATTAGCTGTGTACTCTTATATTAATCTCGACTTGGCCTTGAGCTGATTGTGTTGATAGGACTCCTTACAGCGTCCATGAGTCGAGGCAACACCCAGGAGCCTGGCCCACAAGGTTTGTTATGTTCTGAGTGCAACACTAGTAAGCAAAACGGGGCGGTGGGGTAGCCTAGTGGTTAAAGCGTTGGCTCGTAACGCCGAAGACCCTGGTCCAAATCCCCACATGGGTACATTGTGTGAAGCCCATTTCTGGTGTCCCCGCCGTGATGTTGCTGGAATATTGCTAAAAGCGGCGTACAACCAAACTCGGTCAGTAAGCGAAACTGTGACAGAAGACGCAAACCAGGAAGATACTGGCTGATATGAGTAGGTGAAAAGTGGAGGTAAAACATGGCATAAATACTGATACTGCTCACAGTACTTCCCACCACAAACATTGCCTTCTTAACAGTGTTTGCACGCCAGAATACTATTACTGTGTTTGTACAATTTATTTGGTTCAACCTAACACACGGTCATACAAACTTGCCATTGACGTTTTTTATCGTTTGTTTATCTGTCAGGAAAAAGTGAGAATGTGATGTAGAAAGTGTTTGTGATACGGGGAATTGCATTGTGTAACCAATATCGAGTGAGTGAGCGAATCAGTGAGTGAGAGATTGTGGAAAGCTTTACGCCGGTTTCAACTTGGGACATAAACAAAATGACTTTACACATTACACCCATGTTGGGAGGCGAACCTTGACCTTCGAACCATTTAAACCACAAAGCCACCCCACCGTCCATTCCTGTCAGAGAATTTGAATACCACAATCCGCAAGCACGGGAGTCTAATCACTTACAGTCATCATCGTACCTTCATACATATGTTCAGCAATAACAGGCGTCGATATACAAGTGCGTCGGTAAAAACATGTTCAGCGTGTATATTGAAACCCGGCCCTTAAAGATGCGGGTTAGAATCGGTGCTCAGCAACCCATGCTTGTCGTAAGAGGCGACTAACGGGTTCGGGTGTTCAGACTCGCTGACTTTTTTGACACATGTCATCGTATCCTAATTACGTAGATTGATGCTCATGATGTTAATCACTGGATTGCCTGATCCAGACTCAATTATTTACAGACCGACGCCATATAGCTGGAATATTGCTGAGTGCGGCGTAAAACTCACTCACTCACTCACTCATTGATTGTTTGGTTTGAAGCTGATGAATCATAAGAAAGGTATGCTACTTTATGAGTGACAAATCTTGTCGCTCTTGATTGACAACGGTATAAACATCTATACTGAAACGTCACATCATAATACCATAAATAAGTCGTTACCCATAAAGTAGCATAGTTTTCTTTGTGGAGCTGTTTTATCAAGAAACTGTACACATTAACAACTGACAGCCAAGCACTGTCCCGAAAAATAATGGCTGTAGACTTTAGAGTGGCTACACACTCATGAGTTTGTATTTACCGTGAAACCCTTTGCCTGTAAATGAGAGATGTTGACAGTCCAGATATTCATTTACGACAACTCAGGCAGCGCTCATGTCTGGATACAGAAACATGCGCTGTTGTGGACGGTTGTTGTAACATGAGTTGCATAATGTTCCTGTTTTATTAATACGACAATACTCTAACTGATGAGACGACTTCCTCGTTGCACAAAAATACCTCGGTGAAACAGATAAGCGGGTATTGAAAACAAGTCAGACTGGTATTCAAGTTTAGTAACCGAACAAATAGGTTATGTTGACAGAACAGCATAAACTGAACTACCACACAGGATACCTTTGCATTAAGAGCTTGTCTATTTCACTGTCAGCTGGGGACTATGTAAGAAAGAAGAATATTGATCCTTGACTATACCTGTTGTGTATAGAAATAACATTTCACATCCTGGTCATGTTGTATACCAGTATACAAGGTTGTACAACTGTACGATACTGGCCGTGTATGTAGCTGTGTGTCGAAACACATGCCATATTTTGTTGAAACTTGTGAGAACACACAAGTATGGTTGTAGAGCCCTGTTTGTTCCAATGCGACGTGGATGTTTCAGTCTTTCCATCACACGCTGTGGATAGTTGAAGTCATTTTAAGACATATTTTGGAATGTGTGTCGCTACAATGAAGATCTGGAACATACTGGTCTGTGTGTGGATAGGCGTTATACATGGAGCTATGCTAGAAATGGTGAGTATGAGTATGCCTGTGAAATGTCTACCCTTAAATGTGCACTTACACATACAAATAATTATTCCGTATTAATTGAAATTAGTTGAACGCCTTATGAGTCCCAGTCATTTAATGTACATATCTGACAAACATGCTAATCATTCGTCATTTGGCCGTCACGCCGAAAGCCCAGGGTTTGATTACAAATGTGAAGTCTACATTGTGTGTTCATTCTAACAATAGGTAATATGGTATGCGTTGTTATCGATTGTTGTTATCGATTAACATACCAGTACACTAATCCAGTGTATTTTGCTGATAACGTATCTGAATGTAGTTATGTGAAAACTAATAAGCGTGATTATGGTATACATACATGACAACCAACACATCCTGTAGGTTAAACTGTTCTCGAAACTCTAATGGTGGTTCCTTTGCTTCCCCAGTTGAACTTGTACTGACGAGCTCACCATTATCAGCAACAGACGGAGAAACCTTCACCTTGATCTGTAGCGGCACTTCTGGTTCTGCAGTAAACATAGCATGGTTGCAGAACAATACAACAAAGGTCATTACGCAAATGAGCAACAATTGTACTAAGCAACCACCCCGTGTGGGGAATAATAACATCAACCGTTTCAGTGTGAGCTGCAATGCCACGGTCCACAGTATAGAGTTTTGTTTCAACTCCGCTACAGACCAGGGAGGATGGCAGTGCGGGAAGCTTGTAAACGACACCTACATATACCCGAGAAGCAACATTCATAGTGTAGGTGGGTATGACGAATTAGCTGTATTCATTTTATATTTTGACAATACAGTAAATTGTAAGCAATGTAATCATCTATTGTCATACAATAAACAAAATACCAGAAAGTAAACACGTCAGTGCTAGACCCGTGCTATTTGAAAGCAAACAAAATTTCTGAATAAGGATTGACACATTATCGAAAAAACGTCATTCGAAATATATTTAATTATTTGGAACCTGTTCTGTTTTAATTTCACTGTGTATAGAATAATATTAAAAATAATATGACTGAAATGAATGGCTATGTTCTGAAAGGAAGATTACTGATAAGCATACTCATCATTCACAGATATAAACACCCGTCTCAGAGATAAGGGGGAACATGCCCAAACATCAAGTCAATGACCAATCTACTTTCAGGTGCTCTAAGTCCTGTCACGTCAACTCTGTCTTCAACAACAACGACCCGGTGTATGGAGACTACGTCCGAACCTGGGACAATGACGTCACAGAACGGTAGTTCTCTCTGATATGTACATATCGTACTCACTTCCTATTCCAGTTCCGATAATTATCTTTGACATCACGGTAAATTGTCGGCAATGTAATCATCTATAGCCATAAAATTAATAACACCTAAAAGCTGATGTCAGTGACAGACACGTGCCGTTTGAAAACAAAAGAAACATCAAGTCAGTGACCAATCTCCTTTCAGGTGTTGCAAGTTCTGTCACGTCAACTCAGTCTTCATCAACAACGGCCCGGTATATGGAGACTACGTCCGTACCTGGGACAGTGACACCACAGAAAGGTTGTTCTCTCTCAGATGAACATATCGTTCTCAGGATATATGCAGGATAACGATATACTGATCAGTGGAGCATGAATTACAGTTTAAATAGGAAGTCAGACCAGACAGAAGTAGTTGTAACTGAACGATTTACAGGTCGTTACAGTGGTGAAATACTTGAGGAAAGTTGCGTTTAGAAAGTGAAATTCTTTATGTAGACATAAAACCCAGGAAGACAGTTTCACTGTGTGTATGTATGTTATTATGAAAAAGTGTAACATGTATGTTGTCATGGGTGTATGCTGTTTCCTAATGGGAATCATTCGAATTAACTGTAACCAACTATGTTTGCACAATACTAACTGTTATGTGTAGCGACCTTTTGACTTAATATATTGCACACACAATGCGATATATTTGGAAATGTCAGGCTGAGAGTTAAACGTCAAAGACTGGGTATTAAACATCTATATCAAATAATACGTGAATTAATTGCCGTTTTAGGCCGTACTGCTTACCACAAAGGTTAGCGGTAGCTATATAGGTGATCCGCAACGATCGTCAAACAATGACAAACAACATTATACTTCTTTGATTCTTCGATTGGCATTCTAGAAGTTGAGGAGATGAAGAATGAGGACAACATTTATGGATATACATAGATATTATCGTTGTCAAGCAAGTGCTTCTACATTAAAATCTATGTCGAAACGTCGCCTATACAGAATAAAAAATAACATTGTCCTCATTCTTAAAGGTCACATGCAACCAAAAAATAAAACATAATTAAAACACAATTATCACTTATTCATGACATATAATATACATTTCTGGATATGAAGAAACATATAAACAAAATTATAAGCGTACAATCGCAAATCAAAAGTGCAATATTGTGTACTTGGGGTTACTTCCCAAGAAACGAAGCAGCCGGCACACCGAACCCAGTCAGAGCGGGTGGGTGTGCACTCAAGTGTAACGGCTGGTTCATTTGCAGATTCTCTCACGGCTCATTGTGTGTGTATATATAGAGATGTTGGGTTTTGTAAATACATGCTCATTTTTTGTGTATAACATTTTGCAATCAACAGACATCATAACATGTCATGTGTTCAAGTATCACACCTGCCTGTCTGTGTAATTACATAATGTGACAGAAACCGAACTCGGGCCATAAGTCAATGCGTTTTGTTTATGGTGTATAGCCTGATTGGTGTTAAGTTCAAATTGCATGTGGTCAGTGATCGCAGCTGTGTATTGAATATTGTCATTAGCAGACAGGCAGGCAGACACACAGGTGTCAATAAAACAAGACATTGAGTTTTGTCTGTGACAACGACATATCTATATCACAGTAAGAAATTCTGTCAATGCTAAATAATGACATTGCTTTTAAGTATCAAACTGAGAAAGTGACTCGGTAAGAAGAACGTGTGATGAAATAGATAAATGAAATTATATAAACAATTAATTTACTGTCATAATATATAAAAAGCTCGCGCCTCTGAGATATCAACAAAACATTAAAAAAATAGCTCACACCAAAGTCTTCACCGAGTATTCACCGGACAACCCGCTTCCAAGCTGCGCGAACCTATTTCACTGCGCATGTGCTATGAGTGCAGCCCAGCTGTTGAAACCAGTTTTCCCCCGAAAAGTCGGGGGAAAATTAGTGAATAGTTTGAACTCCGATTTCGCGCGGTTTTTTTATCGCGTTATTTTTCAAATTTATAAGTTGAATTTGCATTTTTGATGATTTGTTTCGGTAAGTCCATACCGAAAGGTATCAGAATCGGCAAAGTTGTGTTTTACGTTGCATGTGACCTTTAAGCTACATTCTAACCTCGTATTATGACGTCACAGTAACGTCCTCATTGATCGTCCATTACACTATCGTCCCGAGACTTTTGTTTTAAGTTATAGATTACCGTTTTACCTATTCATGGTTAAAGGCTTTTAAAAACAAAAATACCAGTAAGTACCATTTATGCGAAATGCGAGTGGTTTCCTTTTTGGCCTCAAAAGTAACAGGAATAAGGGTTTAGATACTATCGAACAAATTGTTGCTTAAATATACTTCATCTATTTGGAACATGGGTCTGTTTCAATTTCACTGTGTATCTTAGAAAATATTTTAAAAAAACCAAGGTCTGCTGAAATGAATGGCTACGTTCCACAAGCCTAATGCTTAAGAAGTAGGTTCATCATATAAACAGAGATAAACACTCGTCTCTCAGGTTAGGGGGAATATGCCCAAACCTCAAGTGAATGATCAATCTACTTTCAGTAGTTTCAAGTTCTGTCATGTCAACTCTGTCTTCATCAACAACGACCCAGTATACGGAGACCACGTCCGAATCTGGGACAGTGACACCACAGACAGGTAGTTCTCTCTGATGTACATATCGTACTCACTTCCTATTCCAGTTCCGATAATTATCTTTGACATCACAGTAAATAGTCAGCAAAATTAAAAACAGCCAAAAGCTGATGTCAGTGACAGACACGTGCGGTTTGAAAACAACCGAAACATCAAGTCAGTGACCAATCTCCTTTCAGGTGTTGCAAGTCCTGTCACGTCAACTCAGTCTTCATCAACAACGACCCGGTATATGGAGACCACGTCCGTACCTGGGACAGTGACACCACAGAATGGTAGTTTACTTTGACAGTTCCACTTCCTGTTCCACTGGTGAAACATTTAAGATCATGAATTATTGAGTTTAGAAATTGATCTTACATTCGGAAAGATTGTAAGACTGTATTTTTTGTATTAATCATTATGAAAAGGCTGTGTATGTTGTTTCATAATGGGAATGCGATATGGAAATGTTAAGCTAAGAGTAAAGTAAACACCCACAGACATACCAAATAATACGTGAATTAGTTTGGATCCTATTTGTGACGTATTGCTTCGACGCAATTTGAACAATGACAACAACATAGTAATCATTGGAACGTCATAAGCATTATTACATACGCTATTGCATTTTTAAGGATTTACTAAAAGTAGTTACTCTACCGAATAGAAACTCTTTTATGCAACACGAATATATGACAACAATGTCTTTCATGCGAGTATCTATTTACTCATTGACATGTAATCAGCTATTAACCATACCTGATGGAGAACAAAGCACACTGGACAATGTATGCAGACAAACACAAGGCCAGTGTAGAGACTATATTGTATATCAGTTAGCGATATGATTGTCGAGAATGATATGTTGTTATACGTCATCAACACCAGTCTCTGTTTATAGTGTAGCCACACCCAGTAATGTTGTCGATGTTGCTAGAAATGACCCGTCGTGGTACAAAGTCATCTTATCAACCAAGTCAATGAGTCACAGCCTGCGATTTCTGCAATCAGAACACTGTAAAAGTAAAGTATTGTAGCACATGTTACCTCCCCTGACATTTCAAGCTGTGTCCTTATTAGGTCTAGAACCACATTTGGGGTACTAATTTTCAGTGAGACCTTTACATGACATTTTCTCACACTGCAGACATATAACCCCCTCAATCGTCACAAGCTGTATCTGACTGTGTCCTGGACCAAGCATTATACTGTGTTTCAGTCTCTACAGATGACGGTGATACAGACACCATCTACATCGTGGTTGGTGCTGTAGGTGGAGCTGTTCTGCTTGTCGTCGTTGTCGTCGGCATCGTGTGTATCCGACGGAGAAGACAAGCAGCACGGGCAGTGTTTGTACTGAAATGTAACATAAGTTTCGCTAATATAAAATTTTGGCAAAGACATAAATAATAATGTTTAACCTAAAAGGCAGTTTAAATACTGGAAGTAATATCATATATATTGTGCGTTTACAATCAGGTACTTTTATCGATTGTCAGAGTTATATCTTGTTAACGGTCACGGTGCAGCATAACGCCGATCATTTCTCTTTCCAGATCAAAAGGAAGATATGAAAGGAGAAACGAACATTACGGCGTGAGTATATTACAATGACGTACAAAAACATTTTACACAAAACATGGAAGCTCACGCATCCAAATTCACACACAAACACATCTGAACACATACTCACAGGGGACGGTGGGGTAGCCTAGTGGTTAAAGCGTTCGCTCGTCACGCCGAAGACGCGGGTTCGATTCTCCACATGAGTACAATGTGTGCAGCCCATTTCTGGTGTCTCCCGCCGTGATATTGCTGTAATATTGCTAAAAGCGATGTAAAACTAAACTCACTCACTTACTTACGGATCCTCCACGCACACACAGAGAGGGGCTAAGATATGATGCCACACGTCTCCTCCTTTTCCCACTCCCTCACAATGTGAATGTTTAAAGTTGTTTGTTGAAGATTATTTACATTGCTTGTCACACATAAGTTATTTCAGTTTTTCTTCCAGCGCTCAAGTTTATCCAAACGCGGCAAATTGCGACATGGGTATGTTTTATCAATCATCTTATTGTTATTTGTATAACTCGATGATAAAATAACTGAATTTGGAATCAGACTGCAGGTGGCAACTGTGGTACAGGACCTCATGCTATGTTCCCACGATAATATTGTATTTGTCTTCTACATGGAGTCAAATATTTGTATTATACAGCCGATACTTATCTGAATGAGAGCTCCTTTGACGTCCCCGTCTCTCCAATCAACGTTACCCTTGCAATATTTCATGTTTGATAGTCCACGTTCTGTTATGAGTTGTTTTGTATATTTCAGTCGAAAATGAGTTGTATAGACGGTCACGTGATATCTTCCCTACCAACGAAGCTGAAAATCAGGAGGATGACTTCATTATGTCAGGTGACACTGCCTTCTAACATGTCTCTTATAAATGTCACAATGAAGACTTGAAAGGTCGATCTGATCCCATTCTATAATTTTGTCTTAACTATACTACCGACAAAAAATAAAGGAAATGATGAAATGACAATGAATGTGGAATTGCTCTAAATGTCCACAAAAATCAATTTCGGGGGTAAAGATCAATATCTGGTGTGTCCACCATGTTGGGCGACACATTCACGAAACCTTGATGGCATACTGTTGATTAACCTCCGGATGGTTGCCCGTGGTATTGCCCGCCATTCCGCCTGAAGAGCTGCCCACAAGTTGGGCCAGATTGACGGGTGCGGGGTCCCTGGCGTACACCCTCCGGCCGAGAACGTCCCACAGATGCTCAATTGGGGACATGTCTGGGAACTTAGAGGGCCAGTCCAATGTCTGTATACCCTCTCGTCGGAGATAAGCGGTGACGACTTGGGCACGATGTGGTCTGGCATTATCATCTTGGAATTCAAACTTCCTGCCGACAATTCTAGCCAGTGGAGCCACGACAGGACAGAAAATTTCGTCAACATATCGCTGACCAGTCAAGTCTCCATTAACGATGACCAGATCCGATCGCCATTCATGGAATAACGCCCAATACCATGGCACTACCGCCCCCATACTGATCATGGTCAATAATAGCCGCTCTGGCATACCGCTCACCGCTACGACGCCAACAACGTTTTCTGCCATCTGTGAATCGGAGGCAAAACCTTGACTCATCCGAGAACATGGTGTAACGCCAATGGCGCAAGGCTGATACTGCCTAGCCCACACCAGTCTTTGGTGCCTATGGTGAGCTGTGAGGGTGACACACTTCACTGCCCCCCTTGCTTTCAGACGGGTTTGATAGAGTCGGTTCTTAACGGTTAATACTGAAATTCGTCGTCCAGTTATTGTACGGAATTCCCTATTGATAGCAGGTGCTGATTCGAACCTATTGCATAGGGCCATTAATGTAATGAGACCATCTTGTCTAGGTGTCGTTGAGTTTGGTCTACCATGCCCAGGTCTCATTGCAGCCCCACCCGTTTGACGGTAGTTGTCCCACAGGTTTGAAATTACACTTTTTGATTTACCCAACACACGGACAAGTGGCACAGTGGTGTTCCCCCTTCTATCATACCCACAATTCTCCAATTTGTCTGTTCATTGAGATACTGCCTCGGAGGCATTTTTCAGCGTGTATTCACCTCAATTGTATTAGTGATTCAAACTCTTAGTTTTGTCGGTAGTGTATCATAATATTTGTTTATACTTACATAAGTGGATGTGTTTTCTTGAATACTGGTATTTGCCATGAGTTTATTTTAACATTATAATGTTTCTCCAGATGCATACGCGAGTGTGGATATGTTAACTACGAGCACGTGCACACCACGTGAGCAGGGTGCGTCATGTGACGTCAACGTAGACAACCTGTATGCTAAACCTGATAAAAGCAGGTCTTCAGATGTTCAACAAGGTGAGGCTGATCGATTGTTTAGTTTATTATCCATGATGCAGTCATTAATAAAGGTAAATACGTGGCACGACCTGTTCAGGTCAGAAATGGTCATCGCTGACCTGTGTTTGTTGTCAGAGACGACTAAAGTGACCGGGGCATCACACCCGTGGACGTGGTTGATGCATCTTATGCGTGTCAACGTTTGACCGCTGCGTACCACCACTGGTCCAGAAACGATTATTTACACACTACTGCAACGTTAGAAATACCCGCCTGCCCGACCGACCGGGACGGGTTATTTTCAACACGGACTGCCAGATTCTCAAATTCACCTGCCCGACGGTCGGGTTAAAATTTAGACATGTATGATTAGTATTTTTTGCTGGCAGGTACGTTTTGGTCAGGGCTGGCAAGAATTACATCTAACCAGCCCTGTGGTCTTGCTGAAATGTTTGGGAGTTTCATACCCTGACTACTGAAACATAGCTGAGTGCGGGTGAGACAACCAACAAACAAACAAACCAACATATGGGAGGCACATTGAAAACCCATTGTGTGAACATCAGTTTCAGACATATATGCTGTAGTAAAGAAACCCAAGAAGAAGAGACAAGATGATCCAAAGGTGTCTGAAGATGTCAACACTGGGGACGTGTACGCCAAACCCAACAAGGGTTGAAGGACATGTTATATGCGGGAAATATAGCAACCAAAGACTTTTAGCTTAAAGCATCGTATCATTCCGATTCAATCATAAACTTGTGGTTTTCAATGACTGTCAAATAGTGATGATACCAGGTATAGATTAAATGTGAGGTGCAACCTGTCCCAACTGCATTCTTGAAATGTTGAATACATTTTACGCACATTTGGTAAAAAGTATTATAATGAATGCAACATTTGATGCTCATAGCTTATACATTTGTAACTGTTACTTGTAATGCACGCAATCTGAATTTTCACTCTTAATTTTCTTGATTTGACAGGATTGTTTCTGTTTGCCATCATACTGACGAAAAAGTAATCTTGTTTTGAAAGATTATGTTATATGTTAACCAGTCCTTTCATTGTGACAACAACATATTGTTTGAGATGTAGTGTAGTGGAAATTCGTATGAACGAAATCAGTGCTCGCCTATGCCCTGCTCCAATAGTCGTAAGAAACGAGCACAATGAAACCGCGATAGTCGGGAACATTCCGAGATCCGGACGTTTGCTTTGTGAAGGTCTGTGTTTACCTATTGGGATTTGGAAACACCTGTTTGGGAATAGCTTATGAAACGTTTCTAATATATGTGTATATATACTATCACCAAAAAGTAGGGGATATCGGACTTTGATGGCTGATGAGAGCCAACGTGTGAAAACGAGAACGGAACAAATGATGAAGAACTGTTAAGGGACCATATGGAATTTTATTCCATACATTTGATAATGCCAAAGAAACAAGGACATTCTGTGGTATGGGTCAAACTACACCAAGGGTCAATCTGCAAATTTACCATATGGTAAAAACCAAGTCAATAATGGGTAAATCCCCTCTGTTGGCCAAACAAGCACGGATCCGACGTGGCATACTCCTTATGAGGCGTCGCAAGTCATTTTGATTGACATTATTCCACTCTTCTTGCAATGCAGCGGCAAGTTCTTGGAGAGTAGTGGGTCGTTGTTGACGTCGTCGTAAGCGCTGTCCAAGCATGTCCCAGACATGTTCGAAAGGTCTGGACTTAAGGCTGGCCATGGTAATCTGGTGATATTCTGCTGTTGGAGGTATTCAGTGACAATCCTAGCCCTGTGACATCTGGCGTTGTCTTCTTGGAAGATGAAACGGCGGCCATGGCGTCGAGCAAATGGCACAACATGGGCTGCCAGGATGTTGTCTCGGTAGTACTGACCTGTGACACGTCCAGCAACAACATGTAGTCCGTTTTTCCAGCCGCAGTGATGTCACCCCACACCATTACTGATCCCCCTCCAAAACGATCATGCCTAATGACGTTGACATGTGGAAACGTTCGTTACGTCTACGCCAAACCCTGTTGCGTCTATCAACGAAGTCTAACACGAATCTGGACTCATCAGAGAACATTACATTGTTCCAACGTCGATAATCCAGCGTTGGCGTTCTAAACACCAAAAACGTCTTGCCCTAATGTGACCATCTCTCAAGCAGGGAATGACACGAGGACGCCGTGCGTGTAATTGACCACTATGCAGTCGATTTCTGATGGTCTAGTCACTCACTCTAACACCAGCACCTGCTTGCAGTCGATCTCTAATCTGATTGGCTGTTATGAGACGATATCTTAAGGCTGTAGTACGGATAAATCTATCCTGAGCCGCAGTTGTCGCCCTTGGTCTACCTGAGCGTTGTCTGTCGTTGACAGATTGTGTGTCACGGTATCTGGACCATAATCTACTGATGACGGACTGTGAAACGTTCAAATGAGTGCCACAAGGGTCTGTGTTGTGCCGACCTGTAGCATGCCAAGGGCACGTAACCTGTCATCTTGAGAAAGTCTGCGCATGTCTCAAAGTTGTTAACAGAGTTCTAAAACAACCAAATTGATGTTTGCTTATTCCAATTTCCTCTGTTAATGACGAGAAACGTCACATCTAACAACGTGCAAATTTCAGGTTCAACCCCCATGATCATCACAGTTACCACGTGCATATTGTGGGCATGTCAGTGCTGTGTTTGGGCGATAATTTTACGGAAAATGATTACTCTCAAAGGGTAGATAATACTTTCCTTGATAATCATTACTAGAACAATGCATGTGAAATGGAATATCCCCTACTCTTTTTGGATAGTATATATGAACGCAGATTACAGCTTAATCCCTATTGTATGTTATCACTTCACAAGATGGTGCTGTTCAAAGTATATAACGCTTGGCATGTCATGGTCTCCTAATGACATGACAACGTAACGCTCACTTTTATTGCTATTCATAGACCGTGTTATAAATATTTTTAAATAATGTTGTTATGTTTAAATATGTATAACGACTTTGCTTTATAATATTGTGTTGTATTTGTGATTCTCTTGTGAACATGTATTCTTGGTCATGTAGCGCTATGGCTGAAATGTGCTGATGCAACACTAAGTGTTTTATGGACTCATTTATAGAATGGTTCACCATGTCCATGTTTTCTGGTAAAACTTTGCTAACATAACTGCTTTCCTTTTGTGGATCCTCATTCAATAAAGGCTGATTTCCTTCTTAATGTTTCATTGAAGTTCTGTCATTGCGACAACATTGTATAGTTGACTGACTGACTGAGTTACGCCGCTTTTAGCAATATTCCAGCAACATCACGGCGTGGGACACCAGAAATGGGCTTCACACATTGTACCAATGTGGGGATTCGAACCCGGGTCTTCGGCGTGACGAGCCAACGCTTTAACCACTAGGCTACCCCACCGCCCATTGTATAGTTGAACATGAATATAGACTCACCATTCTGGTTAGAGATAGTTTATCAGAATGATACACACACAACCTTTATTATTTGCCTTCATAAAGGATAACGACAGACAAGGGTCATTTGTAGCCGGAAAGTCACGGAACTATGGATATCAATGGACAACTTATCATTTGTATGTTGGCGAGATATGCAGTGAATGCTGGAGCTGTAGTGCAATGTTGTATTGAACAGATGTGCAGTTGTATCACATTGTGTATGCAGGCTGTGACAGGAAAACCCGAACTGGTGTAGTTCACTACAATGACACCAACAAGCATCGGATTTGTGCAAATGAAAGGTTCCTATCCCATCTAAGGGATGTAACTCTGTACATGAAGTTGTAGAAAAATCAGCACCTATGCGTTTGTAACAATACTACGGTCTGAATAACATTTCTGGATACAAACCTAAGATTTTGCAGCTCTATTCCTCTCCAATATCGGGGTTCATAATTCAATGAACGCACATAATGGGAGTATACACCCTCTATTGCTCAAAGGAGCACACAGAGGTTTCCTGGGCAAGACAAAATGAAATGTAACTTGGGCACGACCTCGTCATATAACATCTGGTTCAGGGTATTTATCATAACTGAATAGACATATGGTGAACTGGACGATGGACGAGGATGAAAGCCCATGCACAAAAGTGTCAACAACAACACATCCCTTGGTGTGGTAATGCACAACTACCCCGTTCATAATGAGATCAGTAGCCTGACTATATTTCCTTTGGGTTTTAAAATCGTGGTTGAATATTAACCATATAAAATAACGATGGTAGAAATGTACCAGTGTCATACCGTCATTTTGTAACAATACACGTCTAGTCATTTTTTCATTTATAGAGATTCATACCCATGCAAATAAGTATTGCCCTCCTATACTCAGACGCAGCTTCCTATGGGTTCCAATACCAGTACTTTGTTGGTACTGCTTCTGAAGCATATTATATTGTTTAACTGAACGATATAACCCTGACTAAAATGATTGAGAAATCAAAGCACATTATGTACCTCCATTACAAAAACAGACAAAAGAAAACTGTTTTTCCTTTTTCTAAAAAATCAGATGATGTGGAGAAGGGTTCGATTATTACAACATATTACTTTCAAAAATAATGTTTAGAAATGTTTGGCTAGTTGTTATGACACTGGGACGTGGCGTGGGGCTGCAGGTGCTCCATCACCAACACCTGGGCGTGATCATGCTGACATTGTAAATGTTGGACCAGTTCTAGCTGGAGATACTCCTCTTCAAAATCTGCAGGCAGAGATATCCATGGCAATGAATTCCAATTCTGTGACACTTGATTGCCAGTTTGAGGAGGAGCCAGACATACGTCCGTACGAGTGATGAGCAATGGTCAAAATAGGTTAGAGACATGTTCAGTCTCTCCCTCTTTTTTTGAGGACGTCATGCATTGTGTTATATACCGGCAGTCCCCCGCGTAGCAGACGTCCAGACGATGGCATGCTCGAGAGATGGCTTGCCAAAGAATTATTGACAGAAGAGCAAAATGAACCAATAGTTCGATTACATCGGAATGGTTTGAAGAATTGTGAGATGGCTACTTTAATAAGAATTCATATGATAATGTCCCTGTACATAGCCTAGCTCTCGTGAGACTCCCTGGAAACTTCTGGCAGCATGGCCTGGCCTGCACAATTCCAAGATAATAGTATCGAAAATGCTTGGACATGTGTGAACATCAAACACCATCTGGAGTAATCTGTGAAAAAATTAACTCTCGCCAGAATTTAGGCGCATCATCACATTACTACAAATTGTAGATACTCTTATTTTAACCTCATTAAGAATTACACAAGAAATACTGTGTTCATGATCATCATGTGACACACTGCTTCCCTCCAGAAACTAAACTGACATACAAAATGAAGTAGACAGACCAGTTGGCGTTTTGGGATCACTTTTATAAACAAAACAAACTAAGAAACGTCGTAAATATTTCAGAAAGAGTTTTGATTGTCACGTTCATTGCATGCATGTTGACCAAACACCACAGATATTGTACCCTGTTGCGACATTGGCAGCGCCTCAAGTTCCTTGCCCAGCGTAGGCGGTTCAGGCGATGTTGGCGGATTAATGACTTGCAAACCCCGAAATGGATGACCACAGGACGCAGTCAGTAGTTCCAGCTGATCCGGTGAGGTGGACATCGCTGCTGATGCTGATGGGTACACTGTGAGCATCCGGTGGTGTAGAAGCGGTATTTGAAGGTGATGGTCATCTTGCAGGTCGCCACTCTCGGTTTTCCAGTTCTGGTGTCAAGTGCCCGACCAGTTGGGTTGTCTGGTGGTGGTCTGCCTTGTACAGCCGAACGTTGGCTCGGTCTCGCGTCGCTGCTGATAGTCTTCGCACTTTCATGTGGGCCCTTGACAGTTATATATGTAGCAGGGCAGTGAATGTAATAAACTACAAACACACGCTACGGGTGTGAGCTATTGCCTGAAGGAGCATTTATTAGTCGATAATTCACCCTGAAACATTTATAGAAATAATGATACATTAATACTACACATAATAAAATCATCAATGTTGCAATAGGTCATACTAGTAGTTGTAAACAGACTAGATAACATACCATACACAGTAAGGTTACAACCAATCTTGCCAAGTATATAGCACAATATATATTTATAAATATTCTAATTGCAATAAGATTATGAACTTTTATACAAATTGTACTCATATAGTAATTGGGTAGGAGGTTAACTGATCTATATTACACTTCTTAAGTAATGGATATACATGTAGTTAATTGTACAAAACAGTATGACACATCTAATAATCATACAAATCTCAAATGGACAATACAAGCAATGCGCCTACCCTGTGGATGAGACTTAGATAATAGCAAACACTTAGTTTACTTTAATAGAACAAGTTAAATGTACTGCAACATATAAATGCAATAATATAAATATACAGAGATATATTGAACTGACCTGATTTGAACAGTCCCTGTCAACTTGTCTGTGGAGTGACTTTGTGCAGACTGAGTGCAAGCTATTAGACAAAGGGTTTAACTTGGAGGGTTAGCTTGGCCAATCAGTTTAGCACGTCATGGCTTGAGTTTGTTAAGGGCTTGAGGGACACATGACCTATATCACAACTTGAATTAAATTCAAGATTATTATAGGAAATTATACAAATGCCATATGCACATCATGATAGCTTACCAGCCTAGCAATATTTAATCAACATATTTTACAAGTTCCTTCATACAGGAATATGCAATAATATACAGGCTTACCAGGCCAGCTGAATACAACCTACAGCTTTACATATATACATATAATATAGGAAAAGGCAATATTTTAATGGCTTGCCAACCCCAAAACATACAAACACATACAGTATTATAATGGCTTGCCAGCCCAGTAGCTTTCAGATATACATTTCATAGAGAAATGTACAATATTCTAATGGCTTGCCAGCCCATAGCTTTCAAATATATATTTCATATAGAAATATGCAATATTCTAATGGCTTGCCAGCTCAAAGAAGAACAAACTCATGCAGTATTATATTGGCTTGCCAGCCAAAACCTTCATATAGAATAGATGCAACATTATAATGACTTGCCAGGCCAATGAACAATACATGAAGCTTACAGCTTACTAAATTTGTTCATCTCTACTCCAATGATCCAGTCAAATTGATGACCTGAAACAGTAAATATGATTAATCACACATGGACGATTTTACATAATATGACACACATAAAAAAGCTTAAAGATGTATGGTCTTGTTTGCACAAGCGAGAGAACGAATTTAAATTCATCAACCTTACATATACCCTTAATCAACGCCACCTGGCGGAATCGCCAGTCACGTGGCTGTAGTTACACACATATATCTTAACTATCCTACTGATAAATATATATGTACAGAATAGAAAACATTAAAATAATAAAATCCCTATGTACAAAGTTATATCTGCCACACACTTCCCCCCTTCCTTGAAATGACGTCCTCGTCATTTTTTTCTTTCCGGTGACCAAATCCAGTAATGCATCGGAAAGACGTTTTGGTTGGCCCTCGAGCACCCCCTCCTCTATTAGAGAACTGAGATAGTTTGCTCGAGCTAACCAGTCTGGTTGAGTAACTGCCGAAAGTGCAAACTCGCCTCTGCCCATCCAACTGGGTGGTCTCCGATCTCGAACGGATCTCCCTGGTTGAGGGTCTGGTGGCAGTGGTGTATCAGCAGCAGGCTCTCTATCTGGTGGGACATCCACAACCTGAACTGGAGGTTCTGTGGCTGGTGGGACATCCACAGGATGAGCTGGAGGTTCTGTGTCTGCTCGGACATCCACAGGCTGAACTGGAGATTCTTCCGAATGCTGTTCGTGTTCTTCAGCTTCTACAGTTTCCTCAGTTTCAAAGTTGGTCTGGTCCTCATTCTCAGTATCTTCATTCAGCTTATCTTCAAGTGGCCTGTCAGCTTGATAAAGAGCTGACCCTGAAGAATCCAAATGTTGAGTGGAGATGAACACAATGTCTTCTCCTTCGTCTAGTCCCTCTTCACTCTGTGAGCTTCCTGTGGTGTCTTCTGTGGGTGTCTGCTTAACGTTTGGTGTTGGTTGTGAAGGCTTGTTTTTTCTTGGTTTGGGAAGTAATAAATTCCTATGCAAGGTTCTTGTCCGTCCTTGTCCATTCTCCTTACCAAGGACAAACACTGGTATGGATGGATTTGGTTGGTTCAAGATAACATAAATGTCTTGCTCCCATTTGTCAGCTAACTTGTGCTTGCCATCTAATGCAACAACCTTCATAAGTACTCTGTCACCTTTTTCAAGAATGGCTGCTCTAGATTTCTGGTCGTAGAGACTCTTGTTCCTGGACTGGGATTTCCTGGCAGCAGTAGCGGCTATGTCATAGGCCTGGGTGAGGCGATCTTTCAATTCATTAGTGCAACTGGCCATGGACTTCTGCTTGGCTGTCTCCATGTCAAGTCCAAAGGCTATGTCCACTGGGAGACGTGGATGGCGTCCATACATCAAAAAGAATGGTGCAAAGCCTGTAGATTCATGGCGAGTACAGTTGTATGCATGCACTAATGGTCCAACGTGGGCTCGCCAATTCTTCTTACTGTCCGGATCAAGAGTCCCAAGCATGTTGCAGAGAGTCCTGTTGAAGCGTTCACACATTCCATTCCCCATTGGGTGGTATGGTGTAGTCCGTGACTTGTTGATCTTCAGCAGCTGACATAACTCCTGCATGAGCTTACCAGTGAAGTTGGCTCCTTGATCCGAGTGGATGCGTTTAGGAATCCCGTAATGTATGATGAAATTGTTGAAGAAAACTTCAGCAGTTGTCTTGGCCGTCATGTTCTTGGTTGGGTAGGCCTTGGCATAACGGGTGAAGTGGTCAGTCACTAATAGAACATGTTGCTGCCCACCCTTTGATGGCTCTAGAGTGAGAAAGTCCATGCACACAAGCTCTAGAGGCTGTGAGGTTTCTATACTGACCAGTGGTGCTCTTCCCGTTGGTGTTTTACCACGCAAACATGGTACACATTGTTGAACATGGGCCTCTACATCCTTTGTCATTCCAGGCCAATAAAATCTGTCTTTGATAAGTGCCAAGGTCCTGTCTCTCCCTGGATGTCCAACATTGTCATGGAGACTTCGTAATGCGGCCGATCGACATCTGGTTGGAAGGACTAACTGTTCCTGTTCTTCTCCATCTCTGTTGATGACTCGATACAGAACACCTCGCTTCAGTTGAAAGTGTTGAAAACTCTTCAACAGGGTTGTCATCTCTTGATTCCCAAGAAACTGTGTCCTATCTGGTCTTGTCTTATTTCATCGCGGCAATCAAGACCATCAACAGCCTCAGCCGACTGATGCATCATAACAAATAAAGAAGTTGTTATCCATAAAGTTTTATACTTTTCTATTGTAAGTCACAAGAAAAACACTTTTCAAAACAGTAGTTTTTTTTCTT
Source organism: Haliotis rubra (assembly GCF_003918875.1). Lineage (NCBI taxonomy): Eukaryota > Metazoa > Mollusca > Gastropoda > Lepetellida > Haliotidae > Haliotis > Haliotis rubra. The sequence continues at coordinate 50,463 of NW_025767075.1, forward strand.
TGAAAAAATCCCAAAACACCGCGTATATACTTTGTTCTGAACATTAATTTATATATTTGCAGTATCGCTGCATGTGGTTCATTGACTGCGCAGAAATGTAGCGGACAAGGGGAGGTAACAGTTGCGATTTAAGATACCACATGTGCGATACATTTATGTGTTGGCCACCGGTAAGTGATGATGAAGGGCGTTCAAGATTTGTAACCATCCCTGAATAAATATAGGAACGTATCAAAATCTTGTTCATATGATACGGTAGAGCGTTAGTTTGGAGCTAGTCGGAATAAACACTCGTCAAAACCTCACGTGTGATCGCGACTATACTAGTTGCTTAGTAAGCAGCATTGTTGTCATGCAAAATATACAGAAGCTCCATACAGCGACGACGCTGCGTGTTCTGTTGACAGCATGAACATCCCATGTAGCATGCGCAGCCAACGAGCTATTATCATAACATGGCGTCAAAATGGCGATTGACGATCATCGTTCGAAGCGAGGATGTTTATAGCGGGGTTTTGAGATAAAGGTATGAGTCAATTGAATGTTTATGAAGTGACGATACATTTCAGAAATGTATGAACTGCTGTCATAAACTGTCAAAGCCGAACATTGTTGTTATAATGAATATCAACTCGACATGCGCGTCTTGCACTTGAGAATATTGAATTATTTACTCTCAATACGTTTTTTTTTTTAGACTCTGTATATAGTGTTTTCGGATGCTTAGGAACAGTTCCTTGTTTTTCACAATTTTCGATTATCGCATAAACAGTTGTAAAACATGTCACTAACGTATCAAAGGGAAAGATTTCCGCCCGTAACCCCCGTTTTTTTAATCATTCTATGTCAAAGAATACAATGGCTTGTGTAGATGTTTTTTTTATAGAAAGCGTGCCCTGACCCTAACCCTAATCCAAACCCTAAACCTAACATAATGTTAAATTTAAACCTTAACCCTAACACCTAGAAATAATCATAATATATAGAATACATTTCAAGCGTGGGGAATACTATCATAACAGTGCTATATCGGGTATTCATTTGGAGCACGTTTAAAGAGACGTATGCCCGATTTATTACTTATCTGTATCATATGCAGTTGGGTCCAAAGACACAAGGAATACTGAAACGAGTACAAGACACGAATAATCTGTATCATGACGTGTTTTCCAAACTGTACCAATGTAAATCTTGGTTAGAAGACTTAATTGATGATGATTATGAAGACATGACATCTGATGTAGAGAGTGAAGGACTGGACGATGAGAAAGGGCAATAATACAACATGTAAAGTAGACATTTGGGAGAGCTCCTATCCTAAAGCCTACTCATTTGAAACGGAGCTAATAAACAATGAAATCTGTATATCTTTCTTGTTTCTTAATGTACCCGTGAAGGTGCGGGTTAGAATGAGCCTTTAGTAACCCATGCTTGTCGTAAGAGGCGACTAACGGGATCGGGTGGTGAGGCTCGCTGGCATGATTGACACATCTCATCATCATATCCCAATTGGGTAGATCGATGCTCATGCTGTTGATCTCTGGATTGTCTGGTCCAGACTCGATTATTTACAGACCATATAGCTGGGATATTACTGAGTGCAAGATAAAACTAAACTCACTCACTCGCTTAATGCATCGCTGGAGGATTAACATGAGACAACTGTTCGTTGTACAAATCTTTGTTTTACAACTGATAAATAATCCTCCCTATGTCACTGAATACATTTAACCTACAATACAATTCTTAACACCAGGAGGTCCTAACCTTTTCATACCCCACACACTACAGTCACAAGAAGCTTACACCAGTATTTCATTGTACTGTCTGTGGAATAAGAGCGGCTAACGGCATGTGAGTAACCTATGTGTCACATGATGTCAAATAAGTGTCATAAACATGGACATAAGATGGGTTTTTTATGTTTGCAATTTGAGAGTAAAATTTTAAAATTTTGAGTAACAGTATTGGAAAGTTTTACAGGAGAACAGGTTTGTTTTCTTATTCAGTAATATATATGACAAATGCTAAATCATTTCATTACTGTACAATCAAACTACTTGAGATATTCAGTGACCATCAGTCCTCAACTGCTTACTATTTCCTGTATTTAATTCCGGTCAGACACTTCTCTCTCTACATAACGGAAGCTGACCATTTGTCAGCATACATTCAACATCACATTGAAAATTATCCATGCCATGTACTCATGATTACACTCTGACCTTTAAACAACGGAAGCTGACCATTTGTGACACTACACCACGCTGAAAATAATCATCAACCATGTACACATGATTACAGTCTGACCTTTAACTTACAATAAAACGATTTCCTCAGGTTCTGAATCTCTGGTGTCCTTAGGGCAAATGACAGCCTTTACCAATTTAAATGACTGGATGCTTGCTTTTTGTTACTATCAAAATGAGCAAGCGATTCTGCTGTTATATATATTCAGAGGCTAAGCATTAGTCTAAAGACCGTTTATTTTTCGAAACATTAAGACTTGTGTGAACACTCGAGTCAAAATGGCAAACTCATAAAATAATACCACTCAAGGTGAACCTGAAGGTCATACTACACCTGGACCGGATTTCCCAGGGAATCTCCCTTAGGGAAGGAGAGGTGGGGTTCGAACAAATCGATTAAGGTCAGGTCACAAAGGTCGGACAGGGACCTATGTTATCGTCACACAAAGGTCATAACCTATGGTCATAAAAAGAAAATGGGATATGAGACTCACCCCCTTACAACACATAAAACAATAAAACCTGTATAATAAACACATATGAACACAAACATGCGCGCCCACGGATCCTCCCTCCTCTCCACCACTCCCCGCCCCTCCAACGCAAACACATGGGGCACCAAATAAAAACGTTTACAGGCGGTTTGTTGAAGATTATTTGCATTGTAGTCACCTATATAAGATATTTCAGCTGTTCTTCCAGCACTCCAGATTATCAAAACAGGACAAGCTGCCACACAGGTAGGTTTATCGTATTGTCATTTGCATAAACCAGTGACAAAATAACCTAATTTGGAATCATGCTGCAGGTGGCAACTGTGGTACAGGAACTCATTCTCATGCATCGTTCCTATGATAATGTTGTACCTGTGTCCTACATGGAGTGAAGCATTGTTATTATTCAGCGGATGCTTATCTAAAACCCGTGAAGATTCGGTTTAGAATTGGTTTCAGCAACCCATGCTTGTCGTAAGACTCGACTAACGGGATCGGGTGGTCAGGCTCGCTAACTAGGTTGACACTTGTCATCGTATCCCAATTGTGTAGAACGATGCTCATACTGTTGATCACTGGAATGTCTGGTCCAGACGCGATTATTTACCGACCACAGTCATATAGCTGGAATATTGTTGAGTGCGTCGTTAAACAACCAACAAAACAAAACGAACCTATTATACAGCAAGTACTTATCTGTATGAGAGTTCTTTTGACGTCTCTCAGTGTCTCCAGTCAACGTTACCCTTGCAATTTTTCACGATTTATATTTCACGCTCTGTTATAAGTTATTTTGTATGTTTCAGTCGAAAATGAGTTATATGGACGTTCACGTGGTATCACCCCAATCAACGAAGCTGAAAATCAGGAGGATGACTTCATTATATCAGGTGACACTCTGTTATTACATATCTCTAATGAGTGAGTGAGTGAGTTAAGATTTTAAGTCACATCGGCAATATTTCAGCCATATTGTGACTACAAACAAGTTATAATTTTACAATAGATAAAGGTAAATTATAAAACCTGTCAGCGAAGGAGAGTAAAACAACTAGTTTATCGCAGATTTCAATTTAAAACTAGTAATTAACACTAAACTACTTTAACTATTGAGGATGATACAATATAAAAACAGGCTATAGATACCCAACAACTAAAGGTAGATCACCATGGTAGGGACCATGGGGACGTACAGTACCTTTGCTACCTGCATGGACAATAGCTGAATTTACACCATCCCTTCAGCTGTTATCAATACATATCTCCAATTTTACAATGAAGATTTGAAAGGTCTGTCTGACCCCATTCTAAAATATTAGCTTAACTATATGTGTTTAACAGTTACATTAACAAATTGGACATGTTTTCTTGAATAATGGTATTGCTGTTTATTCATTTTAATATTTCAATAATTCACCAGATGCATACGCGAGTGTGGATATGGCAGCTGCGAGCACACGCGCACTACGTGAGCAGGGTGCGTCATGTGACGTCGACGTAGACAACCTGCATGCTAAACCCGATAAAAGCAGGTCTTCAAATGTTCAACATGGTGAGGCTCATCTATTTTTTAGTGTCGAGGTCTGATTCGTGATATTATGCATGAAACGAGTTTTTCTATGACGCAGTCATAAATAGAGGTAAACGCCTGGAACCATCTGTCCGAATTGGTCTTTGGTAACTTATGTTTGTTATTAGAGACGAATAAAAGGACCGGGCCATCGATTATGCACATACCACCCTATAGCATGTAGCTGAAACGTTGCTAAGTGTTGGTTAAACAGTGAGTGAGTGGGTTTAGTTTTACGCCGAGTTTAGCAATATTCCAGCAATATAACGGATGGAGGATGTGGGTTAAACAACCAACAAACCAGCATCTGTAAAGTACATTAAAAACTCTTTGTGTGAACATCAGTTTCAGATACAAACGCTGAAGTAAAGAAACCCAAGAAGAGGCGATAAGATGATCCAAAGGTGTCTGAAGATGTCAACACTGGGGACGTGTATGAAAAACCCAACAAGGGTTGAAAGGAATATCATATAGATGCGTGAAATATAACGACCAAATACTTTCAGCTAAAGGATGGTCAAATAGTGATGATATCAGATATTGGGGAAAATGTAAGGTGCAACCTGCCCTACTTACACTCTTGAAATGTTGGATACTATCTTACGCATTCTTGGAAATAATATGTCTCTTGGAATGCACGCAATCTGAATTTTTACTCTTAATTTGATCTTGATTTGACAGAATTGTTTCTCATTGCGATCATGCTAATCAGAAGTGACCTTGTACCCAGCTGTTTCGTGATAACAGCAAAATATAATCTGTATAGTTGGAGAAATTATTATGCACGGTTCATACACTTATTATGAATACTATCGGACAATCACCGAATTGCCCTTGCAGTTACCTTGTATATTGTACATGTTCAGCTCGCTGTGGTCTTTGGCAAGATGTGTGCCCAATGATAGTCGTACGAAACGACAACCTGGAATGTGGAATTTAATGTATGGGACCTGGTATGCTGTGTGTCATCGTAGCACACGGATGTGTGGATCGTTTATCATGGTGCCAAACACAGATCAACCTATTAGCTGCCAAGAAGTTGAACAACATATAAAAAAAGTTAGCAAATAATAAATCACCTGGACCTGATGGAGTTGTCACAGAATATATCAAAAATACAACAAGTACTATTTTACCCACAGTTACAACCATTTTCAATCAGATATTTGACAGTGGTGTATTTCCTCCTGCTTGGAACAGAAGTATTATTTGCCCTGTTTTCAAATCTGGAGACAAGAATGATGTTAACAACTACAGGGGAATTTCATTGATTGATACCATATGTAAAATATTTACTTCTATATTAAACTGGAGACTCAAGACTTTCTGTGAAGACAATATGATTATTGATGAGTTACAAGCAGGTTTCAGATCAAATTACTCAACTATTGACAATATATTCAGTCTGCAAGCAATGATACAGAAATATACCGGAAAAAAGAAAGGAAGATTTTACTGCCTGTTTGTGGATTTGTCAAAGGCATTTGACACTATAAGACATGATATCCTATTACAAAGTTTGAAGGATGTTGGAATAAAGGGAAAATTTTATAACCTTCTTATCTCTTTGTATTCAAGCCTGTGTGCCCGTGTGAGGGGTTCAAGAGGATTAACAGATTACTTCAAGTGTAATATTGGCATTGAGCCCTCAGCTATTTATCATATTCATCAACAAGCTTTTAGAACAACTGGAAGATGTTGGAGGAGAAGGTGTTTTTATCTCACAAGATTTTAAAAATGTTTTTGCCATAATGTTTGCAGATGATGTGTCATCTGTAGCTTATTCAGCCATTCAGCTCCAAAAGAAAATAGATGCTCTGAACTTATTTTGCTTAGAAACTGGAATGAAAGTGAACTTGAAGAAAACGAAAGTCATGGTCTTTAGAAATGGAGGACCCCTCAGAAGTTATGAAAAGTGGACCTACAATGGCGAAAACATTGAAGTTGTACCCTCTACAGATATTTAGGCATTATGTTTACACCCAAACTGATATGGACACAGGCTCAAAATACTTTAGCTTCCCAGAGTTCTAAAGCTGTGATGGCTATAAATAGATATCAGAGGACACTTGGTGATATTCCTTGTAAAGATTTGTTCAAAATAATTGACAGTATTGTTACTCCTATCCTGTGCTATGGCTCTGAAATTTGGGGATTTAATTACAGCAAAATAATTGAAGATGTTCATGTGAAAATGTGCAAATCTTTTCTCAAAGTGTCAAAGAATACATGTAATGTAATGGTGCTAGGTGAGTGTGGTAGAGCTCCACTGCAGCTTACATATATGACAAGAGCTGTCAAGTACTGGTGTAGGCTGATACAAATGGGCCCTGAGAGACTCCCCCACCAGTGCTACAGGATCCTCAATGCCGTTGATTATATGGGACGCACCTCTTATGCTACTAATATTAAAATATTTTATTCAGATTTGGATTTGGATATGCATGGATTTCCCAAGATGTTGGAGACAAAAATATTTTCTTATCAATGTTTAAGCAGAGACTATTTGACAATCTACAACAAACCTGGAGTGTAAATGTTAATAACCTATCTGACTCTTATTCATATAAACAATATAAATCCCTACTGACTGTTGAATACTATCTGAACTCATCACTTCCATCTCGCTTAAAAAGGATCTTATCACGCTTCAGATGCAGTAACTTTAGAATAGCTGTCAACACTGGAAGACATCAAGCTACACCATATGAAGAAAGACTCTGTCCTCTCTGTTTATCCCAAAAAAAGTATTTTATTGAAAATGAATATCATGTACTTCTAATCTGTGAAGCTTATAGTTTTTTCCGTAATACACTTATTGGTAAATACATCAATACTACCTCTCAACATAACTTTATTTCTATAATCGCTTCTCATAATTATGATATTTTGCATAACACTTCAATCTTTTTATTTAAAGCACAACAAATAAGGCAAAGTAATATATAATATATTCATATCATGCATTTGTACTATTTTATGCTATGGAATGTATGTAAATATGTATTATGCGCAGGGATATTTTGTAACCCTATATTGTCTGTATTTTGGGCCAAAGGCCTTATACTGAATAAATCTGTCTGTCTGTCTGTCTGTCTGTCAACCATATTGTGACTTGATAAAGTTGTACGATAATTTCAAAAACTGTCATCAAGGGACAGAAAAACAACTAGTAATATATCAGGTTTGTTTTTAAAACTATATAATTATAGAGCTGAGTGTTTCACACTTACACCTACAAATGGGGCTAGAGGGCGCTAGCAACATAGTTAGTGAGTGTGTTACAAGTTAACGTCACCTCGACAATATTTCAGCCATATAGTGACGAGAAATGTTGTACACACACAATAAATACAAGTAGTTAAATAACCAGTCGTCGTCGGACTGTAAAATAACTAGAGTATCACAAAAAAAGTTAAAACTAGCTAGCATATATTTTTAAAAGTAGAAAACTATTTTAGACAATACAACGTAAAAATGGGCTATTGATCAGCAACACAGTTAAGGACACTATACTAGGGAAGTTTACTGTGTGAAGGTACGTGTTCATCTTCAGCAACATAACCGAGTACCAATGAGTCGTTACATCGTAATGTTGTAATCCAGCATATTAACCAAGGAAGGACACGGTCCTGGGTGACTTGGGCATTGTGTACACATGGGCATAGGACTTCTGTTTGATATGTGATGCTGGTCACATTGCAGTATTTGTACACTAGTTTGAAATATTAGTCGTGTATCTTCGGTGACAAACCACATATGGACGTAACGGTTTCTAGAGAACTCATCTGCTCACATGACGTCAGCTTGTGTCATTATTGTAAAGTATCCTCTAACGTGTAGGAATAAGTTGGTAATTTAGCGCCCCATTCTGGTATTTTCAAACAGTGTATGAAACGTTTATAATCACGTGTATATATTAGAACGCAGATTACAACTTTATCCCCCTAGAATGATATGACTTCACAAGATGGTGCTCTTCAGAATATATAACGCTTGGCGTGCCATGGTCTCCAAATGACATGACAACGTAAAGCTCACTTTATTGACATTTATAGCACGTGTTATAAACAGATACATGAATAAGTTTGCTATGTTTCAATGTATATAGCGACTTTGCATTTTAATATTGTATTTCTGATTCACTTGTGAACATGCATAGACGTGGTCTTGTCGCTATATGGCTGCAAAAATGCTGATGCAACACTAAATTTTAACTCACACATTTATGTTTCCGCGTTTTCCGGTAAGAGCTTCGTAACCATAACTACTTTCCTTGTGTGGATCTGCATACAATAAAGGCTTAATGTTTTATTGATGATCTGCCACTGTGTGATTCTTACTTGCTGTATCCTCAAAGGGGGTTAAAGTATCGTAAAATTATTGTCCCCCTGAGAGGGTACGTAAGTCCCAAATCATCAATGTCAAATTTAATGGTAGTATATTTGTTATTTTTAATAATGGCTAAAACTCAGCACAATCGCCAGCAGCTGAAGAGATGGTGTAAATCCAGCTAGGGTCCATGCAGGTAGCAAAAGTACTGTATGTCCCCATGGACGCTAGTAATGTGATCTTCCTTCAGTTGTTGATGATCTATTACCCGTTTTTATTTTGTACTGTCTCTACTGATGTAATGTTTTGATGGCGTATTAGTTTTAGATTTATATCTGTGATGCTCCAGTATTTTAGTGTCCTTCGATGACAGGTTTTTATGTTCTAAATCTATTGATTTTAATATTGATAAAAATTAACTTGTTCTCGTCACGATATGGCTGAAATATTGCTGATGTGACGTTAAATATTAACGGACCACAACTCTTTTTGACAGCAGCAGTGACTTAAGCTGCTTTTTATGACCTACAGGTTGACAGCCTTGTGATAAGGCGTCACAAATCTTCTTCAAAGCAGTGGGATATACAACATTTGGATATATAACGGCAAACTTTAAAAAACCTGGTGTTGCGTTAATTTTTCTCCAGATCTGTTAATATCAGTTGATGGTAACTATTGACAAATGGTTCTGATATGGTAGCTTGCATATGATAACGAATAAGTCAAACTTGCACATCGGATTTTGTGGTGTTGTAAGAACTAAAGACAGTCACATTCTCTGCAACATTATCCTCCCGTGGAACACATATATTTACATATTATGTATAAGTGAAACACTAGCGTTTAGAAACACAATTTGCGAGCTATATCATCAGTTTATATGAGCACACACATACATCTAGGATCCTGTAAAGAGCAAATAGCAACTTCCACAGATCACACAGACTTTACATACAAGCACCAACTGTCCACGAATCGGAGCCTGATATAATGAATCAGTTGCTAGACAGCTGGGTTCTCGAGCAGAACACTTATCTCCAGAAATCAGATAATATCCCTGTTTATCATCTAATGGAGGGAGTTATCGGTGTAATAAAGCAACCTGATAAACTTGGAATTATAATCTGATAACTATTGAATTACGTCAATCCATCTTTCTCAAAACTCCATACATGCCGTGCGAAACCTAAAACGTTAACATTTCATTGATGACGTCGTCGCGAGTTTACGCTGCGTCGACGAGTTTGTAAACAAACATGGCTGCCCCCATTATCAAAATTGGTGATTCTGTAGAATTGATGACAGAGGTTCTGGAGTCGTTACTGCAGTAATTGACTTTGGAAAACATAAAACGGAGAACTTCGTTCAACTTGAAGGTACGGATTATGAGGCACGAGTGACAGGCTATCGTCTAAGAAAGGTACCAACCAAGGATTTGGATCTATCGATCACAACGACGAATCGATTCCTTCAGGTATCAGAAACTGATATTAATGAGGTGATTACCAACAGTGAAAAAAGAAACACTACCAAGAAAACCCTGCCTGATTTTGTTGTTCTATTTCGACAGAAAGATCTTATTTTAGGCATGAGTTGTTTGCCCTGTATTAGCGACTAGTCACAACCATATGCAGCCATCATGAACGACCTTCACCTTGGTGTACCGCTAAGTATTCTTACGCGAATGCTCGATTCTCAAATAAAAATACGTACGATTTGCTTCTTTGGGAGAGTAATTTTAAGAATGACTTTATATGAAAAAGAGATTATTAACCTTGTGTATTTCGGTATCATGAATATCATATATTAGGAATAAAAATTATGTATTATGTATACAATTTTTATTCCTAATATATGATATTGATGATACGGAAACACACTCAGTTAATAATCTCTTTATACTTTCATGCAGTCATACTGACACTGATACCAATCAGAAGTACATCATAAGCAGCACGTTCACAAGGAGTACTCAGTGACAGCTCGCTAGAGACCTCAGCGCATAACTTAGGAACTAGCATTACATTCAGAAGTGAACATGGTCATTAATGTTTTATGTCTGGTAATATTCCATTTTCCAGAATGTGACTTCAGTCTAACGGTAATACTTTGTGTTGAATGTTATGGGGTTCAGTCGTCGGGAACATATTAACCTTGTAGGAGGAAGAGTTAGATTATCCGGTTTGATAAGGGTTGTACAATGTCATTTTACAATCACACGTTCTGATTGGTCAGCCAGAAATATCAATTACGTCAAACCATGACGCTGATGGTCGCATTATCACTTCTTTCGGAAACGGATGACGCAGGGCCAAATTGAAAAAGAGCATAGGACATCTCATTTTGCCATTTACTCGTTCACCATGTAACCTTGTAGAGGTTTTATTGAGGCCATGGCTGTGAGTTGTGTCACTATAACGCTTGCCACTCATTTCATACCTTAACATCTGCACATTGTCTTCAGGGCACACTTTAAAATGTACCAATTACTTGATATGAAGAATATTTCCTTGCAAATGTTGCATTCCTCTCCTCTGGAGAGATGCACCTTCAGATCCATCCATGACGAGTATTTACCCATCCATTGGACCCCTACACCCAACACGGGCTACATGATCTGACATTGCTTGGACATAGGGAACTTATCAGACTTTTTTACAGGAAACTGTATACAACTGACTGTGTCGTAAATCGAAATACACTCCCTTGGTCAACATTATCAGCAATGGTTTCTTAAGGTTAATATTAAAGTTGAATTTTACCGGGAAACTGATCCGGGTTTTGTTTGGTCCCTGTCGGGACCATGATCCGGATTTTAGTGGGTCCCTGTCGGTAACATGATCCGGATTTTAGTTCGTCGCTGTCGGTAATTGATCCGGGCGCCTCAGGGCAACGATAGCACATGGCTGATGTTCACTGCGGTAACTGACTATTGTAGGGATGCAAGTGGCCAAGAAAATTTAGTAGTATTGTAGTATTATTATTAGTTACACTGATAGGCACCTCTTGCTGTGCTTATTAAGTTTAGTAAATCTATACTTAAATTGAGTTTGGGAAAAGAATCCGTTTTGCCATGTCAGACACGTGGGTTTGTGTATCATATTTTCGTCATATACTACTGGAATAAAGTAACTGTGCATTATTTGATGTTTAGTCATTTTTAATATTGTGATGTTTTCCTGAATCACTGTTTAACTGTTGACAGGGTAGTATGGAAATCTCTATGATTTGTCACTAGGACCTTGAAGAGATGTCAGTTCTCAAATTCAGTATCGTGTGTGTCCACCGTTGGCGTTGATGAAGGCTTGACAACGCACAGACGACACTAAGCGATTGAAGAAAGTTTGAGGAATGTTCCTCCATGTCTGAACCAACGCTTGTCCCATTCAGCTAACGTCAGTGGCTGAATCTGGGCTTGACGTAAACGTCTCTCCGTTTCATCCCAAGCGTACACGATGGTTGATAGGCCATGAGACACAGCTGGTCAGGGAATGTTCTGCTGTCTCAGGAATGTTCTGCTGTAGCAACACGAGCAACATGTGGACGCGAATGATCTTGCTGAAGCGTGAAGTTACGTCTTTGGCCTTGAATGAACGACTGCACATGAGGCCCACTGATCTGTTCCCTGTAGGGCACACCCTTCTGATTGGCCATCAGATGTGATGCTCCCCCACACCATAACGCCCTCGCCACCAAACTGTCAACGTTGCACAACGCACGCGTCAGCATACCGTTCACCTCGACGTCTGTACATCCTTGCTCTGTCACCTGAGATGTCCAGATGAAATCTCGACTCATCAGTGAACAAAACACCATCCCAATCATCAAGACGTGCCTGTCAGTGACATTGCATAAAAAATTGGACATAATGCCGGCCGTCGGGTCGGATGTGTTGCTTCCTTGGTTCTGTACAGTCCTGGAACTGATTGGACGTAAGCCAGGAATGGCCGAGCAGTCAAACTGGCAGTCTGGAATCGATTCCTTAGATGGGTCAGCCGAATGTGGTTGTCCTGCTGACTCGTGGACAGCCCGTCCCCTCGTTGACAGCCGGTCCGAGGCAAATCTCTCGTGTTTCCATTCCCAAATGTCGAAATGATGTCGAAAAGATTAGATCGTGTCATGAAGTTTCATTCAAAGTGCTTTGCTACATGTTTATTTACGGTTATTTTGTTCAGTTTATAACCGGACAAAAGGTTTTATCTCGGGAGATCCGTGAAACAAGTTAAACCTGTATTTTATATATGTAACATGATCTACGCGTAACAGTATATTGGGAGACAACCACTTACACGTACATGCTGACTGCACTGTCCCTGAAACGACAAGGTAACTACTTTAAATAGCGAAAATAATTGAATTCCTTTAGAGCAGCCTGAAGTAGGCCGAGAAATGACTGATTTAAGTCGAGAACATGAAATACATTAACAAGCTCAGATGGCATTTACAATAGCGTTATACGTCAGTGTATAGCGTTATACATCAGTGGTCTTTCCATTTACGGCTTATCAGTGTTCAAATAAAGTAATCGTAGCTTTTTTACTGTTTATGTCTCTCAGTACAGGCAGTTGTTGAAACTTTCGGTTTGAGCTTTGACATTTACCCTATGAAAACAGGGAAACATGATAGCAGATCCAAGAATAACGCCTGGCGAGTGCCGACTGTCATGAAGGCCTGGCTGACATTTGCCCACATTGGTGTTGGTGGTTATCAAGGTGTGAATGACAAATGGGTAATCCACTGAGGTCTAACGACCAATGGCTGTCAGGCTCAGTGACTCCATCGGCGTGGTTAGACAATCCAGGTATAGTCAGGGCCTAAAAATTAGACGAACCAGGTTGTAATCGTCGACATGCGGATGAGAGTTGCACACATGGGAGATTCTCCCTATGGCGAGTTTGTCCATTGTTAAAACATAATATCAGGTAAAAATATCTAAGGACATAATTTCACACAATAAATACATTATTATCTTTTTGCATTTAGTGAACCAAGGCTCTTCTCTGATAGAGTGGCATCAGCAAAATATGTGTTTCGGAAAGCGAGTTTCCGTTAGTGTCATATCTTGATCATTATTGCAATTATTATTGTTCATAAAAGGGAAATCTCCTAAAGATGCCTAGCGAGTGTTGATGGTTATCGAGGTGTCGATGACAGGTGCTCAAATGGACAAACCCTCCCCGCGATGCCGAGCGAGTGTTGATATTTGTAAAATGTCTTGCTTGCGTAGGTTATTTACATTTGACATTGAGGTACTTTGTGTATGATATATATTGATAGTATCATCTTAGCTGTGGGTACAATATGACTTGATAAACAACCCTATTCTGTCATCTGGTGATTTGTTTGAGTGTATGGCTCTGAAACGTGTTTTCGATAAGATGAAGAGGATGTTTGACTGTTATTAATATGGTGCTTAATGGCAAACCGTACAGTACAATTGATTTTGGGTATTAAACCCCCTCACAACGGCAGAAAACAATACATATCTACATGGATGAAATCGCCCCACAGACATGCACCAAATCTCCGATCATGATTTCGAATTCGTGCCCAGAAGAGACTCCGGAATATCATTGGTCCCAGTCGGCATGTCTGTAGCAGGTTCCAAAATCGTTTGGGTTAGCCTACTGGCTGATTAAGCCGCCTCGTAATATCAATGTCAATAATAATATCAATATCAGTGGTTTGTAGCCATCTAAGAATTGCATCACTTGACGTTGAAGCTCCCACGTCGGGCCCCGTCTGCTTTGATATATCTGACCCTCTGTTCAAAGTGTGACTTACCGACACGTGCATGAACCCTACTATTAGCGATAAGGCTATTATTGTATGAATGCAACACCAGTAAACTGTTTAAAAGGACGAACAAACAAGGAAAATAGTGGCTGATATGAGTAGGTGAAATGCGAAGTGAAAATATGATATTAGCTTTGACATTGGTCACATAATTCCAGAAAAAAACATTCGCCTGTTTATTTCGGGTTTATTTGCACGTAGGAGAGCCATTAAAATGTGTGTACAATGCCTTTGGTTCAGCCTGCTACACGGGTATACAGAGCTGCCATTGATGTTTTCTTTCCGCCTGTTTATCTATCAGGAAGAAGATTGTTGTTAAAGATATTAGTGTTACGTGCAATTGCATAGTGTAGACAGTATCGCGTGAGTGAGTGAGTGAGATATACAGCTCACGTCGATTCTAGCAGTGGATTAGATTGGAATAGACCTTCGAACCCGTTTACGCCCATTTTAGTGACATAATACTGTATGCATGGGAGTCCAATCACTTCCAGTCATTCTTGTAGGTTGATACATGTGTTTGCCAATAACAGGTATCGTTGTACATGTAACTCAGTGGAAACCCCATCTGAACGAAAATGCAGAGGTACTTGTCGATGTTGAGATATGTACACCATCCCTTGATTGTTACATTGTCCTTTCATTTTGGTCTTCTAAACACCCATCTCTGTTTGGTAAAAGTTGAGATGGAAACGTTTCAGTATGTCTTATTTGTAAAATTGGCTTCTTGTTGAAGAGTTACTTGTGTAAACAATACACACCAGCCAAAAGTGAGAAACACTTGCCCGTGTATTGGAGCTCGGCAGTCGAGGAATACTGGATGACGCACGAGAACATCTGGTGCATGCAGTGTTATGTTCATTTTCCTCTAGAATCGATCCACTTAACATGTAGACAAAACACAATAGCTGGGATGGAAAAAGCACACGCAACTGTGCTGCACTTGTCGACTGAATGCCTTCTGTACAACCTTGAACGTCATGCCCCTGTATAGGCGGTAGAGCGTAAGCTGGGTTTGCCTGTTGAACGGGTAAGCTCTGCGTTATTCTCCAGGTTTCTGTCAAGCCACTGTCCCCAGATACCTTGATAATAGTAAACACTCCTACCCGGCAAACTGTGCGCGATGTTTGTATCAAGAGGTGTATGATGCGCAGTTATTTTAATACAGTTAATAACCTATCCGATGACCCTTAAGCAGGATGGTTGATCCAATGCAAGTAGTTCTTATTGTAACTTAAGATACATGCAAACGTTAAGTTTTCGACAAAACGATCTTCCGGGAGATATTGGAAAGCTTCATGACTGTGCGTGTCCCTCCTGTTTGATGTTGTTGCGGGCGTGTCTTGCCGCTGATACACTGGCGACTGGAATAGGTGTTGTAAGGCTATTTATAAGTTTGGAAATTCCTGGAAAGACTGCTGTGAAGTACATAAACAGGAATAAGAGTCGACACTGGATTGTTGACGTGATGATATTGATACTGCAAAGAACATGGTAAACAGATGTACTAACAAGAGAAATCAAAGCTTTGTGAAGTGAGGTGAGGTGTGATCGAATCCGCGACCTTCCGCTCTCCGCTTTGTGAAGTTGATTTATCAGGAAACAAGTGGCAAACAACTATCTATTCCCGAACAGGAATGACTGTAGACTTCAGAGCGGCTCCACTCATGTAAATTTGTATTTCACATACATTTCACATATTCCATGTAAATGAGAGATGTGGACAGTTCAGTTACTCATTTTCAGCAACTCAGGCAGCGCTCATGCGTGCGCTGTTGTGCATGCATGACGCTGTTGTCCTAACATATGTGAAGGGTTATATCATGTGCCTTCTTTATTATTACAACAATACTATATCACGCACTATCAACTGTTGAGACGACTTCCTCGTTGCACAAAAATACCTCGGTGGAAGAATAATCGGGTACTGAAAACATTCAAAACCGGTATTTCAGTTGTGAATTTAGTTACCTCACTGAGACAAATGGGTTATGTTTGCACAACAGTATAGACTGAATAAACGGCACAGGATTCCCTTGCATACAGAGCTTGTCTCTTTCACTGTCAGTTGCGGACTCTGTAGGAAAGAAAGAGTATTGATCTTTGACCTTACCTGGAGTGTATTGAAATAACGTTTCCCATCCTGGTCATGTTGCATATACATGACGTTGTGTCGACACACCTGTCGTGTTTTGTTGGAACTTCTGAGAACATATAGCGTGTGTTGCTAGAGCCCTCGTTGATTTGTTTCGATACGACGTGGATGCTTGAAGTCAGGCTAAGACGTCACACGCTGTGTATGAAGGATATACAAAAAGACATAGACTGGGACGTGTGACGCTGCAATGAAGACCTGGAACATACTGGACTGTGTGTGGATAGGAATTATCTTCGGAGCTGTGCTAGGTAATGGTGAGTGTACATACTTGTCAAATGACTGACTACCCACAACGCACACAGGTTTTAAAAACCGGAACTATACTAACGGAAGAAAGTAACTGTGCATTATTTATTTGATTTTGCATAAAAATATAACAAAGCATTTTGCGTGAAATTTGATGTCAAGTATCGCGCACGTGCGCTTTGTACACAATGAACATACCTTTTGCATGCCTATGTGCAGCCGTTCATTCAAGGACAAAGACGTAACTTCACGCTTCAGCAAAATAATACCCGTCCACATATCGCTTGTGTTGTGTCAGATTTCCAGAGACAGCAGAACGTTCCGGTACTCCCCGTGCCAGCTGTTCCGAGGCTGTCTATCGAGCACGCTTGGGCTGAAATAATACCAGGTTGTTATATTCCAGTAGTATATTATTGAATGAAATTAGTTGAACGCCTTATGAGACCTGTCTTTTAAGGTACATATTTGATAAAATATACTTATCATTCGGGTCCCAGGTTTAATTCCCTAAATGGAGACAATGAATACCATGTGTGAAGCCTATTCATAATATGGTGTGCGTTGTCGCAATATAAGATATGTATTGGCGTTTTAGGGTACCCTGCGGTACATTGATTCAGTGTAGTGTGTTGATAACGATATCTGAATAAGTGAGTGAGTGAGTGAGTTACTATTTAACGTCACATCGGCAATAGCTCAGCCATATCGTGACGAAAACAATCCATTCAATAAAAAGTGGAAACATTTTGAAGATTAAAACCTGTCGACGATGGACAGTAAAAGACAAGAGAATCACAGATATAAGTATAAAACTAGCGAGGAAAGTTAAAATATTCCAATCAAAGAAGACAATACAATATATAATACGGGCTATAGATCGCCAACAACTGAAGGTAGATCACCATACTAGGGCCCATGGGGACTAACATTACGTTTGCTACCTGCATGGACCCCAGCTGGATTTACACCACCCCTTCCGCCATTGGCGTTGATGCTGAGATTTAGCCATACATTAAAAACACAAAAATACTACGATTAAAAACCCGGTACACTTACACTTAAATTGACTTGAAATGTATCTGAATAAGTGATTTGGATAAAGATACATGGCAACCAACACACTCCATAGGATACAACTCTTATGATGACTGTTTTGCTTCCCTAGGTGAATTGGTACTGACGAGCTCACCAGCAACAGCAACAGACGGAGAACGTTTCACCTTGATCTGTAGCGTCTCTTCTGGTTTTGTGGTAAACATGGCATGGTTACAGGAGAATACAACAAAGGTCATTACGCAACTTTTCAACGGTTGTACAAAGCAAAAACCCGTTGTGGGGAATAACATCAGCCGTTTCAGTGTGAGCTGCATTAACACGGTCCACAGTATACAGTTTAAATTCAGCTCCACCAGAGATCAAGGAGGATGGCAGTGCGGGAATATTACAACCGATACCTACATACACCCGAGAAGCAGCATTCATAGTATAGGTGGGTATACGTATGACGTACCCACTGTGTTTGAATTAATATATTTCACAACACAGTAAATCAATAAAACACGTACAGCTGATGTCAGTGACAGACACTAAGTGCTGTTTGAAAAACAAGGAGCATTGTGAATAAAGAAATCGTTGCTGACATATATTCTGTCATTTGGAACGTGGGTCAATTTCAATTTCATTGCCTATATAAAACATACTTTAAAAATTAACATTCGCTCAAATGAATGATCATGTTTTCTAGAAGTATAATCTTCATATATGCAGACATAAACACCCGTCTCACAGGTAAGGGGGAACGTGCCCAGACGTCAACTCAATCACCATTTAACTTTCAGCAGTTGCAATTCCTGTCATGTCAACTCAGTCTTTACCAACAACGACCCGGTATAGGGAGACTACATCCGAACCTGGGACAGTGACACCCCAGAAAGGTAATTCTCTCGCTCATTGTACATATTTAGAAAGTTAGTATCTGTCACACACATTATGAAATAGTATCGTTTAAAAGAGGTTTAATGCGGCAGCCTCTGATATAAAACAATAATGATTGTCGAGAATATGTTATTAAGTCATTAAGACTAGTCAGTGTAGCAACACTCAGTAACATTCCAGCTCTATGACGCCGTTATTGTCAGAAATGGCCCACGCCGTTGGGGTACAAGGTCATCATATAGACCAAGTCACTGAGTGGGAGTGAGTGAAACATGTTTTAAGCCGCATCAGCAACTTTGCAGCTATTCGCTGCGAGAAATACTTTTTTTATGTTACATTCTAATTCAACTTAGTATGTTACACGAGTTCTGATTGGTCAATGCTATAAATTTCCGACCATATAATCAGCATATACGGTCGCAATTTGAAAACCGATTCACCCAAACCTTCGAATGTATCCCTACACTATTGGGGAAACGCTGTGTTTCATGGCATTGTCATTTGCAGAAGCCCTAGGTCAATTGACTCCCCTATCCAGCTAAAATGGGTGGAATTTGTGTTAAAAAATGACAAAACAGTATCATAAATTGAATTTTAAGTTCAAACAACTTACTCGCATGGAGCTGTTTACCCAACACTGTTAGATCATGAAACAAGAGTTATGACGTCATTATGGAGCTTGACGTCACCTGCTGTGACATCATTTGACAACAGAACTGACAATGGCCCGTAGTTAAAGAATCAGCGGGCCGCTCATTTCTGATAACTAGAGGGCGGTTCCATCATAATTCCGTCCATGTTATGCATAACATTATGATTTATTCTTCTTTGTCAGATTTAGTCAGTGTGCACATAATAAACGTGATGAAGTTTGAAAAAGGAACTACTTGTTCTGGCGATGGTGTAAGTTCAAGGAGTTCAATAGCCGCAAATTTAGTTATATAACGTTAAATTTGCGGCTATATAGCCACCGGTATACGTCCCCAATTCGTCAAACACAGTACAGTTATCCCCTAAATATATACTGAAAGGCAAGAGAAACATCGTAATATTGCAACTGACATTTAAGCATCAATGGAGTATTTTTTCTTATTACCCACGTGGTCAACGTATGGGTAGTTGCATACTAATCTCGTACGTCACACGACTTGACCTGAGATTCTAACGATTTGATTGGCTAACCGATGACCTCTCAATTAGGTCACATTCTGACGTAACTATTTTTTCATTCATAACAAACACGTGAATTCATTCATTCTACAACTTAAATGCATTGTGAGAATGTAAACATTGCGAACGTTTGCCGTGTCGCTGTTTAATTGTGGGTAATAAATAAAATACCACACTCGGTCTCATTACATACGAATTATACGAAACTCGCGCGTGACCTTCCTATGGCTTTCGCTCGGTCAGATA
This sequence comes from Haliotis rubra, assembly GCF_003918875.1. Lineage (NCBI taxonomy): Eukaryota > Metazoa > Mollusca > Gastropoda > Lepetellida > Haliotidae > Haliotis > Haliotis rubra. The sequence continues at coordinate 70,659 of NW_025767075.1, forward strand.
ACATAGGAAGGACACTCGTTTCGTATACTTCGTATGTAATGCGACCGAGTGTAGTATTCTCTATCTATTCTGTCAAAAATATACACCGGAAGTCAAGTTTGAGGAAAACTTGAATCGTGGTCGGATAGCCTGTATTGCCCAATAAAGTATTGTTTGAGATTGAGGTTTTAAATGTTTTTGTTTGTGGAAAGGGAAGAGTTCGCACAAACACAACTTTGAAATCGAGATGCACGTGCATCATGCATGCATTCAGGCATAACTTGCCGGCTTGAATGGCAACCGTTCACTTGTTAACTGAACACAGCTCTATGGCTAGGTTAACGAAAGGAGTTGATGGACGATATGACGGTCCTGGCGACGTGTTGTAAGATGGGGTCTACCACTATGTGGACAGTCATCAGTGCTGTTGGTGGCGTTGTATCGCTGTCTAAGACGTTCTATCGTTCGTAAGCTGCAATTGAAGCCATGAGCAATGAGTCGAGCACGTTGACCAGCGCCTAAACGTCCAATGGCTTGTTGACGTTGATCTCTCGCTAACCTTGCATTAGATGCTGTGTTCAGAACAAGTGAGCGATTAAGGCGATACTTAATGGGCAAAACTATGGTGTCCTATAATTGCCATCGCGTGGCGCGTAAAAAAAGAACTACGTCGTGGGCGACGTCGCCCACGACGTCGCATAAAAAAGACTACGTCGACCACGACGTCGTGCAGAAATACACAAGAATGATCTACGACAAAAATACAAAACGACGTCGTCCACGACGTCGAAGGCGACGTCGCCCACGAGGCCGACGTCGTGTTTAGAAATTGTTATATTGGAAAATCGGGGAATAACCTTTTGTGGTGAAGTTGTACTGCTATTGATCTCTAATCACTGATTTCATGTTCAACATTACTACTTATTTAAGTAAACCAATCGAGGGGTTAGCGCCAGAACCCCTTAAGTAAAAAATTCTGTCAAATTTAGTTGATGTTTGATGTTGTGAAAACGGTGTTGTTTTAAGGGATCAATATACTGGTTTTCTACAAAATGTAAAATGTGTCCACTCAGGAAACGAAATATGACTTTTGTACCAGCTGGTTGACATGTGAACCAGCGGGTTTAGTGAGTGAGTTTAGTTCACTCAGTTCATTAGTAGTGAGTTATTCAATTTCTTACATAAACGTGCAAGCTATAAGAATGTTGGAATTGACAGTTTTTATCATTTCCACAAATTCAGTTATGGAAAATGCACAATAGGTTTCTTTATACTTCTCGTGGTGGAACATACATATATGTAAATGGTTATTTGTTTATTGTGAACAAGAAGAAAAGGGGAAAATGGATCTCGTGGAGATGCATTCAGAACGACTGCACATCAGTCTTAACAGTGAACGACATACTTTCCCAAATACCTGGAGACCACAACCACGGACCTGTACACAGCCAAGTCAAAGTGAATCTTTTCGACTGTACCAAAAATACTGACGGCCCCCGCACAAACAACAACCTCCGGGGTTGCAATTGGCATGGCCGTCTCATGAAGGTTGTGGTAAAAAAAACATCCCAACCTATTAGAGATGGCCAAGTTCCTGGAAGATGAACAAGGACTGAACGAGGCAAAGATGCTTCAGTACAATGCCGGCCAAAGACTGTCCCCAAATAGAAGTACAGAGATTTTGAGGAACGACTAGATACCTTGAAGTTCAGGCTTGCAAATAACCACCCGGCATTTTTGCGTTTTAAATCCTGTTTCGTTTAACGATTCTTCTATTAGACGTAACCTTGGTCAGCCACGTTTAGAGGCCGATAACCACTCGATATATAGTCAGACGTCGTTCACGACGTCGCCCACGACGTCGTCCGTTATTTTTGTAGCCAAAATATATTTTACAAAGCGACGTCGCGCGATGGCAATTATAGGACACCATACAAAACATATGGTGTCCCATAATTGCCATCGCGTGGCGTGTAAAAAAAGAACTATGTCGTGGGCGACGTCGCGCACGACGTCGCATAAAAAAGACGACGTCTTGCGCGATGTCGCTTTGTAAAATATATTTTGGCTACAAAACTAACGGGCGACATCGTGGGCGACATCGTGGGCGACGTCGTGGACGACGTCATTGGCGACGTCGTGAGCGACGTCGTGGACGACGTCGCGGGCGACGTCTGACTATATCGAGTGGTTATCGGCCTCTGAACGTGGCTGACCAAGGTTGCGTCTAAAAGAAGAATCGTTAAACGAAACAGGATTTAAAACGCAAAAGTGCTTCAGTCACTCCCGATAAACATTTCTGTCGACCCGAAAATGTTTTTACACCTATATCCAATCAAATACCACCCTAGAAGGCCACTGTTCATTGTATATAAGGCATACCCATCTGCAAATGAAACGATCTCTTCCCCACACTCTAAACATAATCACCGCCACTATTGTTCGGTCCGGCATACCTCGGGCCGTCAAAAGCAGCTTAAACCTCACACATGTATCTTGAATTGCGTTTTAATTCACAGATTAGTATTACATCTACCTATATATCACTTTTCCAGCCCTTTTCTCTCTCCATTTTCACCCGTGAAGGTCCGGATTAGAAAGTGCCTTCAGTAACCATGCTTGTCGTAAGAGGCGACTAACGGGAGCGGGTGGTCAGGCTCGCTGACTTGGTTGACATATGTCATCGGTTCCGAAATGCGCAGATCGATGTTCATGCTGTTGATCACTGGATTGTCTTGTTCAGACCTGATTATTTACAGACCGCCGCCATATAGCTGGAATATTGCTGAGTGTGGCGTAAAACTAAACTCACTCACTCTCCATTTTCAACATAGCCTCAATCAAAAGTGTTAAGTCTCTGTTGGCCTGACTTGGCCCGGGCTGTCAAAAGCAACTTAAACTTCACACATGTATCTTGTAGTCTCACAGATGAATCCTAGATTCTGTTTACATCCAATGAATATAGTTATATCTATCTAAATACCACGTTATAGACCCAGTTTTCTTTGTAACATCACAATGTGGCATTTAGGTAGATATAATACTGATCTATGGATTTAAACACATTTCAAGATACATGTGTGAGGTTTAAGTTGCTTTTGACAGCCCGGGCCAAGTCAGGCCGAACAGACTGAACACTTTTGATTGAGGCTATTTTGAGGGTGGGCAGACAAGGGCTTCACTTTAACGGACCAGTTACCTTTACATGTGGCATTTTGTAACATTTCAATGTGATATGTAGGTAGATATAATACTAATCTATGGATTTAAGCACAATTAAAAATACACATTTGAGGTGTTAGGTGCTTTCACGACACGAGCCAAGCCGGACCGAACGCTTGTGACACAGTGTGTTTGTTGAGAATATATAGAAAAGAAGGCTTCACTTCGAGCAACGTGTTTGCTTAAAATACTAAGCTTTGCGACTCTATAAAGAAGTATTTAGATAGATATAATACCATTTTGCCTTTCATGTGTACTAGCAAATTTAAACATATGCATAAGTGCTGGCTATGGGATTTGGGCTGGTGTTGTATACGGTTTAGAATACAATGAAAACACATAAAAAAAATTGTGTGTGTAAATGTATACTTCCTTTGATCCTTTATAACATATTGCAAAAGGTTGTGATTTAATATATTTCTTTTAACATATATAATCATGTCATAATTTCCCATATAATATGGGAAGCAAATTATTTCGAAGCCATTGAAAATGTCCATGCATCGTATTTTGAAAGATTTCTTACAGTAGGTACATTTGCTTCCAATAAAGCCATACTTGGCGAAACAGGACGCTATAACATGCATATTGAGAGTCAAATGAGAGTTATTAGATACTGGATTAAACTTATAAGAATGCCTGATTATCGCTACCCCCATCAAAGCTATCAAATATTGTTGTCACTGGATAAATGTGGAAAGTATTCATGGGCTTCAGATGTGAGAAATATGTTATTTTCAAGCGAGTTTTCTTATGTTTGGTTTAAGCAAGATGTTGGTGATATAAAAATATTTTGTCAACATTTAAACAACGAAAAAAAGATATATATATTTTCAGAATTGGTACGCAGCAGTCAATTCATCCAGTTTTCTTAGTCATTATTCACAATATAAATCGATGTTCGGACCTGCAAAATATATCAGTGTTCTTAATGATAAGTCCCTTTCAACAATTTTTTTTGTAAATTTAGAATCTCTCTACATGCCTTAAAAATACAACGTTTTAGAAAAGATAATAACACATTGGAAGATTTATCATGTTCTTATTGTTCTTCTGGTAAAACTGAAGACGAACGTCACTTATTATTAGTCTGTTAGACTTTCTCTGCCTGCCGAAAGAAGTATTTAAAATGCACTAATGCTGCCCCACAAACGACATTCAATGTACTTAATTCTAATAATGCTGATATTATTAAATCTGTTGCCATTTTCATAAAACATTTGATGTCCATTCGTAAATCACATGTAAAACCATAATTTCATGTCACGTGACCAATAGTTGTAATTGAGAAACTTCAATTGTACTCTGGGCCACTGGGCCTTAACTACTGAATAAAACCTGTGTGACTGTCTGTCTGTCATTGTCCAGGTACTCCATCAATGTCGGGTGGTTATTTGCAAGGTATCTAGTCGTTCCTCCAAATCTCTGTACTTCTTTTTGGGGACAGTCTTTGGCCGGCATTGTAATGAAGCATTTTTCCCCTTTTCTGCTTGTTCACAATAAACATATAACCATTTACATATATGTATGTTCCAGCACCAAAAGTATGAAGAAACCAATTGTGCATTTTCCATAACTGAACTTGTGGAAATAATGATGAAAACTGTCAATTCCAACATTCTTATAGCTTGCACGTTTATGTAAGAAATTGAATAACTCACTACTAATGAACTGAGTGAACTAAACTCACTCACTAAACCCGCTGGTTCACATGTCAAACCGCTGGTACAAAAGTCATATTTCATTTCCTGAGTGGACACATTTTACATTTTGTAGAAAACCGGTATATTGATTCCTTAAAACAACACCGTTTTCACAACATCAAACATCAACTAAATTTGACAGAATCTTTTACTTAAGGGGTTCTGGCGCTAGCCCCTCGATTGGTTTACTTAAATAAGTAGTAATGTTGAACATGAAATCAGTGATTAGAGATCAATAGCAGTACAACTGCATCACAAAACGTAGTTCTTTGTTTACGCGCCACGCGATGGCAATTATAGGACACCATAAAAACAGGCTCTACGACCACGATTAATGTTTTCCTCAACCTTGACTTCCGGTGTATATTTAAAAAAAATTAGTTCAAATACTCCATTGATACATATATGTCATTTGCAATATTACGACGCTTCTTTTGCTTTTCAGTATATTAAGGATACAAATAAGAATGATTGTGAAATTCACTAAAATTTCTCAGGCAAATATCACGTTCAAAGAAAAAACCTGACTATTGAGATAAAATTCTATATTTAGGGCTCTATTGTAATCGTTCGGATTATTATTATTATGTTTTACAGATTAAAGATAGTATGCAGCAGAGAGGGTTCGGGTGATCCTGGCACAGTCAGGCTGGTAAGGCTCATCATCAGCTCAGGGCCCTTGCCCCCTCTACAAGCAGCCCAGACAGCGAATGGGACTTCTCCCAGGAAACGCTGCCAAGTCGAACCCACCAAGAACTTTCCGGAGAATACGAACACACTGCAGCCTTCTGCATTACCCAGAGTGTCAGAAGGGCTGTACTCCCGGTGGAGAACCCGGGCACTCTCCTGATCTGCGCCAAGAGATCAGGAGGTACCAAACCAAGGGCACCGAGAACAATGGGGAGCCTGACGACAGTGTACTTGGGATGCAAGCGAGACATTTCAAAGGCGAGGTCCGCATATTTATCATGCTTTTCCTGAATCTTGCCAATCACATTGGTGTCAAAAGGGACAGAAAATTCAATGATATAAATAAATTCATTGGCTTTATCAAAAAGGACAAGATCAGGTTTGTTGGCTGGAATTCTTCTGAGGCTGTATATGGGCCTAGTCCACAGAAGTTTGAAAGCATCATTTTCCATGACGCCCTGGACATGTTCAGGGTCGTACCATGGATGGACCTCGGAGTCAAAGCCACAGGCATGTCGGAGACGGTAGTAAAAGCAACGAGCCATGCCATCATGTCGTTTAAGATATGCTGTTTGTGCCAAGGAAGGGCATCCACTGACAAGGTGTTGGACAGTCTCTGTGAATTCATTGCAAAGTCGACATTTCATATTGATATTTTCTTTAAGAATCACATTTAGGCAATTGCGAGTGGGAAGCGACTGGTCCTGAGCAGAAAAAAGGAAGCCCTCAGTTTCACATTTAAGACCAGCCAACTTCATCCAAGGTGAAGGAGTTGGTGGGATTGCTATTCCGTTCAACACACTGCATGTACACACGATGCAATGGCTTCTCAGAAAGCTTCTCCACAAAAGACCGATTCTGGGCAGACTTGGTGAAGGACTTCACCTGGTTTACTCCCATCATTGTACCGTCCAGCAGTATTTCGCCATCAACAAAATCAACCTCAAATCTCAGATTTTGTCCAACAACCTTGGCACGCTTAAAATAGCTGTGGAATTTCTTGCTTTCATCATGAGTCTTCACATGCATCACCAGAAGTACACAATAAAATTCTATCATGAAGAGCCTCCACATTAATCAAACCCCGACCTCCAGAATTGATTGGCATGTATAAACGGTTAAGAGAGGAACGAGGGTGGTGGGCACTGTTATCAGACATGATCCTTCTGGTCAGACGGTCAAGACTCTGGATGTCTTGTTTTGCCAATCCAATCAACTACTCCAAAGGAATAGGAGAGGACTGGCACAGCAAAAGTATTGGTGGCTTTGACCTTGTTTCGAGCATTTAGCTCTGAGCTCCAGATTTTCTTTAAATGAGATTTATACTCGGCCCGAAGTTTGTCTTGAATCTGGGCATTCTGGAGCTTGTCTCGAACTTGCATTCCAAGATAGGTGTAGGCCTGATCTTCCACAAGATGCTCAATAACTCCCCCGCCCCCCCCTCCCTTGTAACTTGACCGAGCCATCATTAGTTACCTTGCCACGTTTCAAATGAAGAGTATTACATTTGTCGAGTCCAAATGTCATGCCAATATCATTAGAAAAGGACTCGACAAGGAGAACCTGCTCTTTCAAATTGGAATCTCCTTTGGCAAGGAGCTCGATGTCATCCATGTAAAGGAGATGAGTAAGCGGTGTTGGGGATCTGTGCTGAGGAGGTCCGGGATGGTAACCGTCCTCTTTATTGAGCAGAAAGCTCAAAGGATTTAAAGACAGACAAAAAAAGCAAAGGACTAAAGGAATCCCCCTGGAAAATCCCCCTTCTGATTGGAATAGATTCCGAAGTCTGCACCTGCCCTTGCGAGTACATCTCAAGTTGAGTAGACCAGCAACTCATTAAAGACTTGAGTAAATCAAGCTAAGTCTAAATCTAATGAAACCTGGAGTGACTGTGAAGATTCAGTGCGGAAGGTGTTGCGTGAGAAGATGGACATTGACGACTCTTCTATCACTATTGAGAGAGCGCACCGTGTTAATCGTGGTAAATCCATTATCATTAAGTTGCTGGATTACAATATGAAAAGTGAGATTTTGCGAAATGCACGATCACTCAAGGATACAGGCATTTACATCTCAGAGGACTTTTCCCTTAGAGTTCGACTCATACAAAAAAAAACTGAAAACTATAATGGATTCTGAAAGAGAAAAGGGTCGAAGATCAAAACTTAGATTTGATAAACTAATCTTTGATGATGGAGAAGTTGTGAGCTGGAACAAACAGGAGGATAAAGCTGTGTTCTCCAGGAGAGGTAGCAGTCGTCGCGACGAAGACTCCACACTGACCTAGGACAGGGGCCGGGCTCACCACGCTGAAGTTATCTCCCTTTTCACATGGAACATACAGGGACTACAGTCTAAACTGTCCAAGCCTGACTTTGTTAAATACTGTTCACAATTTGATATCATTGGATTTCTAGAGGTATGGAGTAATGTAAACAGAGAGCTCGTACAGAACAAATTTCCAAATTTCAGTAATCATTACAACTTGAGAGATTACAACAATAGAGGTGGAGTGCTTCTTATGATTAAGGATTATTTGTATGAAGGTGTGAAGAAGGTTATAACAACATACAGTGATTGCATTTTTCTTATTTTGGATGCAACATTTTTCTGTCTGGACAGAGATGTCATCCTAGGATTTGTTTATATTCATCCTGAGGCTTCCTCTGTTGTGACTGATACTAGAAATAAGAAGGGTGTTGAATACCTGGACAGCTATTTTAGATCTGAAATGTCACTATAATGACACACATATCATCATTTGTGGCGACCTTAATGCCAGGACAGGTTGCCTAGCAGATTATATCATTCCTGATAAAGCAGACCTTATTCCAGAGTTAGATGGTGTTAATGACATCGTTGATACATTCGACACTCCACGTTCCTCAAGGGACTCCGAGATAAATAATTATGGCAAGGAACTTATTAATCTATGTTGCAGTCATGGGATACACATTCTCAATGGCAGATCCAAGAGTGATCCGCATGGAGCATTTACATGTATTGCAAACAAAGGACATAGTCTAGTTGACTATGCATTATGTTCTACTAATCTATTCAACTCAATTAGTGATTTTAGAGTGTGTACATCAGTAGAATCTGATCATTTACCTATTGTTTGTCAGCTGAAGTGTTTCTTCCAGAGGATTGACGACTCGGAGCGATATGATACAATTGCGATGGAGAAATATAAATGGAGACCTCCCCATGCAGACAAGTTTGACTCAACCTTAAAAGTAAACTTAAACTCACTGCCTCTTGATGTCTTTCATGAGATTACTATGGATAATCCATCTCTAGGTGCAAAACTGCTGACTGACATTATCCAAAAAACTGCATCTTCTTGTGGAATGGACTCAAACTCTGTCAGGAGACGGGATAATCATAAACAGCAATGGTTTGATGAAGACTGTGAAAATTTAAAACAAGATAAATATGAACTTTTAGATAGATTTCGCCTGTCTGGGGATTTTTCTTACCTTCAAGAGTTTCATAAAGTTCGAAACAAATTCAGAGAGCTTTGTCGTCACAAGAAGGAGGAATATACAATAGCAATAACCAACTCTATATTATCAGATTTTTCTTCTGGTAAAAGGGTCAAATCCTTCTGGTCTCATTTGAGACATTTTAGCAGCGCTTCATGTAAATCTGTAGCAACATTTGACTGTTTGTCATGGGTTGAATATTTTAAAGATGTATTAAACATTGAAGACATTCATATTGATGAAGATTTTTTAGCATTTACAAAGGATTTCATTGTAAATCATGATGTGCAAGAATCTGTCTGTGGAATCTGTAATAATGATGATATAAATAATATTGTGAATAGGGACATAAGTATTGAAGAGGTGGAGTTTGCTCTTGGTAGTTTACGACCTAATAAAAGTCCTGGTCCAGATGGTATTCCACCTGAGATGTTTAAAGTTAACAAAATTGTTTTGCAGTCATATTTATGTACTTTGTTTAATGGCGTTTTTAGGTCAGGTAAATTTCCAGATCAGTGGTCACTTAGTATTATATTTCCATTGCATAAAAAAGGAAGCATTCATGAAGTAAATAATTATCGTGGTATCTCCCTTATGGATATTTGTGGCAAAGTTTTACTTCCATTTTGAACAGGCGTTTGAAAGAGGTTGTTGACGTGTTAGATCTGTACCCTGAGTGTCAAGGTGGCTTCCGTAAGGGCTATTCTACGGTCGATAACATTTTACACTCCAAAGTGTTATACAGAAATATTTGTCAAAACAGGAGGTAGATTTTATTGTTTATTTGTTGATTTTCGTAAGGCGTTTGATTCAGTTAATAGAGATCTTCTTTGGTTTGTTCTGTTATCTAATAGTGTCCATGGTCCCCATGTTCAATATCATTAGAGATATGTATTCAAAGACAAAGGCTAGTGTTAAGCTAAACAATTTAAATGTTTCGGAATATTTTGATTCTTTGAGTGGGGTTCGGCAAGGTTGTATTTTAAGTCCTCTTCTATTTGCGTTGTTTGTTAACCAGTTGTATACGGAAATAATTACTTGTGGTGACAGGGCGTATTTATTGATCCAGAGTTTATGGAATTGTATATGCTACTGTATGCAGATGATTTATGTTTGTTTGCAGATTCTGCCATTAGTCTTCAGAGGAAGATCAATGTATTACTACAGTTTTGCAAAAATGGGGCTTGTCTGTAAATTTTGAGAAAACAGAGGTGCTAGTGTTTAGAAATGGTGGTAAATTAAGGCGGTATGAATCATGGTACTTTGATGATCATAAGCTAAACGTTTCTACATATTATAATTATTTGGGTTTATTGTTTTCAAATAGACTTTCATGGTCTAAATCGGTTCAAAATCTGGTAAATAAAGCGAATAACGCCTTGTGTTCAGTTAAGGTTTTGGTAGGAGACTTAAAAATATTTCTCCAATTATTTTGTTCAAAATCTTTGACGTTCAGATAAAGCCGATAATTTTGTACGCTTCGGAAATATGGGGTTTTCGGAAATGGCATGTTATTGAACAGTTTCACATCAGATTTTGTAAGTATGTGTTGGGCGTAAGTTATACATGCTCTAATGCTGCTGTATTGGCGGAATGTGGTAGAAATTATATTTATGTTGATAGTTTATTACGTGTTATGAAGTATTGGTTCAAACTTTTACGCTTACCAAAGGATAGAAATCCAAAGCAGTGCTATATTATGTTGCACAATTTAGACAAAGTTGGTAGGAAAACGTGGGTATATTTTGTCCGAAATACTTTGTTCAATTATGGTTTTGGTTTTGTGTGGGAAGCTCAAGGAGTTGGCAACGAGGAACAATTTTTGAAAGATTTTCATGAAAGAGTTGGTGATTGTCAGAAGCAATTCATATTTTCAGAAATGCACAAATGTTCATCGCTTGATGTCTATTCCAGTATCAAAAGTGTATTTTGCATTGAGCCATATTTAACATTATTGAAATCTAAAGATGCGAGGCGTCGAATAACAATGTTACGAATCGGTGCACTTCCAATATATAAAAATACCGGTAGATTTGATGGAGTTCCGAGGCACCAAAGACTATGTAATATTTGTAATGATAATTTTGTAGAAAATGAATTTCATTTCCTATTCGAATGTAAAATTTATCATGATTTGCGCTATAAGTACTTTAAAGCATTACCAAATTATATAGATCAGCAATACTTTCTAAACACATTATCCTGTACAAAGTTTTCAACACTAACAAATTGTTCTTCTTACATTAAGGAAGCATTGTCATTGCGTTCTTTATACACATAAACCTGATTGTCAAATGCCACTATCTTATAATTACACATGCTTATTTGTATTGTACGTGGGCCTAAGGCCTTGTTACGAAATAAACTTGATTGATTGATTGATTGAGTAGTCGCTCAGGGAGGTCAATACAATGAAGAGACTTCAGAATCCATTCGTGAGGAACAGAGTCGTATGCTTTTTTGTAGTCAATCCAGCACATGGAGAGGTTCCGGTGATATGCTTTAGCCTCTTCCAAAATCGTTTTCTGTACAAGAAATTGATCCTTGCACCCCCAACATCCCTTTCTTGCTCCCTTCTGCTCTCTGTAAATGATATCATTGGAAGAGCAGTAAGATGACACAAGGTTTGTCAAACACCCTGTGAATATTTTGTATTGTGTATTCAAACATGTGATAGGGCGGAAGTTTTCGGGATCAGTCAAGTCTCCTTTCTTGGGGAGAAGTATTGTGCGACCTTTGCAGAACCATGGAGGAACATCACCTGTGTCCACGAGAGAACTGAAACAGTGTAATAATGGTGTTTGGACACAGGGGAACAGTTTCCAATACCGGTTTCGAATGCCATCAGGCCCTGGAGATGTATTAGATTTGGACTTTTTTATAACACTTTTCAGGCAATCTGGTGAGATGTAACAGACAAACGACCTAGTTACCTTCTCATGCATTGCATGGTCATAATCACGGACCCATGGTGCCTCAAGGTTACAGTTGCTTGGTACAGACCACAACTGTTTCCAGAACCTTTCATTGGCATCCATGAGAGGCCGTTTGTCATGTTCACCATCACCCTTTGTTTTCAGTTGCCTGTAGAAGTGCTTTTCATTGTTTCTAAAAAGTGTATTTTGCTTGATGAATTTATTTTTCTTTTCCCATTTTTTCTTTCTTTCAGTCCAAACCTTTATTTTGGCCTTAAGGGAATCGACAATTTGGAGAAGTACCCTTTCTTTTGTTGTCTTGTATTGTAATTTTAATTTTCTCCAAATTGTCTTTTGCCGTTTTGACATTGGACTCCCTGATGATCTTAACTTCAGGCACAGCTCTATCCAGGAAATGTATTTTCTAGTTTCCGTTAGTTTTACTTGAAACCGGTTTTTCTTTGGTGTATTGTTCTTAGTACTAGATGTTTTTTCTTTGGAATCTGTGTGAATTTCCTCCAAGGTACGAGCGGCAGCATAGACACAACAATTAACTTCATGTAATGAACAGTCCGATGAAAGTCTCATGGATATAATATCATTTAATAAATTGATTTCATTTTTGGGAAAAGATTCATTTGTTTGTTTAATTGGCCTCCGATTTTCTAAAGGTATGCCAGATATTTCATCATAAATAGAATGAAACAAAATATACACAGGATTTTCGGAAAGATCTGCAACTGAGGAAGAGGAAGAGTGAGGGTCTGAAATTTCGGGGCCAATTGGCTCTATGCCGGAAGAGTTTCCATCAACAAGAGGAAAGAGGTTGACACGGACGTCCATTGAAAGTTTTGGGTCTGCTGCCACTTGAGCATTCTGTTCATGCAAAGGTTCCTGACGGGCACCAGTTGTGGGTTGAACTGGCTCACGGGGCAAGAGATTTTTAAGCCGCCGGAATTGATCTCGGACATTTTGCTCCGTCAGGTAAGCATACATGGGCATGGCATTGTCCCAATGCAGCTTAAGCGACTTGCCGTTTATTCGTGGATTATCAGGCCATCCTGTCGCTTTTGCACACTCTAGTAGTGTGGATTTTAGATGGTTTGACCAAGATATTCTTGGTCGGGTTCTGTGCCTTCCCCTGGGGCAAGTCCCAATCTCCAGTGTGGTTGGTTTGACTACCGGAAGAAGGCTGACTGGGCTGCGGAAGTGAAAGACTATACTCTTCTTGGCTGTTAGTGACCAAGTGAAAAACCAGCTTCGGGGGGTCAGCCCTAACTGGGTGATGTACGTTTGGTTCAGGGAATATAATTCCCCTATCTAGGCCCACCACGGAGAGGCGTACATCATCAGGCCCGTTCGGATTATTTTTATTATTATGATTATTTATTATTCCGCCGATTTTTGTACCAAACATAACTCCTAAACCAATGCTCCGAATCACTTACAGTTATTTTGGTTTTCAGTTTTTCTGAGTAGTTTGCTCCCAGAATGTGCAAATTCTGCCAGTGCCAGTATGGTAGATGATGTCCTGGCGATTCCAGAACACTAATTGTTTTGAACGTAGGCCCAAGAACAACTGAGATACAGCCTTTTAAAGAGGGAACTATTTCTTCTCCGGAACTGTATTTGGAAGATCCGCTCGCCTGTCAAAACATGTGTTCTGGCTCCGTTTTGGACGATGATATCTAGCCCTCAGATACAATAGATAGAAAGTAAAGCCAAGGAGACCTAATCGTTGCCCGCAACTATATTTTGTCATATAATTTGATTTCTTTTAAATAAGCTAAAAATACATGATTATAAACAGTTGTAAAAAGTTCTGCTAAAGTATGAATCACCGAGTCTGACCACCCGATCCATGTGGTCGCTTCTCACAGCCAGTATTAGGTGATGGGATCTGTTACAAACCAGAATCACCATGAGGCATTTTACAGCAGCACCTGGCAATTCAAATTCCGAATTCACCCGAATTTAGTTTTTAAGGGATATTTATCTGTCTGTATTTTTTATTTGGAAGCACTTTCCGGTTTTGCTGGGTATCAGCGAAACGTCCACATCCTGCCAGCACATGTAGCCTTACAGTTTTAGGCATTATAAACTGTGACCTCATTATATCCAGCACCAGTTGTGCTACTGATTTTTAATGCGTGCTTCACGTGACATTCTCACACTGTACACATGTACGAGGGGTGTCCCAAAAGTAGTGGGCTTAACTATATTCTCGATCTCCAATGTAAGAAAAGCTTCCATTGTATTTTGAAGGAATCATTAGCAAAGCCATATCCAAAATTTCACATATGTGGGTAATGTGGTTAACGATATATTAGTCATCACAGCACAATGGGGTATAATATTTCTTTAAAAATTGCAGAGAGTGAAAAACGATCTGTCATTTTGTACCTCTTGGATAATGGTATGCCCTCAGATAACATCATATAAAATATGTTCAGTATAGTATTTGATGACATCCCGTTATAATCAACATTCAAAGATTTGGATTGCTTTATTTACATTTAGACGGGGCTGTTTTTAAAGGACACCCCCATTTTAATCTTTCAAAAACATTGTATCCAGATATTCAAGCTGGCACAGTTTACAATATATTGAAAGCTGACACTTGTGTGACCTTTCAGTATGTAATTTTAACCTTTGGCATCATTTAGGAATAAGTGAAGACATTAGAATAAATTATGTCCTTATAATTACGTCATCTGAAAGGTGTTAGGTAGTGTCTCCAAAACAAGTTCTTTCAGTAAACATCATGGAGGGAGTCACTTTAACAAGCAATTTTAGTTTCAAATTGCATTTTTGTGCACTTTAATATCTACGTTTGATTCTAGAGGACTTCTGCCTTTCTCAAACGCACAAAATGTTTCTTGCATATTTTGTTTCCTCAAGTTTGTGATGCATTTATTGCAAATTTCCGTTTTTTGGAGGGTACCAAGATAAAGAGTCAAACAAAATGAGGATCGTGAGGCTGGAAAATGGCAAAAGCAATTTGCCTGAGGTTGACAGATATATATGCTGAAAAATAAAACTTAAAAATAGCTGAATTTGTATAATTTTCTAGCTGAGGCCCACTACTTTTGGGACACCCCTCGTAACCTCTCAATCTTAATATGCTGCGTTGGAGTACACATTCTGAACGACACTGTCTTTCAATCTCTACAGATGACGCTGATTCAGACACCTTGTACATTGTGGTTGGGGCTGTAGGTGGAGCTGTTCTGCTTGCCGTCGTTGTCGTGGGCATCACGTTTATGCGACGGAGAAGACAAGCAGCCCGTATGTATTTGTGTTGAAACTTTTTGTTGATATTAAAATTGGTAATGCCTTAAACAATTGTATCTAATCGTACAGGCAGTTTAAATACTGGCAATACTATACTCATGGAAACGAATAAGGGAACACTTGAAAGTACACGTGTTCCTCTATATATTTCCAGACTTTCACCCACAGTGCAAAACATACCTTGTGAAGGAACCTGGAAAAAGAATAATGAACACTTGTACTTTCATGTGTTCCCTTATTCGTTTCCATGAGTATATAATATTTTTTCATCGTTTACAACCAGGTATTTCTAACTATTGTCAGAATTAATTCTTGTGTGTTAGTGCAACCTAATTCAATGTCTCTTTTCAGATCAGAAGGAAGGTATAAAAGGGAAGAGAATCATAGAAGCGTAAGTTGAGTATATTACAATCACGCACACAAACTGACCCAAGTACGCAAGCTTGCACGCAAAACAATGAAGCTTACACGTACAAGTGCATACATAAACACATATGAACACACACATGCCCGCCCAGAGATCCTCCCTTCACAGAGACACGATTCCACACGCCCCCTTCCCTCCGCAACATCAACACCGTTTATGAAGTTTACAGGCTGTTTGTTGAAGATGATTTGCATTGCTGGTCACATATAAGTTATTTCAGCTTTTCTTCCAGCACTCCAGTTTACCAAAGCAGGACAAGCTGCCACACAGGTAGGTTTATCTAATTCTCATTTGTATAAGTGAGTGAGTGAGTTAAAATTTAAAGTAACATCGGCAATATTTCAGCCATATCGTGACAAAAACTAGTTCTAAATAAATAATACATATAAGATATAAAACACTGTCAAAGGACAGTAAAACCACTAGCTTATGACAGACTGAGTTAAAACTAGCTAGCATATATCTTTAAAAGTAGAAAATTATTTCTGGTCAATACAATGTAGAAGGTAGATCACCATACTAGGGACCATGGGGGCTTACAGTGCCTTTGCTACCTGCATGGACCCTAGTTGGATTTACACCATCCCTTCAGCCGCTGGCGATTGTGAGACAAGTTTAGCCGAAATTTAAAGAAACAAATATACTACGTTTAAAATTCGGGTAAGCAAAAATTAACTTTGAAAGTTTTGGGACTTACGTACCCCCAGGAGGACAATAATTTTACGCTACTTTAACCCCCTTAAAGGGTACAGCCACTAACAATCACAGTTAATAATCTAAACTACCAGTAATAAAATATGTATCTATTTACAAATCAGTTAACAAGTCTAAGTCTTTTAAAAATGCAATAATTAAATGAGAACTTATATTAGTAAAAAGATCCTTAATGGTTCGTGATTTGAAATAGTTATCCCTTGTGATCGAATATTCAACACAGTCAACACCGTGATTCTTTCATCACAAGGGATACAAAACGGAGGAGCCTCACCTTTTAATAGGTACTCATGAGTATATCTTGTGTGGCCAATACGGCATCGTCGTATGATGACCTTTTCAAATCTGGACTGACAACCCAAGTAGGTGTAACCAATGTAGGGTTTTATTTTATGTAATTTATTGATACCAACTTTGGTGTCCCACTTCTTCTGCATTAGATCACGGATATAAGATCTGATGACAGCTTTATAATCACAGTATGGAATAAGAAGTGGTGTCAAAGATTTGTTGAGTGCTGCCTTGTTCCCAGAAATGCCAACGTGGCTGGGTAACCAACAATAGACGATGTCGTATTGGCCAGTTGAAGGATCATTATACAATTCAATTATGGTGGATGTTTACAAGAGAGAGATTGTTAATAGCCTGAAGGCAAGAAAGAGAATCTGAAAATATAATATATTGATTATATTTGGGGTGGCTATTAATATATTTAAGAGCTGTTAGTATAGGTGAGCTTCTGCTGTGAAAATAGAGCTGTTATCAGGCAATCGAGAAGATATTGTTCTCGATCGAATGACAGTGGCACAAGCTACTGCGCCACCATCCTTGGACCCATCTGTAAATGAGGAATTTGTATGTATTATATTTATTTCTTAACTGACTAAATTCTTGTCTATACTGTAATTCATTAGTTTCGGATTTTTTTAAATGTGGTCAAAGTTAGGTCAACTTGGGGCCTAACCAATTGCCAAGGAGGAGAAGAAAGAAAACGGGAAGGAGATATGTTTTAAAGATCAATGCCTGCAGCAGAAATGAATGGTTTAATTCTGAGCCCAAGAGGCGGGACAAGGGAAGATTTCTTGTTGTATAAATCCTCATATAGTGGATTGAAATGCAGGGTTAGATTCATTAGAATATAATTTAGTAACATATTGTAATGATAATTTTATACGGCGGTGTGTAAGAGATGGCTCATCTGCCTCGACGTAGAGACTATTAACGGGAGAAGTTCTGTAGGACCCAAGGCAAAGTCTTAGACCTTAATGGTGGACTGAATCTAACACTTTTAGGTTGCTTTTGCAGGCTCCACCATACACAATGGAGCCGTAATCAAGTTTCGAGCGAACCAATATGATCGATAGAGGTGTAGGAGGGTAGTTTGATCCCCTTCCCACTTAGAATTGTAAACGACTTTAATAGATCCAGTGCCTTCAAACATTTATTGTTTAGGTATTTAATATGAGGAAGAAAAGTTAAATGGGAGTCGGAAATTATACCCAAATACTTGGCCTCCTTGACAACTTTGATGGGAGTGCCATTCAAAATTAGTTCAGGGTCCTTATGCGGCTTATAGTTTCTACAGAAGTGTAAACAATTAGTTTTTGACTTGGAAAATTTAAAGCCATTTTCGAGACACATTTTATTTATGTTGTTTAAATACAACTGCATTTGCCGTTCAATAGTATGCATATTTTTACTGCAACAAGAAATATTAAAATCATCCACAAAAAGTGATCCATCGATTGAATCATTTAAAACCTTGGATAGACTGTTGATCTTGATGCTAAACAATGTTACAGACATAATACTCCCTTGTGGGACACCCTGATCCTGAGTATAATGATCAGACAGGGTTGAACCCACTCGGACTTGAAATTGCCTGTCCTTTATAAACTGTGATATAAAAAGAGGTAAACGACCCCTTAAACCAAAATCATGTAAATCCTTTGAAATGCCATGCTTTCAGGTGACATCGTATGCTTTCTCGAGATCAAAGAATATCGATACTGCATGTTGTTTATTTACGATTGCATTTTGAACAAAGGATTCTAAACGTACCAAATGATCAATGGTACTACTAGTTTTCCTGAAACCACACTGAATATTTGTTATAAGTTGATTGGTTTCAAGATACCAAGTTAATCTATTATTTACGATTCGTTCCATGGTTTTACAGACACAACTCGTTAAAGAGATTGGTCTGTAATTAGACGGATCAGTATGATCCCGGCCAGGCTTGGTATAGGGACTATAATGGCATTACGCCACGAAGTTGGGAAATTCCCTGTAGTCCGTATTGTATCAAATATAGTCAAAAGTGTTCCCAAACATGATTTAGGTAAATGCTTCAAGAGCTGATAGTGTATATTATCAGCCCCTGTAGCTGTATCATGAACTTGATCAAGGGCGGTACGTAGCTGATGTAGTGAAAATAATTCATTGTAGTCTTCTCCATTGTCTGAGTTGAAATTAATTCTTTTCTTCTCCTGTTGTTTCTGAAACTCAGGGGGTCGGTGGGGTAGCCTAGTGGTTAAAGCGTTGGCTTGTCACGCCGAAGACCCGGTGTCGAATCCCCACATGGGTACAATGTGTGAAGTCCATTTCTGGTGTCCCCCGCCGTGATGTTGCTGGACTATTGCTAAAAGGGGAGTAAAACCAAACTCAGTCAGTCAGTCAGTCTGAAACTCAGGGGCATAGTTGGATGAAGACGAGTGTATGGCAATAGTTTCGCCAAGCTTATTGGCAATGTCAGCCTTATCAGTTACTAAATTATCACCGTCCTTTAAATGGTGAACGGTAGATTTGGAACCTTTCCCCTTTTATTCTTTGTATCATGTTCCACACCTTTGACATCGGTGTTCGCGAATTCATTTTGGAAACATAGTCTCGCCAAGACTGACGCTTATTTTGTTTGAATGCGCGTCGAGCCTTTGCATTGGAAATTTTTACTTTGTCTAAATTATGGACTGTAGGGTGTAGGCGAAAAAAAATTTCAGCCTTTTTCCTACACTTTTTGGCTTGTTTACATTCATTGTTAAGCCATGGTTTGCGAATGTAGAGGATTTGCAGAGGACTTAGGTATTGATTGATCAGCTATGTCATGTAGCTGATCTGAAAATAGCTTAAGTGGATCTTCGGTATTACGAAAACGGTCAGATGTTAGGTTTGAAGTACACAATACCTCATACCAATTTGCTTTTTTAAAATTCCACCTAGATGACGATGAATCAGCATTTGGGTTGATGGCTTTAAGAACAGTGGGAAAGTGATCACTGCCACAAGGGTCGTCATGAACCGACCATTCAAATTCATTTAATAAGTTCGCATCTGTAAGAGAAAGGTCAAGTGCTGAATATGTTCCAGTGGCAGGATGTAAATACGTGTTTGAATTATCATTAAATATGCATAAGTTATTGTCATTTATGAATTCCTCGAGTACCTTCCCTTTATTATTTGTATTTATACTTCCCCATAGAGGGTTGTGTCCATTCAGGTCCCCCATGATAATGCATGGCTTTGGGAGCTGATCATATAGCTGTTGAAGATCAGATTGTCGTAGAGTAGTTGAGGGAGGGATATACAGTGAACACAGAGTAAATACAATGTGCATAGTTAGCCGTACGGCAACAGCGTGAAGATTTTGTATTAAGAGGAACGGAGCTGCTTATGACTTCCTGTCGTACTAAAATAGAAGATTCTTCTGAGGCCTTATCTTCTGGTGGAGAAAAGGAATGATGACAGTTGTATCTTCTTAAATCAAATTTGTCAGTAGGTCTCTTGGGTTGAAAATCTTGTACTAATAATTGTACCTCATTCAAAGTTTTCCTAAGTCCTCTGCAATTCCACTGAAGGAGGCTGCACTGGGGATCTAGGCCCTATGGATTTACCACTCCCATCTACAGGAGAGTGTGAGGGAGTGATATCCATATCAAGTGGTTCAAAGGAATTATGAACCGTTATGGGGGCTTCCAAAGTGGAAGGCACCTCCAAATGCATAAGTGCTTTACCATTTTTTTTTGATTGCTTCTTTTTGTGTTTTGACAGTTGAACTGTCTCAATTTCTTGGTCACCTGTAGGGTCAGACGTAGGTACAGATAGTGGTTCAGGGGGAGCTTCCGCCTGACAGGCCGATTTGTACAAAGTTTGGGATGAGATAGTTATCAAGGTTGATCTGTTTATCTGTCACCCAAGATACAGCTGTTTGACATGAAACAGATTGCTTTGTAACTGTGACAACAGGTGAAACTTGTGTATTGAAAGAGATATTGTTTTTGTACTTAATTTTGAGGATTCTAGATTGGTGTTCAGAATAAGGACAGGATGTTGATGATGCTAAATGTTGTCCACTACTGTGGGCACACTTCATATCATTATTGCAGTCAGAGTTCTCATGAGCCCCGTTGCAACGGACACAGATAGTATTGTGATTGCAGGTCTTGGTACCATGCCCAAATTTTTGGCGTTTAAAACATCGGAGTGGGTTCGGTATATAAACCTCCACACCGATGTTGTAACCAGCTTTGATAGATTTTGGTAGAGTGGACAGGGCAAAGGTGAACAGGTATGTGTTTGTTTTGACGATATTGTTGTCATGTTTCCTAGTGAAACGTTTCACAGATGTTACTTCTTGATTTTTTTAACGCAGCTGAAATTTCACCCTCTGTCATGTTAGACAGACACTTTGCATGAACCCGCACAAATCCTCTACATGAATTAAGTGACTTGTGCACCGAAACAACAACCTTGGTGTTAACAAATTGCTGAAGGCCAAGCAATTTGACAGATTGTTGTCTCCGTGCACATTCAACACGCAATGAATCACTTCGGAGACGAGTTACATTTTTCACCTCTCCGCAGACGCTTTGAATGCCTTTGGATACAGCGAAAGGATTAAGTCTCAACGGGTCTCCATCAGGAGAAGAAACAATGAACTTTGGCCAAGAATTCGCTACATCTGGAGAAACTTCTTCATCCGATGACAAAGAGTCTACGTGGCGACGTGTATTTGTCTTCAACGAACCAGAGTTTGGGTTTTGAATAGTATTCAGCACCCTTGATCCCCACCCGCCATCGAGTGTCAACAAGGACGATGTTGCAGAGACAACCATCTACATCACCAGGGCTACAAGGGTGTTATACTCCAGCAAATACAACGTGAATAGCCATATTTGCCTACCAAAAAATACTGCCTGGCTGGTTCGGCCCATAACAGGTAATTGGAGACATACGGAATCCAGAGGTTGACATTACCAGATTGGCCCATGAGCCACCGCCTTCTGGCATAGGACTCTAGGCAATATAAGATCACGAAGAATTGGAAAATAATTTGTATACTAAATATCAAAGTGACCAATGCCCAATAGAATAAGTGTGCAAAAATAGTTCTATGCTGACAAACCAGCTGATTGATAGAACCGGGCCAGTTCTACCACCCGTCTAGGTGAAGTAAGGGGCAAAGTGGTGTGTTGGGGAAACGAAACACGGTTCCAGGCTCCCAGTGCCTTCAACCACCAGACTCCCTTCCTCCACCGACACAGGGGCGCAACCCACGGCAAACGGGTTGGTGGACCAAATATACCCCCGGGTCCATAACGGGGGGTTGAAGAGCGCATACCTGAATTTGCTTCATGCTACATGTGCATCTGTGGTACAAGACGTCATTCCCATGCATGGCTCCTATGACAATGTTGTATTTGTGTCCCACATGGAGTCAAACATTGTTATTGTACAACGGATAGTTATTTGTATGAGAGGTCCTTTGACGTCTCTCTGTCTCTCCAATCAACATTAATATTGCTCTTGTTCGGGGCTGGTTCTCCGTGTTCTGTTTATAAGTTAGTTTGTATGTTTCAGTCGAAAATGAGATGTATGGAAAAGCACGTGGTATCACCCCAATCAACGAAGCTGATACTCAGACGGATGACTTCGTTATGTCAGGTATCTCTCATATCTCTAAATGTTACAATGAAGATTTGAAAGGCCGGTCTGACCCCATTCTATAATATTAGCTTTACTATATTTGCTTAACAGTTACAGCAACAAAAGTGGATATGGTTTCTTGAGTGAGTGAGTGAGTGAGTGAGTTAAATTTGACGTCACATCCGCAATATTTCAGCCATATAGTGACGAGAAAGGTTTTACATACACATTAAATATAAGTTGCTAAATAATCAGTCATCGAAGGACTGTAAAATAACTTGAGTATCACAGATGGATCTTGAATAATAGTATTGCTGTTTATTCATTTTAATATTACAATCCTTCACCAGATGCATACGCGACTGTAGATATGCCAGCTGCGAGCACGTGTACACCACGTCAGCAGGATGCGTCATGTGACGTCGACCTAGATAGCCTGTATTCTAAACCTGATAAAAGCAGGTCTTCAAATGTTCAACAAGGTAAGGCAGATCTATTGTTTAGTGTCGAAGTCTGATTCATTATATTATGCATAAAACGAGTTTTTCTATGATGCAGTCATAAATAGAGGTAAACGCGTGGAACCATCTGTCCAGGTCAGAATTGGTCTTTGGTAACTTATGTGTGTTATCAGAGACGTAAAAAGGGACCGATTATTTACATACCACCGTATAGCATGTAGCTGAAGTGATGCTGAGTGAGGGTTAAACAGTGAGTGAGTGGGTTTAGTTTTTCGCCGATTTTAGCAATATTCCAGCGATATAACGGATGGGGGATGTGGGTTAAACAACCAACAAACCAGCATCTGTAAAGTACATTAAAAACTCATTGTGTGAACATCAGTTTCAGACATATACGCCGAAGTAAAGAAACCCAAGAAGAGGCGACAGGATGATCCAAAGATGTCTGAAGATGTCCACACTGGGGACGTGTATGCAAAACCCATCAAGGGTTGAAAGGAATATCATATAGATGTGTGAAATATAACGACCAAATACTTTCAGCTAAAGGATGGTCAAATAGTGATGATACCAGATATTGGCGAAAATGTAAGGTGCAACCTGCCCCACTTACACTCTTGAAATGTCGGATACTAACTTACGCATTCTTGGAAATAATATGTTAATACATTTGTAACTGTCACTTGGAATGCACGCAATCTGAATGTTCACTCTTAATTTGATCTTGGTTTGACAGGATTGTTTCTCATTGCGATAATGCTAATCGAATGTGACTTTGTACCCAGCTGTTTCGTGGTAACAGCAAATTGTATTCCGTATAGTTGGAGAAGGTTTTATGCACGGTGTATACACTCATTATGAATACTATCGGACAATTACCGAATCACCCTTGCAGTTACCGTGTATATTGTACATGTACAGCTCGCTGTGATGTTTGGCAAGATGTTGCCCAATGATAGTCGTACGAAACGACAACCTGGAATGTGGAATGTAATGCATATGACCTGGTATGTTGTGTGTCATCGTAGCACAAGGATGTGGATCGTTTAACATGGTGCCAAACACAGATTCCACGGCAAAGGTTCGATAATCAAGAGGTGACTGCGATCTTTCTGTAATATTGCGTTCAACGGCTCTGATAACATTCACTGCTATTTACAGTGCTGAGTTAATATTTATAACACACCTTACGAAAAATGTGTACGGTGGTTTAGCGTCTTTGATATATGTGTCACTTTGACAGATCTAGGAAGTACAATGAAACCGCAATAGTTCGGAACACCTCGAGACCAGCAGGACATTTACCATGTGAGTGGAGTGAGTGAGTTTGAAGTCACATCGGCAATATTTAAGCCATATTGTGACTTGATAAAGTTGTACGATAATTTTAAAAACTGTCATCAATGGACAGAAAAACAACTAGTAATATATCAGGTTTGTTTTTAAAACTATATAATTATAGAGCTGAGTGTTTCACACTTATACCTACACATGGGGCTAGAGGGCGCTAGCAACACAGTTAGTGAGCGAGTTACAAGTTAACGTCACATCGACAATATTTAAGCCATATAGTGACGAGAAATGTTGTACATACACAATAAATACAAGTAGTTAAATGACCAGTCATCGACGAACTCTAAAATAACTAGAGTATCACAAAAAGAGTTAAAAGTAGCTAGCATATATCTTTAAAAGTAGGAAACTAGTTTAGACAATACAATGTAAAGATAGGCTATTGATCAGCAACTCAGTTAAGGACACTATACTGGACACTATACTGGACACTATACTAGGGAAGTTTACTGTGTGAAGGTACGTGTTCATCTTCAGCAACATAACCATGTACCAATGAGTCGTTACATGCAGCGTATTAAACAAGGAAGGACACGGTCCTTGGTGACTCGGGTGCATGGTTGTGTACACATGGGCATATGACATCTGTTTGATATGTGATGCTGGTCACATTGCAGTGTTTGTACATTAGTTTGAAAATGTTGGTCGTGTATATTCGGGGACAAACCACATATAGACGTAACGGTTTCTAGAGAATTCATCTGCTCGCATGACGTCAGCTTTTGTCATTATTGTAAAGTATCCCCTGACTTGTCGAAATAGGTTGGTAATTTAGCGCCCCATTCTGGTATTTTCAAACAGCGTATGAAACCTTTATGAACACGTGTATATATTAGAATTCAGATTACAACTTTATCCCCCTAGAATGTTATGACTTCACAAGATGGTGCTCTTCAGAATATATAACGCTTGGCGTGCCATGGTTACTAAATGACATCACAACGTAACGCTCACTTTATTGCTATTTATAGCACGTGTTATAGATAGATCACTTTTTAATTTATTTATTGAATAACTTTGCTATGTTTGAATATATACGAACAATGTTCTTCGTTGACTTTTCATCTGCGTTCAACACTATCCAGCCACATATCATGATACAGAAACCGTTAGACATGGGCGTTAACTCATACCTCATCAAGTGGATCGAAAACGTTCTTGTGGACAGACAGCAGTACGTGAAAGTTAACGGGGCTGTATCGAGTAAACGGACCACCAACACTGGTGCACCACAAGGCTGTGTAATATCTCCTGTTCTTTTCACCCTCTACACTAATGATTGTGCAAGCTCGATTTCAACCTGTTCAACTGTCAAGTTCACAGATAATGCAGCAATTGTCGGCAAACTGAACGACACTGATTCTGAAGAACTGTATAAAGAGGACATTAATCATTTTACGACTTGGTGTGCAGAAAACCACTTACTCTTAAATGTCACAAAAACAAAGGAACTGATAATTGACTTTCGGAGTAAACCCACAGAACTGCTTCCAGTGATAATCAACGTTGAATGTGTTGAGACAGTGTCGGAGTATAAGTATCTGGGAACCTTCATTGACTCTAAGCTGAACTGGAACTCTAACACTGAAGCCCTATACAAAAAGTGTCAACAACGTCTTCATCTCATGCGTAAACTCAGATATTTTAATGTTAACCCATCTGTGATGTCATCTATTTATGTAGCATTTTCTGATCGTACTCACTACTTAAATTTGGAATACAACCGGCTCTCTTCAGGCGTATTCTAACATTTTCCTTCCATTGTTGGTACGGGTCTCTCTCAGTTCATCTCAAATCTAAAATAGACAAAATTGTTAACACTGCAAGTAAAATCGCTGGAGTCAGATTTGAATGTTTATCATCAATATATGAGCGGCAAATCGTGAATCAAGCTGTCTGACCGTACTCACTACTTAAATTTGGAATACAACCGCCTCCCTTCAGGCCGCCGCTACAAAGTTCCAATTGTGAAAACTAAGAGAGCCCGTACATCCTTTATTCCAAGTACCATATCTCTCTTAAACAAATGTGAAGATACCTAAATCAAAGAATTTATGTAAATATGTTTGGTATCTCTCTAATGTGTCTGTAGCTCTGCTGATGTAACACAAATTCCTGAAAAGGCATAACAGCATTATTCTATTCTATTCTATTCTATTCTATTCTATATAACTTTGTTTTTTAATATTGTATTTGTGATTCACTTATGAACATGCATAGATTTGGTCTTGTCGCTCTTTGGCTTCAAAAATACTGATGCAACACTAAATTTTAACTCACTCGCTCATTTATAAAATGTCCACGTTATCTATCAAGAGCTTTGTAACATAATTGCTTTCCTTGTGTGGATTTGAATACAATAAAGGCTGATTTCCTTCTCAATATTTCATTGAAGTTCTGCCACTGCCTGTAACTCGACACAACAACGTTTACTTGAAAATGAATACATTACTCACCATTCTGGTTCCAGACAGTTTATCAGAGTGAAATACACGTAAACTTTATTATATGCCTTCATAAAGGTAACGACATATAATGGTGGTTTGTGGCTGGAATGGGAAGTTACCGAACTACGGATCAAAGGACAAATCTTAATGTGTATGTTGTGTCGTTGGCGAGATTGAGTGCTGGAGTTGTAGTGCAATGCTGTATTGAACAGATGTGCAGTTATATCACATTGTGTAAGTTTGGTATGTGAAGAAAACCCGAAGTGGTGCACGTTCAATACTTTAATGAAGTCCACAAGCATTGTTGTAGTACGAATGAAAGGGTTTTGGTCGTCAGTCTAAGGGATGTAACTCTGTACAGCAAACTGGGCCATCAAGAAACATGCATGTGTACCTATGCTACAGTCGGAATACCAGATCTGGAAACAAACGTTTTTGTGGTTGTAACCCACTGTAACACCAGAGTTCAAACTTTGATCACACACATAATGGGAGAAACGTTGGATTTCACTTGGACACCCTATATAGCCCTAACGAGCACAGGGACGTTTGTTGGGGAAGACAAAATGAACTGTGACTCGACCATGACCTCATCACATCACACCTGGCTCAGGGTATTTATCATAACTGAATAGAGATATGGATGAGGATAATACCCCTTGCACAAACGTGTTAACACACAATAACTAACATATCTATTGCTGTGGCAATATTATTG
Organism: Haliotis rubra; assembly: GCF_003918875.1. Classification (NCBI taxonomy): domain Eukaryota; kingdom Metazoa; phylum Mollusca; class Gastropoda; order Lepetellida; family Haliotidae; genus Haliotis; species Haliotis rubra. Next base: position 97,989 of record NW_025767075.1, read on the forward strand.
AAGCACAAACGTTTTCCGACGAACAATAATTCGTCGTGAATACAAAATGCCATTTAGAAAGTGGACAAATGTAACATATGTTATATTTGGGATTACGCTTTATTTTACTGACAGAGTGTAATCACGAATATGACATGTGTTACATCTGACCACTTTCTAAATTTCATTGCGTCTTCATAGCTTTCGGCCGTGGGAGCCGTGCCAATTTATACATATCAGAGGGGTACACAGAGTCCGCAGTCTAGACTACCAGTTGTCCGACATCAATTTTTGTGGAAGTCGCGGTAGCTGAGCGGGTTAGGCGGCTGACTTTGTGTGCTTGCGATTAGGTGCCTGACTCTGAGGGTGTAGGTTCGAATCCCGGATGGGACTTAACCCAACAAATGTGCTAAATAATTCTTCTAATTTGAAATTGTAGTTAAACATCATTACACAAACGTTAACCCCATTAAAAAAAAAGTATAAGCGTGTTGTCATTCGTACCATCGTTGTTGATTTGGAGAGAGGGGCGGTGGGGTAGTCTAGTGGTTAAAGCGTTGGCTCGTCACGCCGAAGACCCGGGTTCGAATCCCCACATGGGTAGAATGAGTGAAGCCCACTTCTGGTGTCCCCCGCCGTGATATTGCTGGAATATTGCTAAAAGCGGCGTAAAACCAAAATCAGTCAGTCAGTCAGTGATTTGGAGAGAATTCATACCCATACTCATAATGATTGTCCCTACCTGTGTTCAGACGCAGATGTCTAGGGGGGTTACAGTAACAGTACTGTTACCTGACCCTAATGTTTTATTACTGTTTTGATGCATATGTTATTGCGTATATTTACATGGTGTTCCTGTAAACTGATTGTCATTGAGAAACCGTTCCAAATTATGTTCCACAATTCCAAACATACCAAACATCCGAATTATTTCTCACTAGAATAATACCCTGCTGAATATTCTCTACGCAGAGTATATATTCATACACACATACAAATACTAAGCTTGTTATACACTTGAGGGATCTCGAGGGACAAACGAAAGCTGGAGGTATCCTGGTTGCAGTGATGCCAATTCGTTTATGTGCTGCGAGGATATAAGCGTTTTAACTTCGCTTTGATGAATATGGGATCAATGCCAGCCATAACTGACGAAAGGAACAACATTTAGGAACCATATCTACATACGACCTGATGAACGGATAGCTCAGTAGTATTGTACGCCAGGATTCGCTGTGGAGAGTTGCAACCCTTAGGTAGCTCAACGACAATGATTGGCTGGAGTCGACCTGATTGTTTCAAGGATTGTCAGTACCAGACCCGTGCTTGAGGATGTCTCCAAGGTGGTAATAACTCTAAGGCCTAAATCATTTATTGCTTTGTTGACGTCATGGTGGCACAGGGTAACTATGGTGTATATCGAATACGTTTACAATGAACAAACGCATGTTTCAAACTGTATTTTTCCCTATAACGTTATGGGTCATTCTCCAAAAAAGGCCAAATTCGTGCTATGAAAAATATGAAAATACAAAGCATCATACTGAATTATTTCATTATTGTTTTGAATGGTCAACACATTAAAAAATGCGGTCATGATAATTTGCACACAGGAAAGTAATAAAATATTTTTAAAATAAACTTTTTTGAAGTATCCACTGAAAAAAGCCGTCAGTGGTGTAACAAGCATAAAAGTATTCTTTTTCAAACTTTGATGCCAGTTAAGGAATTTTTCACATTTGTCATTATTTACAAACTTTTTTTATTTTTAAATATAAATTAAATCGTTTCATTATTCTCACATATTAAATTGTAAATTTGGCAAAAAGGGCTTGGTGTGAGAAGAATGTAATGGTAACATATGATATTTTTTTCTGAAATAACTTGTATACTTAAGACTGAACATGTTTTATGTATACAGTGGTATTAAAGCTGTTTTCAGTTATAATAAAATATCAGTCTAACTGTTAAATTATTCTTTTGAAGTAATTAAATGTTAGCAAATATGCATGTTACACCACTGATATTTTTTGATATCCTGCCTGTTACACAACTGAACTTTCTGCAACTTACTGGAACAGTAAACCAAATCAACAGCCATATGATGCTTTGGATTACTTAATAATCATCATTGGAGAACGGCTTTCCAACATGTGGCATTGGAAAACAAATGATATCAACAGTTAAGATTAAAATGTACAAATTCAAAGAATACTGTGACACCAATGACATGTTGTGTTACACCAATGATTTTTCTTTACCTCACTCTAAATAAAAATCCAAATTAATTGCCTTTAATTGATAATTAACAGATTTAAACATCTCAACAGCAAATTCTGAACACTCAGATTTTAAAAGGTTTTTAAAAAATAATATACAAAAGCAATAAAATGAACAAATTGTAGTAATATTGTTACACCAATGACATTTTTTGTTACACCACTGATTTTTATTGAATTAACTTCAAAGATAAATTCAAATTAATTGCCTTTAATTGATCACTAACAGAATTGAACAGCTCAATAGCAACTTTTGAACACTCAGATTTTAAAAGGTTTTTCAAAAATAATATTAAAAACAATAAAATGAACATATTGTAGTAATACTGTTACACCAATGACATTTTTTGTTACACCACTGATTCTTCTGAACTTTATATACTAATATACCAGAAAAAATTACCTTCACAGACTTTACATGAGTTAATGGTCATAAAATATACTGGATAAATACAATGCAAAGCAGTCGAGTTTTGTGAACAAGTGACTTAAATGAACATTTTGTCAGTGGTGTAACAAAAACTGTCAGTGGCGTAACATTTTACCACTGACAGTTACACCACTGACCTATTCCCACTTTTATGAACTTTATAACAATTAATGCTCCCTAACCACAGACCACCTGGCATAAATGTTGATGTTTTAGCAACTTTGATGTACTTTAAATAAACATTGTTATGAAAAAGAACACATGAATAAGAAATCAACCTTTCACCACTGACTCGATAAAAAGTAATGATATAAGGTAGACTCCCCAACTGCATCAAACTTCAACATCAAAATAAAATTTGGCCTCCACAAAACTTCTGCCACGAGAAGAAAGTCATCAGCAAAGGGACCATTTAGTGTTTCATATTTTTTACTCAAACGAGATAATTATTACTGTCACAAGTTTATATTCGTTACACCACTGACTGTGACATTTTGGACAGTCATTGTTTTCATTGTAATTAAGTGATTTTCATTTTGTTTTCAATATTTCATGCAGGAATGTGTTTTTAATATTGGTGTTTCATTCTAAATCTTTAAAAAATATGTATAAATACCCTGGAATTTAAACTTTATGGTACTGCAAAGTGATCTCGCTGTCCACTGACAGTGGTTTTTCTTTCAAAATGATGATAAAAACCCAATTTTGTCCCAAAAATAACAAACAGGTACACCATTTTACATCATTATGAGGAACACAATACATTTTTCTTCATAATATGATTTTTGGAAAAAAATTCAAAAACAATATTTTCAGAGCAATGTGTTACTGACCAAAAGTTGGGCAAATTTTGAGAATGACCCTTATATGCATTTAAATCCGTCGTTATAACAGAAGTTTCCCATGCAACACAAGTGAAATATTGCTCAAAGCCATGTTAAAACCAACCATTACCATTCATAAACAACCAAATTATTTCCCGTTCTAATCCAGCGGACACGTCGTCTGGGTGTCTAAGGACCGCACAGAGATCGGGAGTTTTGTGTTTTAGAGACTAACAGGATCGGGTGGTCAGGCTCGCTAGCTTGGTTGACACATGTAATCGGTTCCCAGTTGCGTAGATCGATGCTCATGCTGTTGATCACTGGATTGTCTGGTCCAGACTCGATTATTTACAGACCGCCGCCATATAGCTGGAATATTGCTGAGTGCGGCGTAAAACTAAACTCACTCACTCACTTTCTTTAATCGTAGCATATGTGTCTTTTTAAATTGTAAGTCCCCATTGTCCCTAGTATGGTTATCTTCCTTTAGCTGATGGCGATCTATAGTCCTATTGTATAATGTATCGTGTATTGAAATAATGTTTTATGGTTGAGCGCTAGTTTTATATATAAATCTGTGATATTCTAGTTATTTTACTGTCTTTGTTGACAGGTAGATATTATCATTATATTGCTTCAGTTCTATCTTATTAATACAAACATTTGGGGGTCACGATATGCCTGAAATATTGCCGATGTGACTTTATATTACAACTCACTCACTCAATGTCAAAAATGTCATTTCTCCTAACATGCAATATGCGACCTTACACTGGTATTCATTGAATACCTATCTTAGCTACCTCATTTACATTTGCGCTCATCAACACGCTGAAAATAAGTGAGTGAGTGAGTGAGTGAGTGAGTGAGTGAGTGAATACTTAACGTCACATCCGCAATGTTTCAGCCATATCGTAACGAGAACAATTTTGACGTTGATAAAGAATATGTGTATATTGTCAAACATGTCGTCAAGGGACGGTAAAGCAACTATATTTTATAGATTATCACAGTTAGAATTAGAACTAGTATGTTAAGTTAAAACAAATAGCATTTTATGGGACAATACAACATATAGACAGGCTACAGATCCCCAACACCTGAAGGTAGATCACCATACTAGGGACCATGGGGACTTACACAAAACAATATGTGAGTGAGTTAAGATTTTAAGTCACATCGGCAGTATTTCAGCCATACCGTGATTATATCAAGTTATATATTAATAATAATTATAGGTGAAGTATAAAAACCTGTTAACGAAGAAAAGTAAACAACCAGACCATCACAGATATAAATTTTAAAACTATTGATTAAAGTTAAAACATTGTAACAATACATGACAAGACAATATAAAAACAGGTTATAGATCGCCAACTAGGGACCGTGGGGACATACAGTAACTTTGCTACCTGCATGGACCCTAGTTGGATTTACACCATCCCTTCAGCCGCTCGCGATTGTAGGAAAATTTAGCCATAATTCAAAATAACAAAATTATTACGTTAAAAAATGGTAAGTTTAAAGTTTAACTTTGAATGTTTAGGCACTTACGTACTCTGTCAAGGGGACAATAATGTTACGATACTTTAATCCCCTTTGAGGATACAGCCAATATAGTCCGTTTGACTTCATTTTTGATCGATGAATTGCTCACTAACACAATATCTAATACTTGTAACAAAACCAAGTTTTGCACAGTCACATGAAATCGACAGACAAACTCTGATGATTTGTCTCTTAATTTTGGACACCCGAATGACAAAGTTGTTTAACAAACGATCATTATTTTGTTGTCACTTTTCGCTATTTCTTAGGGGACCACTTCCTGGTAGAATAGTCAGGTAATCAACATGCGTGTGCAGTGAAATTTCAATCTCACACGTACAACGCACGTAGAATGTCTATCAATATATATAAGAGCTGTTAGTATGAACTTTGCTTCTGTTGTGAATATTGAGCTGTTATCTGGTAATCTAGAGGATTTTGGTCTGGATCCACAGTGGCACAAGCAACTGCTCCACCATATTTGGACCCAATTGTAAATAAGGATTTGTATATATTATATTTACATTTTAATTGATTAAATTATTGTTCATATTGTAATTCATTACTTTCATACTTTTTAAATGTGGTTAATGTTAAGTCAACCTGTGGCCTCACTAATTGCCAAGGAGGAGAAGAAAGATCCCTTCTTTGAAATGGTTTCTCCCTTATGTTGTACTATATTAAACACGGGTGCCTTCACACCTCTGTCACATTTGTCGATTTTTACGTCTTTTTTCTGCAATTCGCATCGTTCATCGCAAGTTTTCAATTATGTTTCCCAGCCAGGGCAGACCACAAGGAACCTAGCCACCCCATACAGCCAATGGACCCCAGGCACCACCGGCAACCCAGGCAGCTCAACAGGCTACCCCTACGACAGAGGCGCCGGCACAGGCCTCGTCACAGAGCTTATCGTCCTCATCATCGATATCTACAACCCCTTTATTGGCAGTGGCACAACGGGTTATGACCTCCGTGAATGTGAGTAAACACAATATTTGTTAATTGTTTCTGCAGCACACGTGTTACTTGTTCTAAACGTTTTTAATTTGTCACCTGGCTCTTTACACGCCTACTGTATATATTCCTATATAGCATATGTCTAAAATGGTTGTGTTCCTTACTAAATTGAGTGGATGAGTGAGAAATCATTGACAGGCAATCCTGTATGAACGCGTTGAACCGATGACCGGTCAATTTATGAGGTGGACACTTGAGCCACCAGTCTCCCTACTACTGTCACGGGTTGTATCACAACTGTGCAGACTGATGGCCGTGATATCAGACACTATACTGTCTTGTTCGGACACACTTGCAGACAGCTGTAATATGTCTGAAGTATTCCTGGGTGCTCAGTTAAACAGCAAACAAAGCAGAATAATTCAGCTATATTTTACATGCACACACACTTTGAATAGAGATATTTAGACAGATGATTACAGTAGGATGACTCGTCTTCTATTTGTTATGTTGCAGTTTGTTGAAGGCCGGCTACAGAAGCTGCAGGAAGAGCTTCGATCTCTCCGGGTACAGACTACTGGAGCAGGAAGACATCCAGCTGACAGCCAAGGAAAAGCCTAACAACCCAATGTGAACATGATAAGTTGTTTGATGTCGCCTAGTGTTATCACAATTCGTACATACGGCGTACATACGGTCTTCTCTCTGCATAATAAGATAATGGATTATCGACCACCTGGAAATACTCTTTGGCTGTTAATATAACTTTTAAATAATTGTAATCAGTTCTTGGAAGTTCACGCTGATTGGGCTTTTGATCCGTCTAGTCCACCTAGAATTGTTGTCCTAATATGCCAAACAAAATACAAAAATATCAAGCACAGTGGTTTTCCGTGTGTTACTAATCATGAGTACAGGCACATTATCTGTACTGTGTCCTTTTGGTTTTACAACTTTACAGTTAGCGAGCACAGAAACGTCCACATCAGCTGTTGTGACGTCGGTCACCGTAGCCACCCAGACGGTGCCAACTGTGAGAAGGAAGCGAGGAAGGGATGTTGGGGCTGCGAGGGTCAACCTCTACAGAAAATACAGGAAAAGATTTCGAAAGAGGCTAAAACATGTCAACGCAAACTTTCCATGTGCTGGATTGACTACAAAAATGCATGTGACTGTCCCTCATGAACGGATTCTGAAGTCTCTTCATTGTATTGGCCTTCCTGGGCGACTGCATGATTTACTCAAGTCTTTGGGGTAAATCATTTCGCCAAGAAGTAGGCATCCCCATGCTCCCCTCCTTGCTAATCTGTTTCCTTATGCATTGAATCAGAATGTTTGCTTGGGTTGGCAAAATCAAGACAATGTAATATGGCTTCCTCATTAAATATCGTTCAGTAACCATCATATAGCCAATTGCCTTCCACTGATTTACCCACCTGAACTTGAAATTCAGGTGACATGTGAGACCGCCTCACTGTTCCATATTTATACCTAGGCATAAAGAGTAAGAGTGACCCCTAAAAATCTTCACATTGGTGTTTACATTTTACAATTTTTCCTTTTAGCAGGATTTCAACGATGGTCATGCCACTCTTGCCAAGAAGTTCGTTCGATCAAGATTACAACTGACACGAGTCAGTTCCCTGCCTTCGACATAGTGTAGTATGGGGAATGGGGAATGGGGAACGTTACGCACGTGTTCTGTTCTGGATTAGCTGTGTACTCTTATATTAATCTCGACTTGGCCTTGAGCTGCTTGTGTTGATCGGACTCCTTACAGCGTCCCGGAGACGAAGCAACACACAGGAGCCTGGCCCACAAGGTTTATTATGTTCTGAGTGCAACATTAGTAAGCAAAACGGGGCGGTGGGGTAGCCTAGTGGTTTAAGCGTTGGCTCGTCACGCCGAAGACCCGGGTTCGAATCCGCACATGGGTACAATGTGTGAAGCCCATTTCTGGTGTCCCCCGCCGTGATGTTGCTGGAATATTGCTAAAAGCGGCGTACAACCAAACTCGGTCAGTAAGCAAAACTGTGACAGCAGACGCAAACCAGGAAGATACTGGCTGATATGAGTTGGTGAAAAGTGGAGGTAAAACATGGCATAAATACTGATAATGCTCACAGTATTTCCCACCAAAAACATTGCCTTCTTAACAGTGTTTGCACGCCAGAATACTATTACTGTGTTTGTACAATATATTTGGTTCAACCTAACACACGGTCATACAAAATTGCCATTGACGTTTTTTATCGTTTGTTTATCTGTCAGGAAAAGTGAGAATGTGATGTAGAAAGTGTTTGTGATACGGAGAATTGCATTGTGTAACCAATATCGAGTGAGTGAGCGAATGAGTGAGTGAGAGATTGTGGAAAGCTTTACGCCGGTTTCAACTTGGGACATAAACAAAATGACCCATGTGGGGAGGCGAACCTTGACCTTCGAACCATTTAAACCACAAAACCACCCCCACCGTCAATTCCTGTCAGAGAGTTTGAATACCGCAATCCGCAAGCACGGGAGTCTAATAGCTTACAGTCATCATCGTACCTTCATACATATGTTCAGCAATAACAGGCGTCGATGTACAAGTGAGTCGGTAAAAACATGTTCAGCGTGTATATTGAAACCCGGCCCTTACAGATGCGGGTAGGAATCGGTGTTCAGCAACCCATGTTGTCGTAAGAGGCAACTAACGGGATCGGGTGGTCGGACTCGCTGACATTTTTGACACATGTCATCGTATCCTAATTGCGTAGATTGATGCTCATGATGTTAATCACTGGATTGCCTGGTCCAGACTCAATTATTTACAGACCGCCGCCACATAGCTGGAATATTGCTGAGTGCAGCGTAAAACTAAACTCACTCACTCACTCACTCAATTGTTTGGTTTGGTTTGAAGCTGATGAATTATAAGAAAGGTTTGCTACTTTATGAGTGACAAATCTTGTCACTCTGGATTGACAACGGTATAAACATCTATACTGAAACGTCACATCATAATACTATAAATAAGTCGTTACCCATAAAGTAGCATAGTTTTCTTTGTGGAGCTGTTTTATCAAGAAACTGTACACATTAACAACTGACAGCCAACCACTTTCCCGAAAAATAATGGCTGTAGACTTTAGAGTGGCTTCACTCATATGAGTTTGTATTTACCGTGAAACCCTTTCCCTGTAAATGAGAGATGTTGACAGTCCAGATATTCATTTACAGCAACTCAGGCAGTGCTCGTATCGGGATATAGAAGCATGCGCTGTTGTGCACCGTTGTTGTATAGCATGTGTAAATGAGTTGCATAATGTTCCTGTTTTTATTATAACGACAATACTTTATAGCTGCCCCATGGTCCCTAGTATGGTGATCTACCCTCAGTTGTTGGCGATCTATAGCCTAGTTGTATATTGTGTTGTCCTCTATAGTAAAAATGTTTTAGATTTAAATGCTAGTTTTACATTTATATATGTGATATTCTAGTTGTTTCAATGTCCTTTGTTTACATGATTATATAATCTATTTTTACTTATTGTTAATCTATAACTTGTTTTAGTCACGATATGGCTGAAATATTGCCAAAGTGACTTTACATTTTAACTCACTCAATCACTTTATAACTGTTGAGACGACTTCCTCGTTGCACAGAAATACCTCGGTGAAATAGATAAGCGGGTATTGAAAACAAGTCAGACCGGTATTCAAGTTTAGTAACCGAACAAATGGTTTATGTTGACAGAACAGCATGTACTGAAATACGACACAGGAATCCTTTGTATACAGAGCTTGTCTCATTCACTGTGGACTATGTAAGAAACTAAGAATATTGATCCTTGACTTCACCTGAATGTATAGAAATAACATTTCACATCCTGGTCATGTTGTAACCAGTATACAAGGTAATACTACTTTACAATACTGGCCATGTATGTAGCTTTGTGTCGAAACACATGCCATATTTTGTTGAAACTTGTGAGAACACAAGTAGATGGTAGTGAGTGTTGCTGTCGCCGTCCTGTTTTGTTTCCATACGATGTGGATGCTTGAAGTCATTTTAAGACATATTTTGGAATGTGTGACGCTACAATGAAGATCCGGAACATACTGGTCTGTGTGTGGATAGGCGTTATCCGTGCAGCTATGCCAGGTAATGGTGAGTGTGAGTGTATGTGCCTGTGAAATGTCTACCCCACAATGTGCGCCTACACATACAAATGATTATTCCGTATTAAATTGAATTAATTGAACGCCTTGTGAGTCCCCCACTCATTTAATGTACATATATCTGACAAAACATGATAATCATTCGTCGTTCAGTCGTCACGCTGAACGATTCCACAAACGGGTTCAATTAATACAATGTGTGAAGCACATTCTAACAATAGGATAATATTGTATGCGTTGTCTCGGTATTTGTTATCGATTGACGTTTTTGTACAATATCATACACTGATTCAGTGTATTGTGCAGTGTATTATGTGAAAACTGATAAGCGTGGTTAGCGTCAAGATAACTGGCAACTAACACAGATAACATCATAAACTGTTCTATTAACTTTAATTATGATTCCTTTGCTTCCCCAGCTGAATTTTTACTGACGAGCTCACCAGTTACAGCAACAGACGGAGAACTCCTCACCTTGATCTGTAGCGGCTCATCTGGTTCTGTGGTAAACATGGTATGGTTGCAGAACAATACAACAAAGGTCATTACACAAAATAGCAACAATTGTATTAAGCAACCACCCCCTGTGGGGAATAATAACACCAACCGTTTCAGTGTGAGCTGCAATGACACGGTCCACAGTATACAGTTTTGTTTCAACTCCACTACAGACCAGGGAGGATGGCAGTGCGGGAAGTATGTAACCGATACCTACACATATCCGAGAAGCAGCATTTATAATATAGGTGGGTATGACGTATTCACTGTATTCATTTTATATTTTTGACAATAGAGTAAAATGTAAGCAATGTAATCATCTATTGGCATACACAAATTTAATAAACACGTCAGTGACAGACACGTGCTGTTTGAAGACAAACAACATTCTGAATAAGGATTTACACATTATCGAAGAAATCTTTGCGGAAATATATTTAATTATTTGGAACCTGTGTCTGTTTTAATTTCACTGTGTATAGAACAATATTACAAGTAATAAGATCGACTGAAATCAATGGCTATGTTCTCAAAGCATACTCATCATTCACAGATATAAACACTCGTCTCAGAAATAAGGAGGAACATGCACAAATATCAAGTCAATGACTAATCTACTTTCAGGTGTTGCAAGTCCGGTCACGTCAACTCAGTCTTCATCAACAACAACCCGGTGTATGGAGACTACGTCCGAACCTGGGACAGTGACGCCACAGAAAGGTTGTTCTCTCTGAGATGAACATATCGTACTCAGGATATCTACAGGATAACGATATCCTGATCAGTGGAGCATGAACAGTTTAAATAGGAAGTCAGACCAGACAGTAGGAGTTGTTACTGAACGATTTACAGGTCGTTACAGTGGTGAAATACTAAATTGCGTTTAAAAAGTGACATTCTTTATGTAAACATAATACTCAGGCAGACAGCTTCACTGCGTGTATTTATGTGATTATGAAAAAGTGTAACGACTCTGACATGCATGTTATCATGGGTGTATGCTGTTTCCTAATGGGAATTCTTGGAATTAACTGTAACCAAGTATATCTGCACAATACCAAGTGTTATGTGTAGTGACCTTTTAACTTAATATGTTGCACACACGATGAGATATATTGGGAAATGTCAGGCTGAGAGTAAAACGTCAAAGACTGGGTATTATACATCTATATCAAATAATACGTGAATTAATTGCCGTTTTATGACGTACTGTTTACCACAAAGGTTAGCGGTAGCTGATCCGCAACGATCGTCAAACAATGACAGCAACATTTTACTTCTTTGTTTGGTATTCTAGAAGTTGAGGAGATGAAGAATGAGGACAATATTTATGGATATACATAGATTCTAATATCGTTGTCAAGCAAGTGTTTCGACATTAAAATCTATGTCGAAGCGTCGCCTATACAGAATAAAGAATACAATTGTCCTCATTCTTTAGCTACACTTTAATCTCGTATTATGACGCCACAGTAACGTCCTCATTGATCGTCCATTATACTATCGCCCCGGGACTTTTTGTTTTCAGTTATAGATTACCGTTTTCCCTTTTCATGGTTAAAGGCTTTTAAGAACAAAAATACCAGTAACCATTTTTATGCGAAAGGCGAGTGGTTTCCTTTTGGGCCTCAAAAGTAACATGAATAAGGATTAATATACTATCGAACAAATCGTTGCTGAAATATACTTCATCCATTTGGAACAGGGGGCTCTTTCAATTTCACTGTGTATCTTAGAAAATATTAAAACAATATACTGAAATGAATGGCTACGTTCTACAAGCCTAATGCTTAAGAAGTAGGTTCATCATATAAACAGAGATAAACACTCGTCTCTCAGGTAAGGGGGAACATGCCCAAACGTCAATTGAATGACCAGTCTAATTTCAGTAGTTTCAAGCTCTGTCATGTCAACTCTGTCTTCAACAACAACGACCCAGTATATGGAGACTACGTCCGAACCTGGGACAGTGACATCACAGAAAGGTAATTCTCTCTGATATGTACATATCGTACTCGCTTCCTATTCCAGTTCCAATAATTATCTTTGACATCACAGTAAAAACAGCTAAAAACTGATGTCAGTGACAGACACGTGCCCTTTGAAAACAATCGAAACATCAAGTCAATGACCAATCTACTTCCAGGTGTTGCAAGTCCTGACACGTCAAGTCAGTCTTCATCAACAACGACCCGGTATATGGAGACTACGTCCGAACCTGGGACAGTGACACCACAGGAAGGTAGTTCTCTCTGAGAGTTTCAGTTCCTGTTCCACTGTTCCTGTGAAATATTGAAGAACATAAAATATTGATGTCTTTCAGTGGCATTTAGAAGTTGTACATTGATGTCCAAGATATTTTTATAGATTAAGCTTCTTATTAATTTCTCTCACGACGTTCCGAGACCATTCCAGGTCCCTTCTTCACCTGATAAAGGGACCTGGAATGGTCTCGAAACGTCGTGAGAGAAATTAAAAAGAAATTTAATCCATAAAAATATCTTGGACATAAAATATTGAGCTTAGAAACTGCCCTGACATTTGGGAAGATTGTCAGACTGTGTTTTTGTATTAACCATTATGAAAAGGTCGTGTATGTTGTTTCATAATGCGAAAGAGGAAAGTAAACACTCAAAGATATACCAAATTTGTGACGTATTTGAACAATGACGACAACATTGTAATCATTGGAACGTAATAACTATTATATATACGCTATTGTAGTTTTAACGACTTGCTAAAAGTAATTACTCTACCGAATAGAAACTCTTTTATGCGAAAGTGTAGCGAGGCCTCGATAATGTAACGTTTACTTGGTAACAGGTAACAATTGCTAAGGATTTCGTTCTCCTTAATTTGAAGTTAGTTTCTGTCCTATAAATTCTAAAGGTACCCGTCTTAAGAGAGGCTCAATACTCTGAATACAGACGTGCATGATGACAATCTCTTACATGCGAACATCTGTTTAGTCATTGAATTGCACTGCAATATTTATTATAAGCTATTAACCATCCATAATGGGGAACAAAGTACACTGGTCAATACAAGCATACAAAAGCAAGGCCTCTTGACGTGATCAGTGTAGAGACGATATTGCATATCAGTTAGCGATTTTATTGTCGAGAATGATATGTTGTTAGAGTGAGTGAGTGAGTGGGTTTAGTTTTACGCCGCTTTTAGCAATATTACAGCAATATCACGGCGGGTGGAAAACAGAAATGGGCTTCGCACATTGTACCCATGTGGGGAATCGAACCCAGGTCTTCAGCGTGATGAGCGGACGCTTTAACCACTAGGCTACCCCACCGCCCGATTTGTTGTTAGAAGTGATTTACACCAGTCAGTGTTTGTAGTGTAGTGACACCCAGACATAATTATTCCTACTCCAGTATGACGTTGTCGATGTTGTTAGAAATGAAAGGTCATCTTATCAACCAGGTCACTGAGTCTGACTTTCACAACCTGGGATTTATGCAAGCATAACACATTAAAAGTAAAGTAATGTAGCGCATGTTACCTCCCCCTGACATTTCAAGCTGTGTCCTTATTATATCTAGAACCACATTTGGGGTACTAATGCTCAGTGAGACCTTTACATGACATTTTCTAACACTGCAGACAGACCCGTGAAGATCCGGGTTAGAACTGATCTTCAGTAACCCATGCTTGTCGTAAGAAGCGACTAACGGGATCGGATCGTCAGGCTTGCTGACTTGGTTGACACATGTCATCGGATCCCAATTGCGAAGATCGATGCTCATGCTGTTGATCACTGGATTGTCTGGTCCAGACTCGATTATTTACAGACTACCACCATATAGCTGGAATATTGCTGAGTGCGGCTTAAAACAAAACTCACTCACTCACTCACAATCCACACATATAACCTCTCAATCGTGACAAGCTGTATCTGTCTGTGTCCTGGACCAACCATTATACTGTCTTTCAGTCTCTACAGATGACGATGATTCAGTTACCATCTACATCGTGGTTGGGGCTGTATGTGGAGGCGTTTTGCTTGCCGTCGTTATCGTGGGCATCGTGTGTATCCGACGGAGAAGACAAGCAGCCCGTGGGTATTTGTACTGAACTGTAACACAGGTTTCGCTGATATAACATTTTGGCAAAAACAGAAACAATTATGTCTAACCTAAAAGGCAGTTTAAATACTGGAAGTAATATCATATATATATTGTGCGTTTACAATCAGGTATTTTTATTGATTGTCACAGTAATATCTTGTTAACGGTCACGGTGCAGCATAACACCGAACATTTCTCTTTCCAGGTCAGAAGGAAAATATCAAAGGAGAAAAGAACGTTACGGCGTGAGTATATTACAATGACGTACACAAACATTTTACACAAAACATGGAAGCTCACGCATCCAAATTCACACACAAACACATTTGAACACATACTCACGGGGGACGGTGGGGTAGCCTAGTGGTTAAAGCGTTCGCTCGTCACGCCGAAGACCCGAGTTCGATTCCCCACACGGGTACAATGTGTGAAACCTATTTCTGGTGTCTCCCGCCGTGATAGTGCTGTATTATTGCTAAAAGCGGCGTAAAACTAAACTCACTCACTCACGGATGCTCCACGCACACAGAGAAAGGGGCTAATATATGATGCCACACGTCTCCTTCTTCTCCCACTCCCTTACAATGTGAATGTTTAAAGTTGTTTGTTGAAGATGATTTACATTGCTTGTCACACATATAAGTTATTTCAGTTTTTCTTCCAGGACTCAAGTTTATCAAAACGCAGCAAGTTGCGACATGGGTATGTTTTATCAATCATCTTATTGTCATTTGTACAACTCGATGATAAAATAACTGAATTTGGAATCAGACTGCAGGTGGCAACTGTGGTACAGGACCTCTTCTACATGGAGTCAAATATTTGTATTATACTGCCGATACTTACCTGAATAAGAGCTCCTTCGACGTCCCCGTCTCTCCAATCAACGTTATCCTTGCAATGTTTCATGTGTGATATTCCACGTTCTGTTATGAGGTGTTTTGTATATTTTAGTCGAAAATGAGTTGTATAGACGGTCACGTGATATCTTCCCTACCAACGAAGCTGAAAATCAGGAGGACGACTTCATTATGTCAGGTGACACTGCCTTATAACATGTCTCTTATAAATGTTACAATGAAGACTTGAAAGGTCGATCTGATCCCATTCTATAATTTTGTCTTAACTATACTACCGACAAAAAATAAAGGAAATGATGAAATGACAGTGAATGTGTAATTGCTCTAAATGTCCACAAAATCAATTTCGGGCGTGAAGTTCAATATCTTGGGTATCCACCATATTTGGCGACACATACACGACACCTTGATGGCATACTGTTGATTAACCTCCGGATGTTTGCCCGAGGTATTGCCCGCCATTCCGCCTGAAGAGCTACCCCAAGGTGGGCCAGATTGACGGGTGTGGGGTCCTCCGGCCGAGAACGTCCCACAGATGCTCAATTGGGGATTTGTCTGGGAACTTAGAGGGTCAGTCCAAAGTCTGTATACCCTCTCGTCGGAGTTAAGGGGTGACAACTTGGGCACGATGTGGTCTGGCATTATCATCTTGGAATTCAAACTTCCTGCCGATAATTCTAGCCAGTGGAGCCACGACAGGACAGAAAATTTCGTCAACATATCGCTGACCAGTCAAGTCTCGATTAACGATGACCAGATCCGATCGCCTGTCATGTGTAAAAACGCCCCATACCATGGCACTACCGCCCCCATACTGATCATGGTCAATAATTGCCGCTCTGGAATACCGCTCACCGCTACGATGCCAACAACGTTTTCTGCCATCTGTGAATTGGAGGCAAAACCTTGACTCATCCGAGAACATGGTGTAACGCCATTGGCGCAAAGCTGATGCTGCCTAGCCCTAACCAGTCTTTGGTGCCTATGGTGAGCTGTGAAGGTGACACACTTCACAGGCCGCCTTGCTTTCAGATGGGTTTGATAGAGTCGGTTCTTAACGGTAAATACTGAAATTCGTCGTCCAGTTATTGTACGGAATTCCCTATTGATAGCAGGTGCTGATTCGAACCTATTGCGTAGGGCCATTAATGTAATGAGACGATCTTGTCTAGGTGTCGTTGAGTGTGGTCTACCACGCCCAGGTCTCATTGCAGCCCCACCCGTTTGACGGTACTTGTCCCACAGGCTTGAAATTACACTTTTTGATTTACCCAACATACGGACAAGTGGCACAGTGGTGTTCCCCCTTGTTACGACGTAAATTGTAATAAAAACGCAAATTGTAATAAAAATTGACGTAAATTGTAATACGCATATTGTAATAAAAATTGACGTAAATTGTAATAATTTTAGTTGCGGTAAAATGTAATAAATATTTACGTAAATTATAATAACAGTTTTAATCACTCGTAAATACGCGGGTGTTTGTTTTTCGTTGCATTTCATACATCAAATAAGCTTGTTAGGGGGATAACTCAAGAAAGAAATGATGGATTTTGTTCAAATTTGGTACCAAGGTATATTGGCGAGATTCACCGACACAAGTGAAATGGAGTGACCTTGAGATAATTTTCAAGGTCACAGCCAAAATCTGAGGGTTTTGCCAATATAAAGATTGTTAGCGATAACCCAAGAAAGAACTGACAAATCTTTAGCCAAATGATCTAAAATGATATTCGGCCCTGATATATAATCGACGAATTACTGTCCTCTGTATCATGTCTTTTCGCGAAATATCTTTTGAGGTTTTGATATGTATAATTATACTGAGTCCAAAAAGAAACTTCACAAAATGTAATTTGAAAAATAATGAATAATGTTTCTCTGATGATACATCTATGTATCGGAAATGGGATCCCTATCTTTCGAAATGTTAGCAAAACCCACTCAAACCCATCCATTCGTCGTGCAAATGACGTTAGTGCCAAATCAGGTTTTGCACGTGCAGTCGATCACGTGATCTTCGCATCGAAGTTTTCTTCATATGCACGTGTTTGCATTGGCCTCAAGAATTGAAAAACACTTTTAAACCACAGTTCTAACGGTACTTGAAATGCCACGATTGTCAAATGTGCATCGTGAACGTGACGTTGGCATGTTGCAAGCGGAAGATCAGTTATTGACGCCGCAAGAGCAATGGGATGCAGCCGCCGTGCTGTGTATGACTTGGCGCAGGTCGTCTACAACAAACTGGCACCACTTCTGATCGCCCAAGGTCGGGTCGTCCCACGTGACGTCACGAGCAGAAGACCATTAAATCGTCCTACGCCACCTACGTGACAGATTTCTGCCGGCTACACGAACCAGGGCTGAGATGTTTAGAGGTCACAGACCATTCGAAATCGGTTGCGCCTGCCAATCTCCATTCTCGACGCCCATATCGGGTAATAATATTGACGCCGTTTCATCAACGCCAGCGTCTGCTGTGGGCCCAACGCCACCTCCGATGGACCCAGAGAGACTGGAATCGAAGTCGCCTTTAGCAATGAATCCAGGTTTACCCTCAGATTCACGGACGGCAGGCATAGAGTCTGGAGACGACGCCGCGGAACGGTATGCCCAATGTTGTGTACAGGAGGTCGACAGATTCGGGGGCGGAAGTTGCATGGTGTGGGTGCTTTCTGTGGGAACAACCGTTCCCGACTTCTGGTCATCCGTGGAAACCTCACAGTGCTGCTTTGCTCACCGCGACCAGGTGCTCACCCCTGATCTCGTTCCTTTCATGGCGGCTCATGGCCAAGGTCTACAGTTCCAGCATGATAATGCTCGGCCGCATGCCGCGATGTTGACACGAAATTTCCTTCAAAACGCTGGAATCAACGTCATGGACTGGCAATCGAGGTCCCCTGACCTTAATCCAATAGAGCACGTTTGGGATGCACTTGGGAGAAGGCTTCGTGGTCTTAGGAACCAACCTCAGTATTTGCAGGAACTTGTCGCTGCCTTGCAAGAGCAATGGCGCAGAATCCCCAACCACGTGTTCACAAGCATCAGGCAGTCGATGAGGAGACAGTGTTTGGCAGTGGTGAATGATGGGCGGCCATACACGATATTGAACTGAGAAATTTCGCATTTTTATTTTTTGTGGCTTGACATTCTGTATACCCATGTTTTGGAACGGCGGTGTAGCCTAATGGAACTGATTATGGCACTGTCAGTGTATCGAAAGTACATCACACAGATCTCAGCAATGAAATAATAACAATTTAACCATCTTACCATCTCTTGTTCTTTATAGTGCCCTGAAGTGAATGTGAAGTTTCTTTTTGAGTCAGTATATAAAGTGGGTGGGGTGGGGTGGGGTGGGTTTCTAACGGGTATATCAAATCAAATTAGACATTTGTATAGCGCTACATATCCAGAGTCCTGCTCATGTGTGCTTAGTCGAATGCTCGTTTAAAGAGGATGGTTTTTATGACAAGATCGGAAACTGTTGATATTTTCCGATTTTCTGACATTTTTAGGTAATCAATTCCAGAGTACAGCACCCGTTCTGCTAAATGATCTGTCTCCGTATGTTGTGGTTCGGACAAATGGAATAGCCTAGCTGACTAGCAATGAAATGCATCACAAATTAAGCTTCAGGAAACAAAATATGCAAGAAACATTTTTCTATGTTTGAGATTGGTAGAGGTCGGCTAGAATCAAACTTAGATATTAAACTGCACAAAAAGGCAATTTGAAACTACAATCGCTTGTTCAAATGACTCCCCCTTCGGTTTACTGAAAGAACTCGAGAAAGAAATGATGGATTTTGTTCAAATTTGGTACCAAGGTTTATTGACGAGATTTACCGACACCACTTGAATTTAGTGACCTTGAGGTCATTTTAAAGGTCACAGCGAAGGTGTAACAGTTTTGCACATGCCAAGCTTGGTAGCCGCGAACTTAGGAAAGAATTAATAGATTTTGATCCAATTTTATATCAAGGTGTATTCGCGGAAAACCCCCTACACCAATTGAAACAAAATATGCAAAAAACATGTTGTATGTTTGTGAAAGTCAAACTTAAAAAATTAAACTGCACAAAAAAGCAATTTTAAACTATAATCGCTTGTTCAAGTGACTCCCCCTTCATGTTTACCGAAAGGGCTGGTTTTGGAGACACTACCCACCCCCTTTCAGTTGACGTCATCAAAAGGATATAACTCATCCTAAAGTTTTCACTTATTCATACATGGTGTCAAGGGTTCAAACTAAATACTGAATGGTCACACAAGTGACAGCTCTCAATATTTTATATATCTGGACACAATGTTTTTGAAAATTTAAAATGAGGGTGTCCTAAAAAAAACAGTCCCCGTCTAAATGTAAATCAAGCAATCCAAATCATTGAATGTTGATGATGACGGGAAGTCATCCTATACTATGCTGAATATATTTTATATGATACTATCTGAGGGTATACCATTATCCAAGAGATAGCGCAAAAGTGCAGTGGTAAGGCGTCTGCCTATCACGCTGAAGGCCCGGTTTCGAGGAGGCACCGAGGTTCGGTTCCCGAGATGGGCACATTTGCGTAGTATCCTTGGACAAAATACTTAGATCTACACTGTCTCAGTTCACCCAGCTGTAAAATGGGTACCCGTGAGTATGTGCTGGCAATGTGAGTGTTTAGTTCATTGCGCCTAACAGGCAGCATGGCTGTACAGTCCCCAGGGAGTTGAAAAAGTATTGGAAACTACGATAGTGTCCTTTGATCGGGGATAGTAATGTACGTAGCGCCGTGAGCAGGCAATGTGCCTGGATGTGAGCGCCATATAAGCGGACTATTACTATTACTAGATACCAAATGGGAGATCGTTTTCCATTTTCTGCAAATTTGCAAGAAACATAATACCCAAATGTTGTGATGACTAATATCTCGTTAACCACTTTACCCACATGAAATTTTGGATATGACTTTGCTAATGATTCCTTCAAAATAAAATGGAAGCTTCTTTTCAAACATTCGACATCTAGAATATAGTTAGTTTGACTACTTTTTCAACGCCCCTCGTAACATACTTAAAAGAAAAGAGAACGTCTAAGGAAAAAAGCATTTCGATCTCTGAATACTTCTGAGCTATTTAAATACAAAAAGCAGAGGAATAAAGGAAATAATCTGAAAAGAATAGCCAAGGGAAACTTTTATTCTAATTTTGATAACTATTTATCACCTCAGTCTACTCAATCAGGTGTTTAGTACTTCATCGGGGCCCACTCCCCTTCTTGTCACTGATGATTCTGGGATACCTTCGGTTTTTACAGATTTGGATAAAGCTCAAACATTAAATGAATATTTTGTATCTGTTTGTTACTGATGGCGGCAAGACTTTGCCACCTGTTAGCCATCGCTGTGTTAACAGTATAACAAATGTCATTAACACGTCACAATTTTATTCTGGACTCACAAAAGTCCAGAAACTCTCCGCACTGTGGGTACTTTCTGACAAGTCTTTTGACCAAATGAAACATGCAGTTGTTATGAATATATGCCAAGGATGAAAAAATGAAAAAATTTTTTTGCGAAAACTTGAGATTTAAACTCGCTCGCCCATGGGCCGGCCCATGGGCGAGAATGTTTAATTTCGCTCAGAATTCATGTTTTGGAGGTTGTAAATGAATGAGTGTATGTATATAAGCATCATGACACAAATTTCAGCTCGTTTTGTCTTAATTCGACTAAGTTAGAACGATATTAAAAACTCTTGCCCATCAAATTATATATTCTGTGAGACATGAAATGAAAAATAGTGAAAAAAAAGATTTTTCGTAATGTTGCATTGCTGTACCTTTACCCGTCGGAGAAGTTCTTCTCAAAAGATATATATTCCGTTGTTTGGAGCAGGCCTATATGACTATTACGCCCCAGTGCTGCTAAACAACTCGTAGACCTTTAGTCTGACATAGACGCAGACCTCGCATGTTCAAGTTCACATCTGATAGGGGCCGAAAAAATTGAATCCGACATGAATGCAATATATCATGGGGTTATTGTTTTCCTAAGTAAGTGGAGAGTCTTCTACAACATTGGAGACAAGTATATCGCTGTCCTTCTGATATTCCCACGAACGGAAGCTCTACCCATTTTAAGTACAATGTGCATGTTACAGAATGGTAGGGAATAGTCTTTAGACGTTTCAACTTTGACCAGGATTCTCCGAACTTGTAACAGTCGTTTGAGAGATCAAAAGAGAAAGGGGTAGTGCGCGATGTATCTGACGGACGTATGTGGAGTACGTTTGAAGAATGTTACTGTATAAATACAATAATTGAAATACCAGTTATCTTTCAAAAGTACCCTCAATCTGATAGCCAGAGAGATTATTGTGAAAGATCGCAGTATTTATCTTCATAAACGGGCCAAGATAAAAGTACATGCCATTCATCCCCATATTTTATCCCTTCTATATACAAGGGACATCGTTGTTACAGGTAGGGCAAACACTTTCTTCTATAGGTATCTGCCGGTTTCACGCGACATACATGTATTCAGATTATTGAGAAAACTAGCGACGCAAGATCTCCTCCATCACATATATAATTGTATACATACCCAGTAATTAGTGATAGCGCTGAAGCAACTTATTAACATTTACGACAGACACTACCAACTGCAGTAGTACTGCCATACCTAGCATCGTATTTATTACTCTCTTACATAACGTGAAATATCACAGGGTTGTCATGGTAACGATAATTTTGCATACTTTTTATTGTCTTACTCTTTAATCTGCAATTAGAATTTAAATCAGTTTTGAGGTCAGCATGTTAAGAGAAAAGAAGTTGTAAAACGAAAAGTATTGTGATCGAATCTATTGGCCTTTGTAAAAGCAAGTTTCAAGCCACCTACATAAAAACCTGTTTTCATGATAAATATCTGCTAATCCGTGGCATGATTCCGACCATATCATGAACATGTGTTTGTGAATCATAATCAAATAGTGATGTTACAAGGCGTCCATGGTGATGTTACAAGGCGTCAGTAACACATGCAAACGCACGAGAATTGCAATACGAGCCCCTACACCAATGATTCTCCGTGACCTGGAGACACTTGTGATTGAGCGTATGTAGGGACGTAGTCTGTCATACAGACCCTTAAGCAAATATATCCAAGTCCACGCAAGTCTAGAAAATGTGGCAAGTCTTGATTTCCACAGCTTCAGGAGAATGTCTCAGGGCTCCTTTTTATTATATTTCTCTTTTTTACTATGAACTTTTTTTCTGTAAAATATGTTCATTTCAGAGACCAGTTGTTCGTCTAGTAGGGACGGGTAGAAGACAAAAGACAAAATGGATACTCGTGCAGTCATACTTTTGAATTATATGTAAGCATTCGTTCTTGTCTCGGGATTAATGTATATTTTCCAGTTTCAACCAAATGTACATTCGAAGGATATCGAAATCTAGGTTAAGCTATTTGAATCATATTTACAATTAAACACCCAAACAATGGTCTGTTGTCCAAATTGTTGGTTTTCCATATCTTGTCCCAGTCTGTATCACAGTCACAGACCGATATTATTTGCCCTTCTGTCCAGCCCTTACTGTGATATGTATACTGCAATACTGTATATGCTGCACATATACTACACAGCGTATTATGCATGTAGTCAATGCTATGCTAAGCAACGTCCACTCGTATTCAAGATTACACCTGGTTAGAGATGCAAACAAATGTGTATTCGTATGTGCATTTTAATGAAATGAGGAACCAAGCAAGCAAAATCATAATATGCATAAAAAACAAGTTGGTACACTGGGACTCGTTATCATTGGAGGAAGCTCACATTTTACTTGTATGGACGATCTATTATAAGTACGTGTTGTCTGTCTGTAGTAGACAGAACCGTTACATAGCATGTAGAGCACGGATACACTGCTCGTGCATCCCCACACTCACGTGCACGTGCTTCACAACATTCGCAGCGCGTTCACCGTTAACATCTGGCGGTGCGTGTCACTGACTGAAGACGTGAAGGGAGGCATTGACAACTTCATGATCGCATATTATCATATTTATCTAAATCATATAAATTGTTCATTTACATCACATGTGAATCTCTGTAAAAGCGCAATGTTACTGTAAACAACACAATCTTATGCACACTTATACTGATGTAAAGTATGGAGTTATGATGACTATCGACAGTAACTGTTCATGAGATCGTGCAAGGGCATTATGGGTATTTCAAACAAGTTATCTCATGACTGTAATAGTATACATTTGTCTTGACTCAGACTAATCACCACCTTGAGTTTAGTAGACTCGCACACTTCATCGAAGTGCTGTTGGCCACCTTTCTCGACGGCCCGTCCCCCATCTTAATGAGGATGCATGACCCCGCTGGTCACCCATGACGCCTCAACTTTCTTATAGAAGACCAGTTGGCGGGCCCTTCGAGCTTGTGCTGCTCGGGTCCGGTAAGATCTCCATTGATGATAAATCGTGTCAACTGACAAGTTATGCGTTCTCCTAAGGTCCTCATATAGCTTCCCGTCTCGATTACGATTTGTGAATCTTAAATCTGAATCTTATATGTGTTATTCAGAATGTTTGCATTGTTTTTCTCTCTTCAGAAACAGTTTTAAAAAGGAAGTAATAAAACTATGGCAATGCTAGAAAATAAAATTTTATATATACACATACTTCACTTTCCGAATGAAAGCATATATGAAATTATCTGCTGTGTCCATATATGAAAACAACCATAGGAATGTGCTTGATGTTTAACAAATTATGTTCTGGTCACGAGTCCTCGTTGATCATGGAGGGTCGGTTTGCTTGGCTAGTGGTTAAAGCGTTCGCTCGTGGATCCGGGTTCAATTTCCCATATTTGCATAATGTGTGAGGCCACCCCCGAGATATTGCTGGAATATTACAAAAAGCGGCGCAAACCACACTCACTCGCTCACTCGTTGATTACAGAGTAACAGCATGCTACGAGATTCCTTCTTATCGTTTATTTGCATATCTCCTTAAAGGCATTGTAACTCTTTAATCTTGCATGAAAACGCATTTAGATGATATCAGCTTTTACTGACATTATTGTAACATGCAATTTGTATGTGTCTCTGTATGGTTCATACACGGACATGAGCGACGGCAAAATAGTCGGGGCTGCATGAAATACATGGGCAGTGTCGGTTATAATGAAGTGAGTGGGTGAGTTTAGTTTTACCCGCTTTAAGCAATATTCCGGCAATATCATGGCGGGGGACACCTCAAATGGGCTTCACACATAGTAACCATTTGGGGAATCGAACCCGCGTCTTCGGCGTGACGAGTGAACGCTTTAACCACTTGGCTACCCCACAGCCCAAATAATGGCTGAACGTTTGTCAAGTTATATTTATCAATAATACCATTTGCAATGCATTACATGTACTTGACTTCATACTCATAGGCATATATGGAGAGATTATTCATATTGTACAACCCATTTCGATCGTTATTAAAAAGTCATTACTGCAAAATTTACACTAGTCTTTCATGTTAAATACCTGTCTTTGAAACACAACTTCTATTCCGAGCTGATTTGCTTTTCAGTCACTTCACGTCCCACACCCAGCGATGACACTGGCATTATGTGATTTACACCAGCCATTAATGTTAAATAGCTGTCTTTCAAACACAGAAAGTATTCCGAGCTGATTTGCTTTTCAGTCACTCCACGTCCCACGCCCAGCGATGACATTGGCATTATGTGATCTGACAACGGAAAACAAATGGAAGTTCTTGTGCTTATTTACTCTTTGAAGTGTAGCATTTCTACAACTTAACACATGCTAAATGTTACATAATAGTGGATAAAAAGAAACCTTGCTTTTTTAATTTAGTTTGTAAACTACTGACTGTTTTTTGCTATTGAACACTCACTGAGTACATGTTGTGACAACAACCATCTGTCGTCCTATATCTCATAAAGCGAGAGCGTGTAGTGAACGTCTGTGTTTGTTCGTGCTGGTCTTTCCTTTGGGAACATGAATCTAATCAATGCCCTATATGGTGTTTATGCATAAATCCATGTTGAGTCACTCACTCAACAATGCTTGGAGTTTTAAAAACTCTTGTTACCTTTGATCGCGCAGTGAATATCGAAGATATTCAGTCGCAGATGATATTGTGAAGCTAATTCATAATGCCATTCGTGTTGAACATGTAACGGATATTACTTCATACGTTTACACGCGCACCACCTCCTGTACAAACTTGACAGAGAACGGTTCTCTATGGACGGTTCTATGTTCATGATAACTGTCTCTTACAGTAATATGTAGAGTTTCAAGTAAGGGTTTAGTACTACGGAAGTGTAGTAGGGCCACGGTGAAAAAAATGTTTGGTCTCACTATCTCCTACGTAGGACTTAATATCTCCTACGTAAGGCATATTTTCTCCTACGTAGGACAAATTATCCCCTACGTAGTACTTAATATCTCGTATATACGTAGGAGATGAGCGATATATTAATAGACATTAAACTGATATGGTCGACTTAGATCCGCAGACATATATGTATATATATATCCTCAGACATATATATATATATATATATATATATATATATTACATAGATAAATAAAAACAGAATGCCTTTTTCTCCAACATGTTTCGTTCTTTACTCTTCAGGGAAATTGTAGCGGTTACAGTATGACGTCATTACATATATATTGTGACGTCACAATAGGGACAACATTCTAGAGCGACAAGGTCACAGCTTGCAATGGTTTAACATTGGTTTGAACTTGTCTATGAAGTAGTGTTATTTTAAAATTCGTTTTACTTTGTCCGAATTTTGAACTTGATAAAAAGGAAATATTGTAAATTTAACATCGTTTCCTTTCGCACAGACATCTAGATGTTCACTGAGTGGGATACATCGGGTTTCAGGACACTTTATTTGTTGTTTGTGGACACGAACCCTGGCTCTTAAATTTTCTGATTGACCAATATACTGATAATTACAGCCTGTGCATGTTATGACATATATTATGTTTTTGCAAGAGCAGTCAAAATTCTGTTTTACATAGAATTCTCCGTGTCTCGTGAAAGTTACAGAGTGTCCTTCAACAATATGTCGACACATTCCACAGTTACCTCTGTTGCATGTAGACACAGTAGGATTTGATTCTGTTTCTTTAAAATAAATTTGGCTTTTGTTAGTATCTTTTTAAGATTCTGATTTTGTCTTTTGCTATTTATTATTTTTCTAGATTTCAGCATTGATTTCAGTTTTTCATCTTGTTCTAAGATGCACATATTTGTTTTTATGTTCTGGAACACATTTGGGTTCAACGGATTATAAGTAGATACAAAAGCAATTACTTTTTCCTCATTGGTGTTTCATCGTTCCTGTCAAAAGACCTTCTCTATTAAGCTGTAAAGCTTTATTTATTCCGTCTTCAACAAGAGATTTTGGATATTCCCGTAATAGTAAAAACATCCTAAGTTTATTCAGTCTTTGATTGCGGGTGTCCTGGTTTGAAACTATTGTACATATTCTTCGTGCCAGGTTATATGGACGACATTTTTTGGTGTGGGTCGGATGACAAGATTTGAAGTTTAAATATTGTTTCGTATCTGTAGGTTTGTAGAAGATATCTGTGTCCAATTTCCGCCCCGATTTGATGACCATTGTGTCTAAGAAAGCTGTTTTAGTTTCATCTGCCTCCATAGTGAAAACAAGATTTTCGTCCATGCTATTTAATTTCTCCTCAGAAAATGGCCAAATTATGAAGGAGTCGTCTAGAAATCTTTTCCAATTTTCCATGAAATAATGGGCAACATCCTCTCCAAGTATTTGACTGATTTCATGCTTGAACTTTTCCTACAGATATCCTAAGACAAGCGTCGCATTAGTCATTTTGGTTCCCATGGCTGTTCCTTTAATCTGTTTATAGTACTTCTCGTCAAAAAAGAAAATATTGTTTTTTAAGATGAATTCAACGCTTTCCAAAATGAATGATTTTGAAATTCGCTCAGGTATGTGTTCTTCACAACGGTTTAACCAATAATCCAACGCTTTAATTCCTAGGCTATGTGGGATATTTGAATACAATTTGTTAACATCAAAAGTTACAAGTTTGCTTGTTTCATTAACGTTTTGTGGTAAGGAGGAAAGGAAATATGCATGGTGTCACGAGTAAAACTTTTAACATTTGATGAGATTGGTTTCAATAAAATATCAATGAAATTACTGAGTCTATGTGTAGCACACGCTGGGCCTGCAATTATAGGTCGGAGTTTCAAATCTCCAGGCTGTTCCATCTCAACATAGCTGCTTTTAGCACTTTCACAATGTCTTATGATCTCCTTACTTTTATGAATTTTGGGTAAGCCATAGAAATTGCTCGATTTGCAGTCAAAATGTGTTATATAATTTAATTCCTTTGATGTGAGCTCTTCTGAGTACTGACTGGTTAGGTTCTTTAATTTCCGAAGTACACTGTCTGAATCTTTTTCACTGCACGGGACATAAGTACCTTTGTCCAGGAGTAAGTCCATTGCCATGTGTTTGTAGTTCGTTGAATCCATTATCACTGTTGCTCCGCCTTTGTCAGCTTTTATTATGATGTTCGGATCATTGGCCAAAGAGTTTAAAGAATTATTGGATAACTGTTTATTTGATCCACAAAGTTATCCAAATGTTTGTTTTGTTCCTTTTTTGGCGCACCAAAATTTTTTATTTCTAACTAGGGATTCCTCCCCATTTTCACACTCGAAAAAGTATTCCTCATGTCGGAGTTTTCTGCAGAATTCAGTTAAGGTTTCTTTCACTTCATTGCAGTTACTTGATTTTGGGGTAGGTGTAAATTTGAGTAAATTTCATCTTCCGTTAAAGGGCGCCTGGACAAGTTAAATATCTTTATGTCTACTGTCTTTGGTTTTTCATTTTCCTTCTTTTCTTCACATTCCAAGTGTTGAATAAAAAAGTGTTTTCAGTGTTGTAGTATCTGTGGCTTTGTGAGGGGAATACATCAGTTTTACCTTGATTTCGCGGCACTGGATTCTGATTTGTGTATTCCTCCTGGTGTGTTTTCTGCTGGTATGGAACTCCAGACTGGAAGTGAACATTACTGTTATTTGTCATTATTCTTCCAACATATGCTAACAAAACTTAGTAAAATTAGTAATGACACAGCGTTTGTCACAAACATAGCTATTACCCCCCGCCACATGTCGATATCTGAATGTCGCAATTATCCTCTGTCTGACCCTGAAAATTATGTAAACGTTACCGAAACTGTCATCTGATGCCTTGATACAAAATGCGAACAAATTCCATCCATTAGGTTTGGAGATATCGCAAGAATACTCGCTGTGACCTTGAAAATAATCCGAAGGTCACTGAATTCGACTGGCGTCAGATACTCCCAACGCATCTTGGTACTACCTTTAAGCAAAACATATTAATTCTGTCTTGTATTTTCGCACTAAAAAGTTAGACATGTGCAAAACACTTTTCACTGTGAACTTACAATGAGCACAAGTTTCCCAATCAATTGGTGTTGGGGGAATCCCGCCAATATACCTTGCTATAAAATTGGATCAAAATTTGTAATTAATACTTTCCTGAGTTCGCGGCTACCAAGCTTGGCATGTGCAAAACTGTTACACCTTCGCTGTGACCTTAAAAATGACCTCAAGGTCACTAAATTCAAGTGGTGTCGGTAAATCTCCAATCTCCGGTCAATAAACCTTGGTACCAAATTTGAACAAAATCCATCATTTCTTTCTCGAGTTCTTTCAGTAAACAGAATGGGGAGTCATTTGAACAAGCGATTGTAGCTTTGAAATTGCTTTTTTGTGCAGTTTAATATCTAAGTTTTATTCTAGCCGACTTCTACCAATCTCAAACATAGCATTTTTTGTTTCCTGAAGATTGTGATGCATTTTATTGCAGATTTTACGTTTTTGGGGAGTACCAAGCCAAGTTACAAAGTCTCACAAAATGGGGATCGTGAGGCTGCAACATAGCAAAACCAATTTGCTTGAGGCTGACAGATAATATGTAGAAAAATAAATTATAAAAACAGCAGCATTTGTATCATATTCTTGGTGAGGCTGACTACTATTTGAACGTCCTTCGTAGTTATACCCCGTTAGAACACCCACCCACCTCTCCGACTCTACATGCATGCAAGTGTGTTAGATATACCCGTTAGAAACCCACCCCTACCCCACTTTATATGTATGCATATCAAAACCTCAAAAGATATTTGCGAAAAGACATGATACAGAGGACAGTTGATATCGATTATATATCAGGACGAATATCATTTTCGTCATTTAGCTAAGATTTGTCAATTCATTCTTGGGTTATCGCGCTAACAATCTTTATATTGGCAAAACCCTCAGATTTTGGCTGTGACCTTGAAAATTATCTCAAGGTCACTCCATTTCACTTGTGTCGGTGAATCTCGCCAATATACCTTGGTACCAAATTTGAACAAAATCCATCATTTCTTTCTTGAGTTATCCCCCTAACAAGCTTATTTGATGTATGAAATGCAACGAAAAACAAACACCCGCGTATTTACGAGTGATTAAAACTGTTATTAAAATTTACGTAAACATTTATTACATTTTACCGCAACTAAAATTATTACAATTTACGTCAATTTTTATTACAATTTACGTTTTTATTACAATTTACGTCAACTTTATTACAATTTGCTGCAAATATTACAATTTGCGTTTTTATTACAATTTACGTCGTAACACCCCTTCTATCATACCCGCAATTCTCCAATTTGTCTGTTCATTGAGATACTGCCTCGGAGGCATTTTTCAGCGTGTATTCACCTCAATTGCATTAGTGATTGTGAGTTCTCCAATACTTAGACACAGTGTGGCTTCTATGTGCACGTGCATCACGCGTTGTTAATGCAGCATGTGGAATTTCATTGTGATTGGATGTTGCGTTCAGCTGCAACGCCACGGTATTGCACACGTCCGCCTCAAAGTTAGCTGCATTCAAAGTCCTAGTTTTGTCAGTAGTGTATCATAATATTTGTTTATACTTACATAAGTGGATGTGATTTCTGGAATACTGGTATTTGCCATGAGTTCATTTTAACATTATAAGGTTTCTCCAGATGCATACGCGAGTGTGGATATGCTAGCTACGAGCACGTCCACACCACGTGAGCAGGGTGCGTCATGTGACGTCGACGTAGACAACCTGTATGCTAAACCTGATAAAAGCAGGTCTTCAAATGTTCAACAAGGTGAGGCTGATCGATTGTTTAGTTTATTATCCATGATGCAGTCATTAATAAAGGTAAATGCGTGGCACGACCTGTTCAGGTCAGAAATGGTCATCGCTAACCTGTGTTTGTTGTCAGAGACGACTAAAGGGACCCGGCCAGCACACCCGTGGACGTGGTTGATGCATCTTATGCGTGTCAACGTTTGACCGCTGCGTACCACCACTGGTCCAGAAACGATTATTTACACACTACTGAACCATAGCTGAGTGCGGGGGAGACAACCAACCAACAAACAAACCAACATATGGGAGGCACATTGAAAACTCATTGTGTGAACATCAGTTTCAGATATATAAAGAAACCCAAGAAGAAGAGACAAGATGATCCAAAGGTGTCTGAAGATGTCAACACTGGGGACGTGTATGCAAAACCCAACAAGGGTTGAAGGACATGTTATATGCGTGAAATATAACAACCAAAGACTTTTAGCTTAAAGCATCGTATCATTCCGACTCAATCATAAACATGTGGTTTTGAATGACTGTCAAATAGTTACGATACCAGGTATAAAGAAAATGTGAGGTGCAACCTGTCCCAACTGCATTCTCGAAATGTTGAATACCTTTTACGCACATTTGGTAAAAAGTATTATAATGAATGCAACATTTGATGCTCATAGCTTATACATTTGTAACTGTTACTTGTAATGCACGCAATCTGAATTTTCACTCCTTATTTTTTTGATTTGACAGAATTGTTTCTGTTTGCCATCATACTGACGAAAAAGTAATCTTGTTTTGAAAGATTATGTTATATGTTAACCAGTCCTTTCAATGTGACAACAACGAATTGTCGGACATGTAATGTACAGGAAGTTCGTATGAACGAAATCAGTGCTCGCCTATGCCCTGCTCCAATAGTCGTAAGGAACGAGCACAATGAAACCGCGAGAGCCGGGAACATTCCGAGATCCGGACGTTTGCTTTGTGAAGGTCTGTGCTTACCTATTGGGATTTGGAAACACCTGTTTGGGAATAGTTTATGAAACGTTTCTAATATATGTGTATATATACTATCCCAAAAAAGTAGGTGATATCGGACTTTGATGGCTGATGAGAGGCAACGTGTGAAAACGAGAACGGAACAAATGATGAATAACTGTTAAGGGACCATATGGAATTTTATTCCATACATTTGATAATGCCAAAAAAAACCCAAGTCAATAATGGGTTAATCCCCCTCTGTTGGCCAAACAGGCACGGGTCCGACGTGGCATACCCCTTATGAGGCGTCGCAAGTCATTTTGATGGACATTATTCCACTCTTCTTGCAATGCAGCGGCAAGTTCTTGGAGAGTAGTGGGTCGTTGTTGACGTCGCCGTAGGCGCTGTCCAAGCATGTCCCAGACATGTTCGAAAGGTCTGGACTTAAGGCTGGCCATGGTAGTCTGGTGATATTCTGCTGTTGGAGGTATTCAGTGACAATCCTAGTCCTGTGACATCGGGCATTGTCTTCTAGGAAGATGAAACGGCGGCCATGGCGTCGAGCAAATGGCACAACATGGGCTGCCAGTATGTTGTCTCGGTAGTACTGACCTGTGACACGTCCATCAACAACATGTAGTCCGTTTTTCCAGCCGCAGTGATGTAACCCCACACCATTACTGATCCCCCTCCAAAACGATCATGCCTAATGACGTTGACATGTGGAACACGAATCTGGACTCATCAGAGAACATTACATTGTTCCAACGTCGATAATCCCAGCGTTGGCGTTCTAAACACCAAAAACGTCTTGCCCTAATGTGACCATCTCTCAAGCAGGGAATGACACGAGGACGCCGTGCGTGTAATTGACCACTATGCAGTCGATTTCTGATGGTCTAGTCACTCACTCTAACACCAGCACCTGCTTGCAGTCGATCTCTAATCTGATTAGCTGTTATGAGACGATATCTTAAGGCTGTAGTACGGATAAATCTATCCTGAGCCGCAGTTGTCGCCCTTGGTCTACCTGAGCGTTGTCTGTCGTTGACAGATTGTGTGTCACGGTATCTGAACCATAATCTACTGATGACGGACTGTGAAACGTTCAAATGAGTGCCACAAGGGTCTGTGTTGTGCCGACCTGTAGCATGCCAAGGGCACGTAACCTGTCATCTTGAGAAAGTCTACGCATGAGTTCTAAAACAACCAAATTGATATTTGCTTATTCCAATTTCCTCTGTTAATGACGAGAAACGTCACATCTAACATCGTGCAAATTTCAGGTTCAACCCCCATGATCATCACAGTTACCACGTGCATATTGTGGGCATGTCAGTGCTGTGTTTGGGCGATACTTTTTACGGAAAATGATTACTCTCTAAGGGTAGATAATACTTTCCTTGATAATCATTACTAGAACAATGCATGTGAAATGGAATATCCCCTACTTTTTTTGGATAGTATATATGAACGCAGATTACAGCTTAATCCCTATTGTATGTTATCACTTCACAAGATGGTGCTGTTCAAAGTATATAACGCTTGACATGTCATGGTCTCCTAATGACATGGTGTCGTCTCAGGACGCCGACCTTTCGATTTTCCACTAGTCTCAGGACGCCGACCTGCGGTTTCCTTTGAAGGTTAGGTTCTGATTATGCGTAATTAGGGTTGCGGATAATCTACTCTAGATGTTTTGATTAGGTGAACTCGTCGCACTCGGTAAACATATCGCAGTGGAACGATATGGAACCACCACAACTCAGATGGGATAAGAACCAACCACCACCTGGAAGGGTGGCATTTACGTCTGAAGAGATACGTCGGCAAGGCCCACCCAAACATCTTCGAGATCGTGCCGTTCCTGTCACGAGAACAGACGAACACGGAAAACAATCTGGTCCAGTACGCTGCTGGCCAGAAGCGTCCGTCCAAGAACAAGAAATACAGGGACTTGGAGCGATGACTGGAAGACATCCGTCACCAGCTCAGGCAAGGAACACTGTCTGTGAAACAGTTTGCTGATTCAGCATTCCACCTGTTGCATTTTTGGTTAAAATCTGTGGATCAATCTCTGTGAAAAAATATCTGCTATATGTATCATGCATACGCATCGGATATGCGATGTCTTTATTAAAATTGTCACGTATTTACTTATGTGAATCATTGTATAAAAATGTTAAAATCTGTCAACTGAGTTTGTTGATGAGTGCTCAAGTATGGAAATAAACTGATATAAATATAAACTGTTGTCGTCTTCTCATTAGGTGTGCTCTCGTCCGCATAATCCGGATTATCCTCTTCTAACAACTCGTTGATCCTTCATTGTCCCCGTAATCCTTTATTAATTGGCAAAATGAAACTAGACTCAGGACGCCGATATTTTTTTTCCACTCAACCGTGAAGTTTGGTCGGAAGGTCGGCGTTATGAGCCTGAACCAATGACATGACAACGTAACGCTCACTTTTATTGCTATTCATAGACCGTGTTATAAATATTTTTAAATAATGTTGTTATGTTTAAATATGTATAACGACTTTGCTTTATAATATTGTGTTGTATTTGTGATTCTTTTGTCAACATGTATTCTTAATCATGTAGCGCTATGGCTGAAATGTGCTGATGCAACACTAAGTGTTTTATGGACACATTTATAGAATGGTTCAACATGTCCATGTTTTCTGGTAAAACTTTGTTAACATAACTGCTTTCCTTTTGTGGATCCTCATTCAATAAAGGCTGATTTCCTTCTTAATGTTTCATTGAAGTTCTGTCACTGCGTTTAACTCGACAACACTGTATAGTTGACTGACTGACTGAGTTTGGTTTTACCCCGCTTTTAGCAATATTGCAGCAACATCACGGCATCACACAATGGGCTTCACACATTGTACCCATGTGGGGATTCGAACCCGGGTCTTCGGTGTGACGTACAACGCTTTAAGCACTAGGCTACCCCACCGCCCCTTGTATAGTTGAACATGAATATAGACTCACCATTCTGGTTAGAGATAGTTTA
Organism: Haliotis rubra; assembly: GCF_003918875.1. NCBI lineage: Eukaryota > Metazoa > Mollusca > Gastropoda > Lepetellida > Haliotidae > Haliotis > Haliotis rubra. The sequence goes on from NW_025767075.1 coordinate 132,877, forward strand.
TCAGAATGACACACACACAACCTTTATTATTTGCCTTCATAAAGGAAAACGACAGATAAGGGTAATTTGTAGCCGGAAAGTCACGGAACTATGGATATCAATGGACAACTTATCATTTGTATGTTGGCGAGATATGCATGCAGTGAATGCTGGAGCTGTAGTGCAATGTTGTATTGAACAGATGTTCAGTTATATCACATTGTGTATGGAGGCTGTGACAGGAAAACCCGAACTGGTGTAGTTCACTACAATGAAACCAACAAGCACCGGTTTGTGCAAATGAAAGGTTCCTATCCCATCTAAGGGATGTAACTCTGTACATCAAGTTGTAGAAAAGGTGGTATATCAGAACCTATGCGTTTGTAACAATACTACGGTCTGAATAACATTTCTGGATACACACCTAAGATTTTGCAGCTCTATTCCTCTCCAATATCGGGGTTCATAATTCAATGAACGCACATAATGGGAGTATACACCCTATATTGCTCAAAGGAGCACGCAGAGGTTTGCTTGGCAAGACAAAATGAAATGTAACTTGGGCACGACCTCGTGATATAACATCTGGTTCAGGGTATTTATCATAACTGAATACACATGGACGATGGACGAGGATGAAAGGCCATGCACAAAAGTGTCAACACAAAAAGCAACAACACATCCCTTGGTGTGGTAATACACAACTACCCCGTTCATAATGAGATCAGTAGCCTGACTATATTTCCTTTGGGTTTTAAAATCGTGTAGTTTGCAGTATCGCTGTTCTTTGACTGCGCAGAAATGTAGCGGACAAAGGGAGGTAACAGTTGCGATTTAAGATACCACATGTGCGATACATTTATGTGTTGGCCACCGGTAAGTGATGATGAAGGGCGTTCAAGATTGTAACCATCCCTGAATAAATATAGGAACGTATCAAAATCTTTTTCATATGATACGGTAGAGCGTTAGTTTGGAGCTAGTCGGAATAAACACTCGTCAAAACCTCACGTGTGATCGCGACTATACTAGTTGCTTAGTAAGCAGCACTGGGCCCCGTCTCGCATATCGCAATATACGTTAGCACGCGCAAAGGGAGCCGGGAACCAGCTTACATTGTTGTCATGCAAAATATACTGAAGCTCCATACAGCGACGACGCTGCGTGTTCTGTTGACAGCATGAACATCCCATGTAGCATGCGCAGCCAACGAGCTATTATCATAACATGGCGTTAAAATGGCGATTGACGATCGTCGTTCGAAGCGAGGATGTTTATAGCGGGTTTTTGAGATAAAGGTATGAGTCAATTGAATGTTTATGAAGTGACGATACATTTCAGAAACGTATGAACTGCTGTCATAAACTGTCAAAACCGAACATTGTTGTTATAATGAATATCAACTCGACATGCGCGTCTTGCACTTGAGAACATTGAATTATTTACTCTCAATACGTTTTTTTTAGACTCTGTATATAGTGTTTTCGGATGCTTAGGAACAGTTCCTTGTTTTTCACAATTTTCGATCATCGCATAAACAGTTGTAAAAATGTCACTAACGTATCAAAGGGAAAGATTTCCGCCCGTAACCCCCGTTTTTTAATCATTCTATGCCAAAGAATACAATGGCTTGTGTAGATGTTTTTTTATAGAAAGCCTGCCCTGACCCTAACCCTAATCCAAACCCTAAACCTAACATAATGTTAAATTTAAACCCTAAACCTTAACCCTAACCCCTAGAAATTATCATAATACATAGAATACATTTCAAGCGGGGGGAATACTATCATAACAGTGCTATATCGGGTATGTACATTTGTGTATGTTGTCTTCACAGGGTTTTGAGATCGGTTCCTTTGATTGCTGTCCAAATTATCCAATACATATTTCTTTTAAGAATGTCACAAATCCAAAATGTGCCCTAATGCTTCATATCAGTTCCACATTGGGTATTTACAGCATATCACAATATTAATGTCAGTAGAATATATCACTACATTACACGTCAGAGATGTAACGTGTAAGCAAGACGGCCTACCGTCTCTTTTGCGTGATACTCACACAGCGGTACTAAGTGAATCTCGATTCGGTGTGAACATTGGGAGGGGTGATTAAAGCGTGGTTGTTAATTGACAGTGTTGCTTGCTCTCTGTCATCAGATGTGTGAAGACTAATACAATAAACAAGTCTGTTATCGATTTTTTGTCAGACAAAATGTAAAAAATCAGCCTACAATGCGAGCTAGATCTATAGGCCCGAGATGTATTTCTAGATTGTGATTACTGCAGGTAATTATTTAGGCTTTGTTGGCCATATGTTTAGTGATATGGTGAAATGTTTTATTTCAAATATAGTTAAACATTTCTCTCAGTTGGGGTTTTAATCATTTATAACTTGCATGAAATCCTGCATTACCAGAATAAACAAGAGTCCTAAACATCCTTGAAAATTTAAATGCTCTGCAATCATTTGTATGGGTTTTCGAACCAAGTGCCTTGAATGTGAAAAGAGATTTTTGTAAATTAAATTTTGTGAAAAAGTAAAGTTAAAAATGTACTATTATTAATATTTTAACACTGCATAAAATGATGCATCTTTCTTTTTATTGGTCAGTGAAATACAATTCAACAATATTTCTTTTAAGTATATTGGAAACTGACTGCCTCAGAGGTACTTGTAGTGGTTAGAGCGTCTGCCCAGAGAGCGGAAGGTCGCGGATTCGATCCCCAGTCATACCAAAAGATGTTAAAATATGGTACTTGTTGGTCCCTGCCTGACGCTCGGCATTATTGGGTACAACAAGGGCTGGTGAGCTTGGTGTCAGTATAATGTGTCTGAGCGAGATATTCATGCTTAACTGCAGCATGGTATCTCACTGAGTGAGCACTATAAAACCAGCTTAAGCCTGGGCTAGTACAAGCAGGCACACATACACACTCATACACGTCGTCATATGAGCGAAATATTCTCAAGTACGATGTTAAACCACATTTCACCTCACCTCACATGATAGAAACTACCGGGGAAAAGAAGGTTATCCCCGACTTCACTAGGCCACAAAATAGAAATAAAGACGTATGTGAGATTTATGATAAGCATTTTACAAACAGAAATCATATTCCAATAATTTGACTGAAAATTCATTGTAATGCTGGTCTTGCATTTGTCACAATTCATTTCTTCTAAGTATTTTGATATGATATTGATTATTGATATATAAGTCCCTATTATGTCAAAACTCTAAGAAAGACAAGTAAATAATAACACAGTGTTTCTATATCCTTTCTTTACCCGCCTAGTAAGGGAGTCTTACCTTTCAAGACATATTCACTTCAGCTCACCATCCCTTAGGTGCACAGGTATTAAAGACCTTCCCTATCATCCCAAATTAAAATTTAGATAAAGCAAATGTTATTTGTCAGAATAAAATTACATTGTTGCTCATTATCTATAACCTAAAATAGTCCTTGCATGCCACATTTTCTGCATCACAATGGGTGGTGTAACTTCATGAGCAATAGTTGTAGAATAATAATAATAATAATTTTATTGTGTACTTTTGCACATATTTATTTGTCGGATGATCCTCTGGTAATGCATGTCAAGACTAATGATGGAAGCAAGGAATTCCACAGCTATTTTAAGCATGCCAAGGTTGTTGGACAGAATCTGAAATTTGAGGTTGATTTTGTTGATGGCAATGTACTGCTGGACGGTACAGCGATGGAAGTAAACCAGGTGAAGTCCTTCACCAAGTCTGCCGAGAGTCGGTCATTTGTAGAGAAGCTTTCTGAGAAACCATTGCATCGTGTGTACATGCAGTGTGTGGAACAGAATAGCAATCCCACCAACTCCTTTGCCTGGATGAAGTCGGCTGGTCTTAAATGTGAAACTGAGGGCTTTCCTTTTGCTGCTCAGGACCAGTCACTTCCCACTCGTAATCGCAAATGTGTGATTCTTAAAAAAAATATCAGTATGAAATGTCGACTATGTAATGAATTTACAGAGACTGTCCAACATCATGTCAGTTGATGCCCTTCTTTGGCACAAACAGCATATCTTAAACGACATGATGGCATGGCTCGTTGCTTTTATTACTGTCTCCGCCATGTTTGTGGCTTTGACTCCGAGGTCCATCCATGGTATGACCCTGAACATGTCGAGGGCGTCATGGAATATGATGCTTTCAAAGTTCTGTGGAATAGGCCCATATACAGCCTTAGAAGAATTCCTGCCAACAAACCTGATCTTGTCCTTTCTGATAAAGCCAATGAATTTATTTATATCATTGAATTTTCTGTCCCGTTTGACAGCAATGTGATTGGCAAGATTCAGGAAAAGCATGATAAATATGCGGACCTCGCCTTTGCAATGTCTCGCTTGCATCCCAAGTATACTGTCGTCAGGCTCCCCATTGTTCTCGGTGCCCTTGGTTAGGTACCTCCTGATCTCTTGGCGCAGATCAGGAGAGTGCCCGGGTTCTCCATCGGGAGCACAGCCCTTCTGACAATCTGTCTAAAGCAGAAGGCTGCAGTGTTGGGGAGCCTTCATATTCTCCGGAAAGTTCTTGGTGGGATCGACTAGGCAGTGTTTCCTGGCAGAAGTCCCATTCGCTGTCTGGGCTGCGTGTAGAGGGGGTGAGGGCTCTGAGCTGATGATGAGCCTTACCAGCCTGACTGTGCCAGGATCACCCGAACCCTTTCTGCTGCATACTATCTTTAATCTGTAAAACATAATAATAATAATAATGTCTATACCTTGTGTTTTTTCAGTGATGCCCACTTCTGACTGCCTTACAATCTCATCATGCTAAACACTTTCAAAGTGTACGCCTGATGGTTTTATAACCAGCAATCTTTTACCTGTTCAACCAGGGTTGTGTTGTTCAGTCTCTGGTTGCAAGGCCCCACACAGATGCTACAGTTGGAAGTGGGAGTTCTAATTGTCACTTTAAACAGCTAACAAACAAACCTTGAACTCACATAAAGTATCATGTTGTTTCTTCTTCAGGTCTTGACCTTGACTCTTGACCCCTCCATGCCATATGTCTGGTGGCATGGGTCACAATGACTAAGAACCACTTTGACACTTTGGGTCTAAAACCAGGAGCCTCTGAAGATGAAATAAAGAAGTCGTTTCGCACCTTGGCCAAGAAATGGCACCCTGACAAAAACAAGAATGCAGGTGCGGAAGAAAAGTTTAAAGAAATTTCGGCAGCTTATGACTACCTGCAAAGTAAAGATCGCAGAGAGATACTTGAGAGAGATATTAACAAGAAGAGAGAAGCAAAGAAACCAGAAACCAGAAATGAACAACCGTCAAGTTTCTATGAAACAACCAACAATCCAAGGTACACGTATTCAGAATCACACACGTCAACCACAAAAACACAGTCAGAGAAGAAGGAAAACAAACAACCAGGGAAGAAGAAAGATCCATTCTGGACAAGCTCCTTCTTTAGGAAGAATAAGGAAGAGAGGAAGAAACCGTGGCATCAGAAAGGGGAGAGAACTCCTTCATATGAAGAAGAAAAGGCTGCACCGAAATACAACAAACAGCCTCCAACATTTTCTGATGCATTTCGCTCATTTGTCAATCATCTAGATTCTGAGTTTGATGCTTTCTTTTATGAGCCGGGGCAGGAAGATGCATTTGCTGACATCCTCTCTCCAGTATCTGTCAGTCCTCACAGGAAAACCAAGAAGAAACCGCCGATGAGACCACGCAATGTTGCCCCAGAAACAGGGAAGGCGGAGGGATTGGATGAAGAATACATGTTTACACCACGTTCAGGTCATCAAGAGAGGACATATGCATCTGATGACAATGACATGTCATCTGACGGGGAATTCGGATACGGTGAGTTTGTTGATTTTAACTTTTTATAAAAATGGTGGTACAGTGTTGTATGTTTGGGTTGCTCATATGGCATAACGAGTGATATGTGATTTCATTGAAAACTTGATGTTGCCAGAGCATTGGGTGAAGTGAATTTTAGTTCACCTTGTGCCCTGAATATTGTTGTGAGGCACAACCAGAAATACATGGTAATGTCCCATGGCACTGGATCGTCATGGAAATGTCCCGTGTCATTAAAGCATCATGATATTGTCCCGGGATGCTAAATCATCCCGATATTGTCCTGGGTCACTAAAACATCATGATATTGTCCCGTGTCACTGAAGCATGATGATATTGTCCCGGGTTGCTAAAACATCATGATATTGTCCCTGGTTGCTAAAACATCATGATATTGTCCCTGGTTGCTAAAACAGCATGATCTTGTCACATGTCACTAAAACAGCATGATATTGTCTCATGTCACTAAAACAGCATGATCTTGTCCCATGTCACTAAAACAGCATGATATTGTCCAGAGTCACTAAAACAGCATGATATTGTCTCATGTCACTAAAACAGCATGATCTTGTCCCATGTCACTAAAACAGCATGATATTGTCCAGAGTCACTAAAACAGCATGATATTGTCCAGAGTCACTAAAACAACATGATATTGTCCCATATCACTAAAACAGCATGATATTGTCCCGAGTCACTAAAACATCATGATATTGTCCCTGGTTGCTAAAACATCATGATATTGTCCCTGGTTGCTAAAACAGCATGATCTTGTCACATGTCACTAAAACAGCATGATATTGTCTCATGTCACTAAAACAGCATGATCTTGTCCCATGTCACTAAAACAGCATGATATTGTCCAGAGTCACTAAAACAGCATGATATTGTCCCATATCACTAAAACAGCATGATATTGTCCCATGTCACTAAAACAGCATGATCTTGTCCCATGTCACTAAAACAGCATGATATTGTCCCATATCACTAAAACAGCATGATATTGTCCCATGTCACTAAAACAGCATGATATTGTCCCATGTCACTAAAACAGCATGATATTGTCCCATGTCACTAAAACAGCATGATATTGTCCAGAGTCACTAAAACAGCATGATCTTGTCCCATGTCACTAAAACAGCATGATATTGTCCAGAGTCACTAAAACAGCATGATATTGTCCCATATCACTAAAACAGCATGATATTGTCCCATGTCACTAAAACAGCATGATATTGTCCCATGTCACTAAAACAGCATGATATTGTCCCGAGTCACCAAAGCATCATGATATTGTCCTGGGTTGCTCAAACATCATGATATTGTCCCATGTCACTGACACCATTGAAACCGCAAAAATAAAATTCATATCTGGGTCTAAACCCCAAAATCACATCTATGGTTCATGCTTGATATGTGTACCGAGTTTGATGAAGCTAGCATGTAAAGTTTGGAAGATCTGCTCCGGACAAGATGACATACTCATAGTTACAGCCTAAGTCATGTTTCCATGGAAACAGCAAAAACTAAAATTCTGGGTCTAACCATCAAAACTCACATCTAGGAATCATGGTTGACATGTGTACCAAGTTGGGTTAAGCTATCATGAATAGTTTAGGAGATATGCTTCGGACAAAGCGTGACGGACAGACGGAACTCGTTTCTATATTCCCCTCAACTTCGTTGTTGCGGGGGATAACAATATGCCATCATCCCCATGACAATGTCTTTTCAAAGTTTATGGATAAAGTCACGAATGCCTACATCGTTGAGGTACACTGCTTTAGTTTGAGCCCAATGATTATATTTCTCTGTTTGTCTCTTCATCATGCAAATCAAGGATGACATAACAATAACAGTAGCATGGCTTGTATTTTCTACTGACTTGTCTGAATAGAGAGAATTTCGAATGTCAGTGATTTTCCACTCCTGGATGGAGAACAAGACAACACATCTTCACCACTTAAGTACTGTTCAATCACTGTATTCTGATTTGAACGAATGCTATGTATATTTGCTTTCATCCTCATCAAAGTTCCAATTCATTTTTACCCTGAAATGGAAAACTTTTCGAAATGATCCCCTAAAATTAAACAGTTACAGAAAATACTCAGATTTTATAAGTCATCAGGTCTCTAGTGTAATCACACACGTTGTCTGTCTGGAGTGAGAGGACAGGCAGAAGCAGGAGGTCTTGGCTCAGCGTGGGGTCTTGGGGAGTGGTGTGGGAGGCTCCCCATGAGTTAATATTAAACACTAGTGACAGTTAGAGATCAACTGATAATTACAAGCCATATTCTGGCTTGTGAATTCAGCAGATTGGTACAGATCCTGAAGCTGTGGAAATCTAGACATGCCACATTTTCTAGACTTGCGTGGGCTTTCTTGGATATATTTGCTTCTGGGTCTGTACGAGAGACTAATCGCTTCCTTATCTAGTGTGATACACGCAGTGCAGAGTTCACAGCTGGAATATCCCAAATCTATTTTTAGCCACGGGAGGTGCTTGGATTGTTATATCAACCTCTCGCGACGTGGCGAGGGTGACATCGCAAAGCTGTCATGTGACTAAGAGGGCCAATCAGAAAGGCAGAAATCTACCTGTCATATAATAATGTTCCATGTGACTAAAACAGCATCGTATTGTCCCGGGTCACTAAAACATCATGATATTGTCACATGTCACTGAAACATCATGATATTGTCACATGTCACTAAAACATCATGATATTGTCACATGTCACTGAAACATGATATTGTTTGGTGAAACTGACACTTCATGGTATTATTCTGTATCACTGAAACCTTTAAATGGTTGTTACAGATGCTGACAAAGCAGCTGCTAGGATGCCTTGCAGCCACTGTGGGAAGCCTGTCAGAGCCTATAAACTGGTGAGTGATGTGGGAAACCTGTCAGAGCCTATAAACTGGTGAGTGATGTGGGAAGTCTGTCAGAGCCTATAAACTGGCGAGTGATGTGGGAAGTCTGTCAGAGCCTATAAACTGGTGAGTGATGTGGGAAGCCTGTCAGAGCATATAAACTGGTGAGTGATGTGGGAAGCCTGTCAGAGCCTATAAACTGGTGAGTGATGTGGGAAACCTGTCAGAGCCTATAAACTGGTGAGTGATGTGGGAAGCCTGTCAGAGCCTATAAACTGGTGAGTGATGTGGGAAGTCTGTCAGAGCCTATAAACTGGTGAGTGATGGGGGAAGCCTGTCAGAGCCTATAAACTGGTGAGTGATGTGGGAAGCCTGTCAGAGCCCATAAACTGGTGAGTGATGTGGGAAGCCTGTCAGAGCCTATAAACTGGTGAGTGATGTGGGAAGCCTGTCAGAGCCTATAAACTGGTGAGTGATGTGGGAAACCTGTCAGAGCCTATAAACTGGTGAGTGATGTGGGAAGCCTGTCAGAGCCTATAAACTGGTGAGTGATGTGGGAAGCCTGTCAGAGCCTATAAACTGGTGAGTGATGTGGGAAGCCTATCAGAGCCTATAAACTGGTGAGTCATGTGGGAAGCTTATCAGAGCCTATAAAATGGTGAGTGATGTGGGAAGCTTATCAGAGCCTATAAACTGGTGAGTGATGTGAGAAGCCTATCAGAGCCTATAAACTGGTGAGTGATGTGGGAAGCCTATCAGAGCCTATAAACTGGTGAATCATGTGGGAATCCTGTCAGAGCCTATAAACTGATGAGTCATGTTGGAAGCCTGTCATAGGCTATTAACTGGTGAGTCATGTGGGAAGCCTGTCAGAGCCTATAAACTGGTGAGTGATGTGGGAAGCCTGTCAGAGCCTATAAACTGGTGAGTGATGTGGGAAGCCTGTCAGAGCCTATAAACTGGTGAGTGATGTGGGAAGCCTGTCAGAGCCTATAAACTGGTGAGTGATGTGGGAAGTCTGTCAGAGCCTATAAACTGGTGAGTGATGTGAGAAGCCTATCAGAGCCTATAAACTGGTGAGTGATGTGGGAAGCCTATCAGAGGTTATAAAATGGTGAATCATGTGGGAATCCTGTCAGAGCCTATAAACTGATGAGTCATGTTGGAAGCCTGTCATAGGCTATTAACTGGTGAGTGATGTGGGAAGCCTGTCAGAGCCTATAAACTGGTGAGTGATGTGGGAAGCCTGTCAGAGCCTATAAACTGGTGAGTGATGTGGGAAGCCTGTCAGAGCCTATAAACTGGTGAGTGATGTGGGAAACCTGTCAGAGCCTATAAACTGGTGAGTGATATGGGAAGCCTGTCAGAGCCTATAAACTGGTGAGTGATGTGGGAAGCCTGCCAGAGCCTATAAACTGGTGAGTGATGTGGGAAGCCTGCCAGAGCCTATAAACTGGTGAGTCATGTGGGAAGCTTATCAGAGCCTATAAAATGGTGAGTGATGTGGGAAGCTTATCAGAGCCTATAAACTGGTGAGTGATGTGAGAAGCTTATCAGAGCCTATAAACTGGTGAGTGATGTGGGAAGCCTGTCAGAGCCTATAAACTGGTGAATCATGTGGGAATCCTGTCAGAGCCTATAAACTGGTGAATCATGTGGGAAGCCTGCCAGAGCCTATAAACTGGTGAGTGATGTGGGAAGCCTGTCAGAGGCTATAAACTGGTGAGTGATGTGGGAAGCCTGTCAGAGCCTATAAAGTGGTGAGTCAAGTTGGAAGTCTGTCAGAGCCTATAAACTGGTGAGTGATGTGGGAAGCCTGTCAGAGCCTATAAACTGGTGAGTGATGTGAGAAGCCTGTCAGAGCATATAAACTGGTGAGTGATGTGGGAAGTCTGTCAGAGCCTATAAACTTGTGAGTGATGTGGGAAGCCTATCAGAGCCTATAAACTGGTGAGTGATGTGGGAAGCCTGTCAGAGCCTATAAACTGGTGAGTGATGTGGGAAGTCTGTCAGAGCCTATAAACTGGCGAGTGATGTGGGAAGTCTGTCAGAGCCTATAAACTGGCGAGTGATGTGGGAAGCCTGTCAGAGCCTATAAACTGGCGAGTGATGTGGGAAGTCTGTCAGAGCCTATAAACTGGTGAGTGATGTGGGAAACCTGTCAGAGCCTATAAACTGGCGAGTGATGTGGGAAGTCTGTCAGAGCCTATAAACTGGTGAGTGATGTGGGAAGTCTGTCAGAGCCTATAAACTGGTGAGTGATGTGGGAAGTCTGTCAGAGCCTATAAACTGGTGAGTGATGTAGGAAGCCTGTCAGAGCCTATAAATTGGTGAGTGGTGTGGGAAGCCTGTCAGAGCCTATAAACTGGTGAGTGATGTGGGAAGCCTGTCAGAGCCTATAAACTGGTGAGTGGTGTGGGAAGCCTATCAGTGCTTATAAACTGGTGAGTGGTGTGGGAAGTCTGTCAGAGCCTATAAACTGGTGAGTGATGTGGGAAGCCTATCAGTGCTTATAACTGCATGTGTAATGTAAGATGATGCTGAGGGAAGATTAACCAGTGAGTTGTTTGGGACGCGTGTTGGAGCCTATAGACGATGATGAGTTGTATGCGAAACCTGTCCGGTTTCATGGACTGGTGAGTTATATGAGCAGGCTTTCAGAGCCTCTAGAGTGGTGAGTTGTGAAGCCTGTTAAAGTCTATAAACTTGTAAATTTTGTGAGAAACCTCTCAGGGCATATATATAGCCTGGTAATATCACTGTTTCATGTGATATCAGACTATACCACTATATCCTGAAAACAGCAGACACCTCTGTAAATTGTTGCTCAGAGAGTAATGATTCCTTGGACCCAGAAACACTTTGGACTTAAGATGCTCCTAGCCCAGAACAGGCCTCGATTGTTTGTGACAGCTAGAGGATTTTTCTTCCAGTACCAACATGAGCAGGCTTGTGGCAAGTTCACTGACAGCTCCAATGATGAGGATACATTCTCAGACATCAATTCCCGACCTCAAAAGGCAACTGGTGACTGGCGCCACACACGTGCAGAACTCCATAATCATATCCGCAGGGCTAAGCAGGCAGCTAGGGCCAGAGCTGCGGAGGAACGTTTCGGTAAGAAGGCTGCCTGACTCCTGACTCCTGAGAATACCCCTGTGGTGATTCAGTAGATCCCTTTCTCTGTCATTATACGGAGGTGGCTCATATCAGTCAGAGGTTGACAGCATTAGACTTTCTTAGTTACAGGTCACCACGACCTTATTGCTGAGTACAGCATTAGCAACAAACAGTCCTGCTGGGTTGATGCTAATCATTGAAGTGGGAGCCTGTTGTATTTAGTCAGTAGTCAAAAGCCAGAATCCGACTGCAGTTCTTTCATCCAATATCAACAACAGACCACCGTGACTCAACTTATCATAGACCTGCTTGGTTTTAGTCCCTTGTGAAAGTCAAGTGGGCTCTTTGCATGTAACATATGAGTTGTATGTCCTTCTTTCCTAAGCATGTAGGAAATAGGATCTGCATGTAAAATCAGTGTCACTCACTGTCAAACACATTAATTCCCGATATTTTGCAGAACATAGGGATAGGGATGCCTGTGTTGCAATTTATTGCAATACAGTTTATTAGCCAATACATGGCCCTACTGGATGGGGTCACAATGTCAATAAACTGTTACCTAACAGTCATTCAAAAACTACAAATATTACCTTTGAAATCTGTGCCAACTGGTGTCAGTCTCAAATGAATTCACAGCCACTGAATGACAATAATGTGAGGCTGAAGAAAGTAGTAAGCTTGATCAATTATCTTCGAAATATGTACCTTCCATTTCTGTCTGCTCCACTGAGGGTAACTGGGTTTATCTCAACTGCTACTAACTAAATGTACCCAGCTACATTTTGATATATCTGTCTAACTGTCATCATGTACACTGGTACTTCACCTCCATGTTCTCGGTTCTCCAGTGTATCAGACAAAACATGTTACATATTTAAAACCAGAATCACTTTCACTTATTGCCCTTGAATGCAGGCCTTTAGACTTTCACAGTATTGTCTCTCACTGCTTAATATTGATTCTCTACTTCTTATAGCTGCTCGTGGTTTGTCTTTGTTGCATTCAGTGACATGTACTGTTAACGTTTCTGTTGTTGTATTTCTGTCATCAAATCCAATGTTACATGTTTAAGACTTCAAGCGTTATCTGGCTAGTATAGATACTTGAATCCTCAAATTTCCAGCACCCGTGACATGCAAATGGTGTGGTCGTACGTTCAACAAGCAGGCAGCAGAACATCACATCCCCGCGTGTGAGAGATGGACAAAACAACATGGCCGACCCATGAATCCTACTGGTCACACAACTACCTCCAGCAGGGGCAGCAAGTCAGAGAGAGCTACGCAGGTTAGAGTTTCTGTTTGATTGCTTGAGTGAGTCAAACTCATATATGTATATATTTGTGTTTGAGGGGTGTACTATTAGCCACACAGCTACCTCTAAGTAAGTCAAATACAGCTACATAGGTTGAAGGTTCACTCATTAATGTACTCTTAAATCATTTTCTTTGCTTGCTGTTTCAGCATGCGGGGCAGTGGGGTAGCCTAGTGGTTAAAGCGTTCGCTTGTCATGAGGAAGACCCGGGTTCGATGGGTACAATGTGTGAAGCCCATTTCTGGTGTTTCCCGCCGTGATATTGCTCGAATATTACTAAAAGTGGCGTAAAACAAAAACTCACTCACTGTTTCAGTATGCAAAGAAAGTTCGTCGTCCAGGAATCAAGAAGGAAGATGTGGGTGACTCCAGTGAAGAGGAAACTCCAGGATCTCAGAGGTATGGTCACCAGGCAACACATGGTGCCAGGGACAGAGGCAAATCAAAAGGTAATTCTCACTTTGTGGGACAAGAAAGTAACACTTGCAGTCAGTTCAACATGTAGTGTTTAATGTAAACATCACATATTTTATACCTCTGACTTGCCACATGAGCCAGTTGTCACATGCTCTATTTTTAAACTTATCTTATCTCATGTTGTGCACTTTCCCTTCTTCATTTGAACATTGAGTAGAAACAGTCTTGTGTCACATGATCCACCTAGGCACGACTCACGCTTTACATGGGCTCCTTATTATGACTACACACATCAACAGAGGGGGTAGGGGAAGTGTTCGGGTGAGATGTTACAAGATACCGGAAACTTTGTTTCCACACCATGGTCGAAAGAACAAGGGAAAGTGTGTAACATGAGATAGGATAAGTATTATAAATCTACAATATATAGTTAAAATGTGGTCAAATTTGGGATTGCACTTGCCCAGTAAATGGGGTTGAATCTCATCCAGGATTTGGAACCGCTCACCAGATTCAGTCAGCAATGCAACCACTCAGCCACCATGGTTTCCACAAATATGGAATTCTGACAACTGTGGTTTGTTGTAGACTATTAGTAAACCACATGTTTTCAAATTTGAAGAATACATCGACTTGGCATTACATTTGAATGTAGACTAAGAATTGGTTGCTGCTGTGAAGATAATGTTTACAGACCTGGATGTGACCTCCCACAAAACAAGGATAACCAACCTGCAGAACAGATAGAACAGTGTATTGAGTGAGTGAGTGAGTGAGTTAAAAGTTTACGTCACATTGGCAATATTTCAGCCATATCGTGACGACAAAAGTCATATATTGAGAATACATGCATGTATACTCCCCATCAAAAGTTTAGACTCACTAGTGTAAATGTAGCTACTTAAGTCAACTGTTCTAAACTAGATTTACTGTTTACACATGAACTAATGTATTGTAAAACAAATTCGTAACGTTTTGAAAAGGTTATTGTCATGGGTTAAAAAAATTATGAAACTGAGTGAAAATTGGCGAATTTTTAACAAAATTGTATACCACAACACAGCTGTTCACATGCACGACATTTACACATGCTTTTTAGCAATTTAATGCATGATCCTCGTGCAATTCATCTGCATAAAGTTTCCAGTTGGTTCCCCAAAGTTAGTGGAGAAATTCATCTTCGATGTAACCACACATATATGCATAACATATAGTGAGTGCTTTAAGTGAGTCTAAACTTTTGATGGGTAGTATATATTTTTAAAAAGCTGTCAGCGTAGGACAGTATAATGATCAGATTATCACAAATTAATTAAAACTAGTTTGAGTTCAGTGTAGAATGCTTAATAATTTCAGAGACAACACAATATAAAATCGGGCTATGGATCGCCAGCAACTGAAGGGAGATCACCATGCTAGGGACCATAGGGACTTACATTATTTTTGCTACCTGCATGGACCCTAGCTGGATTTACATCATCCCTCATCTGTTGGCGAATTTTGAGCAATTTAGCCAATAGCCATAAATTAAAACTACAAACATTCTATGATTAAAACTTGGGCAATGATCAACATACATTGAATGATGTGGTCTTAAGTACCCTCTTCGGAGGACACAACAATATCCCAACATCACGTTAATGTCATTGTGTACTGGTAAATGTTTGTCACTAAGGTGTACAAGTGTTCAAGGTCTAGCATTCATAGAACTGAGATCTTGTCATAAGCTTCACCAATTTATTGACAAAATGTCTCAGCAGTTCAATACATTTGTTGTACCCTTGGAGTAGTGTAAAATGACTTATGTTAAATAATTTTGATCCACTTTCTCTTCAGAAGAACCGCATGGGTCGTCCTACTCACGGTCAGGGTCACACAGGTACGTTGTCATTACTCACAACTTATTCCTTCTGGCAGAAGCAAAGAAAATTTGGGAAATGTCAATGACCAGAAAATGTCCAGATATAAATGCAAGGTGTTTTCTACATTGTTTTTATCCCTATAATCATAGCCAAATAGGGAGGGCACTTGTTCTACAAGATCTACATCTGATGCAACACAAAGTAAACTTTCGGAAAGGGTTATGAATGTCATCAGATATGTACATAATGATGAGAATCCTACAGTATTTGTTTGAACATTTGCTTCATAACAGTACTGAATGTAGAAGAAACGCTGAAATATCTAAACACGGATGATTGATGATGTTTGAGTTATGTTTATCATACCATCTAAGCCAATATCCACAAATGTAACCACAGAATAATTACTAAAAAATGAAAACACAAGGACCAAGTATTTACTTCAACACAACCTAATTTCCCAACATTAATGTTTCACCCAAGGGGTTTTGACTGTGTTGTCATAATGTTTTCCAATTTCATCAGATTCATTTACTCTGGCTGAAGTACAGTGGTCTGCTCATTGTTGTATTAGGTACTGCAGGTAACGCAGAATGAGACATATACTCTGGCTGAAATACAGAGGCCTGCTCATTGTTGTATTAGGTACTGCAGGTGACACAGAATGAGACATATACTCTGGCTGAAGTACAGTGGTCTGCTCATTGTTGTATTAGGTACTGCAGGTGACACAGAATGAGACATATACTCTGGCTGAAGTACAGTGGTCTGCTCATTGTTGTATTAGGTACTGCAGGTGACACAGAATGAGACATATACTCTGACTGAAGTACAGATGCCTGCTCATTGTTGTATTAGGTACTGCAGGTGACACAGAATGAGACATATACTCTGGCTGAAGTACAGTGGTCTGCTCATTGTTGTATTAGGTACTGCAGGTTGTACACAGAATGAGACATATACTCTGACTGAAGTACAGTGGTCTGCTCATTGTTGTATTGTACTGTAGGTGACACAGAATGAGACATATACTCTGACTGAAGTACAGAGGCCTGCTCATTGTTGTATTAGGTACTGCAGGTGACACAGAATGAGACATATACTCTGGCTGAAATACAGTGCTCTGCTCATTGTTGTATTAGGTACTGCAGGTGACACAGAATGAGACATATACTCTGGCTGAAGTACAGTGGTCTGCTCATTGTTGTATTAGGTACTGCAGGTGACACAGAATGAGACATATACTCTGGCTGAAGTACAGAGGCCTGCTCATTGTTGTATTAGGTACTGCAGGTGACACAGAATGAGACATATACTCTGGCTGAAGTACAGTGGTGTGCTCATTGTTGTATTAGGTACTGCAGGTGACACAGAATGAGACATATACTCTGGCTGAAGTACAGTGGTCTGCTCATTGTTGTATTAGGTACTGCAGGTGACACAGAATGAGACATATACTCTGGCTGAAGTACAGAGGTCTGCTCATTGTTGTATTAGGTACTGCAGGTGACACAGAATGAGACATATACTCTGGCTGAAGTACAGTGGTCTGCTCATTGTTGTATTAGGTACTGCAGGTGACACAGAATGAGACATATACTCTGGCTGAAGTACAGTGATCTGCTCATTGTTGTATTAGGTACTGCAGGTGACACAGAATGAGACATATACTCTGGCTGAAGTACAGTGGTCTGCTCATTGTTGTATTAGGTACTGCAGGTGACACAGAATGAGACATATACTCTGGCTGAAGTACAGTGGTCTGCTCATTGTTGTATTAGGTACTGCAGGTGACACAGAATGAGACATATACTCTGGCTGAAGTACAGTGGTCTGCTCATTGTTGTATTAGGTACTGCAGGTGACACAGAATGAGACATATACTCTGGCTGAAGTACAGTGGTCTGCTCATTGTTGTATTAGGTACTGCAGGTGACCCAGAATGAGACATATACTCTGGCTGAAGTACAGTGGTCTGCTCATTGTTGTATTAGGTACTGCAGGTGACACAGAATGAGACATATACTCTGGCTGAAGTACAGTGGTGTGCTCATTGTTGTATTAGGTACTGCAGGTGACACAGAATGAGACATATACTCTGGCTGAAGTACAGTGGTCTGCTCATTGTTGTATTAGGTACTGCAGGTGACACAGAATGAGACATATACTCTGGCTGAAGTACAGAGGTCTGCTCATTGTTGTATTAGGTACTGCAGGTAACACAGAATGAGACATATACTCTGGCTGAAGTACAGTGGTCTGCTCATTGTTGTATTAGGTACTGCAGGTGACACAGAATGAGACATATACTCTGGCTGAAGTACAGTGGTCTGCTCATTGTTGTATTAGGTACTGCAGGTGACACAGAATGAGACATATACTCTGGCTGAAGTACAGTGGTCTGCTCATTGTTGTATTAGGTACTGCAGGTGACACAGAATGAGACATATACTCTGGCTGAAGTACAGTGGTCTGCTCATTGTTGTATTAGGTACTGCAGGTGACACAGAATGAGACATATACTCTGGCTGAAGTACAGTGGTCTGCTCATTGTTGTATTAGGTACTGCAGGTGACACAGAATGAGACATATACTCTGGCTGAAGTACAGTGGTCTGCTCATTGTTGTATTAGGTACTGCAGGTGACACAGAATGAGACATATACTCTGGCTGAAGTACAGTGGTCTGCTCATTGTTGTATTAGGTACTGCAGGTGACACAGAATGAGACATATACTCTGGCTGAAGTACAGAGGTCTGCTCATTGTTGTATTAGGTACTGCAGGTGACACAGAATGAGACATATACTCTGGCTGAAGTACAGTGGTCTGCTCATTGTTGTATTAGGTACTGCAGGTGACACAGAATGAGACATATACTCTGGCTGAAGTACAGTGGTCTGCTCATTGTTGTATTAGGTACTGCAGGTGACACAGAATGAGACATATACTCTGGCTGAAGTACAGTGGTCTGCTCATTGTTGTATTAGGTACTGCAGGTGACACAGAATGAGACATATACTCTGGCTGAAGTACAGTGGTCTGCTCATTGTTGTATTAGGTACTGCAGGTGACACAGAATGAGACATATACTCTGGCTGAAGTACAGTGGTCTGCTCATTGTTGTATTAGGTACTGCAGGTGACACAGAATGAGACATATACTCTGGCTGAAGTACAGTGGTCTGCTCATTGTTGTATTAGGTACTGCAGGTGACACAGAATGAGACATATACTCTGGCTGAAGTACAGTGGTGTGCTCATTGTTGTATTAGGTACTGCAGGTGACACAGAATGAGACATATACTCTGGCTGAAGTACAGTGGTCTGCTCATTGTTGTATTAGGTACTGCAGGTGACACAGAATGAGACATATACTCTGGCTGAAGTACAGAGGTCTGCTCATTGTTGTATTAGGTACTGCAGGTGACACAGAATGAGACATATACTCTGGCTGAAGTACAGTGGTCTGCTCATTGTTGTATTAGGTACTGCAGGTGACACAGAATGAGACATATACTCTGGCTGAAGTACAGTGATCTACTCATTGTTGTATTAGGTACTGTAGGTAACACAGAATGAGACATATACTCTGGCTGAAGTACAGTGGTGTGCTCATTGTTGTATTAGGTACTGCAGGTTGTACAGAATGAGACATATACTCTGGCTGAAGTACAGTGGTCTGCTCATTGTTGTATTAGGTACTGCAGGTGACACAGAATGAGACATATACTCTGGCTGAAGTACAGAGGTCTGCTCATTGTTGTATTAGGTACTGCAGGTGACACAGAATGAGACATATACTCTGGCTGAAGTACAGTGATCTGCTCATTGTTGTATTAGGTACTGCAGGTGACACAGAATGAGACATATACTCTGGCTGAAGTACAGTGGTCTGCTCATTGTTGTATTAGGTACTGCAGGTGACACAGAATGAGACATATACTCTGGCTGAAGTACAGTGGTCTGCTCATTGTTGTATTAGGTACTGCAGGTGACACAGAATGAGACATATACTCTGGCTGAAGTACAGTGCTCTGCTCATTGTTGTATTAGGTACTGCAGGTGACACAGAATGAGACATATACTCTGGCTGAAGTACAGTGGTCTGCTCATTGTTGTATTAGGTACTGCAGGTGACACAGAATGAGACATATACTCTGGCTGAAGTACAGTGGTCTGCTCATTGTTGTATTAGGTACTGCAGGTGACACAGAATGAGACATATACTCTGGCTGAAGTACAGTGGTCTGCTCATTGTTGTATTAGGTACTGCAGGTGACACAGAATGAGACATATACTCTGGCTGAAGTACAGTGGTCTGCTCATTGTTGTATTAGGTACTGCAGGTGACACAGAATGAGACATATACTCTGGCTGAAGTACAGAGGTCTGCTCATTGTTGTATTAGGTACTGCAGGTAACACAGAATGAGACATATACTCTGGCTGAAGTACAGTGGTCTGCTCATTGTTGTATTAGGTACTGCAGGTGACACAGAATGAGACATATACTCTGGCTGAAGTACAGTGATCTGCTCATTGTTGTATTAGGTACTGCAGGTGACACAGAATGAGACATATACTCTGGCTGAAGTACAGTGGTCTGCTCATTGTTGTATTAGGTACTGCAGGTGACACAGAATGAGACATATACTCTGGCTGAAGTACAGTGGTCTGCTCATTGTTGTATTAGGTACTGCAGGTGACACAGAATGAGACATATACTCTGGCTGAAGTACAGTGGTCTGCTCATTGTTGTATTAGGTACTGCAGGTGACACAGAATGAGACATATACTCTGGCTGAAGTACAGTGGTCTGCTCATTGTTGTATTAGGTACTGCAGGTGACACAGAATGAGACATATACTCTGGCTGAAGTACAGTGGTCTGCTCATTGTTGTATTAGGTACTGCAGGTGACACAGAATGAGACATATACTCTGGCTGAAGTACAGAGGTCTGCTCATTGTTGTATTAGGTACTGCAGGTGACACAGAATGAGACATATACTCTGGCTGAAGTACAGTGGTCTGCTCATTGTTGTATTAGGTACTGCAGGTGACACAGAATGAGACATATACTCTGGCTGAAGTACAGTGGTCTGCTCATTGTTGTATTAGGTACTGCAGGTGACACAGAATGAGACATATACTCTGGCTGAAGTACAGTGGTCTGCTCATTGTTGTATTAGGTACTGCAGGTGACACAGAATGAGACATATACTGGCTGAAATACAGTGCTCTGCTCATTGTTGTATTAGGTACTGCAGGTGACACATGAGACATATACTCTGGCTGAAGTACAGTGGTCTGCTCATTGTTGTATTAGGTACTGCAGGTGACACAGAATGAGACATATACTCTGGCTGAAGTACAGTGGTCTGCTCATTGTTGTATTAGGTACTGCAGGTGACACAGAATGAGACATATACTCTGGCTGAAGTACAGTGGTGTGCTCATTGTTGTATTAGGTACTGCAGGTGACACAGAATGAGACATATACTCTGGCTGAAGTACAGTGGTCTGCTCATTGTTGTATTAGGTACTGCAGGTGACACAGAATGAGACATATACTCTGGCTGAAGTACAGAGGTCTGCTCATTGTTGTATTAGGTACTGCAGGTGACACAGAATGAGACATATACTCTGGCTGAAGTACAGTGGTCTGCTCATTGTTGTATTAGGTACTGCAGGTGACACAGAATGAGACATATACTCTGGCTGAAGTACAGTGATCTGCTCATTGTTGTATTAGGTACTGCAGGTGACACAGAATGAGACATATACTCTGGCTGAAGTACAGTGGTCTGCTCATTGTTGTATTAGGTACTGCAGGTTGTACAGAATGAGACATATACTCTGGCTGAAGTACAGTGGTCTGCTCATTGTTGTATTAGGTACTGCAGGTGACACAGAATGAGACATATACTCTGGCTGAAGTACAGTGGTCTGCTCATTGTTGTATTAGGTACTGCAGGTGACACAGAATGAGACATATACTCTGGCTGAAGTACAGAGGTCTGCTCATTGTTGTATTAGGTACTGCAGGTTGTACAGAATGAGACATATACTCTGGCTGAAGTACAGTGGTCTGCTCATTGTTGTATTAGGTACTGCAGGTGACACAGAATGAGACATATACTCTGGCTGAAGTACAGTGGTCTGCTCATTGTTGTATTAGGTACTGCAGGTGACACAGAATGAGACATATACTCTGGCTGAAGTACAGTGGTCTGCTCATTGTTGTATTAGGTACTGCAGGTGACACAGAATGAGACATATACTCTGGCTGAAGTACAGTGGTCTGCTCATTGTTGTATTAGGTACTGCAGGTGACACAGAATGAGACATATACTCTGGCTGAAGTACAGTGGTCTGCTCATTGTTGTATTAGGTACTGCAGGTGACACAGAATGAGACATATACTCTGGCTGAAGTACAGTGGTCTGCTCATTGTTGTATTAGGTACTGCAGGTGACACAGAATGAGACATATACTCTGGCTGAAGTACAGTGGTCTGCTCATTGTTGTATTAGGTACTGCAGGTGACACAGAATGAGACATATACTCTGGCTGAAGTACAGTGGTCTGCTGCTCATTGTTGTATTAGGTACTGCAGGTGACCCAGAATGAGACATATACTCTGGCTGAAGTACAGTGGTCTGCTCATTGTTGTATTAGGTACTGCAGGTGACACAGAATGAGACATATACTCTGGCTGAAGTACAGTGGTGTGCTCATTGTTGTATTAGGTACTGCAGGTGACACAGAATGAGACATATACTCTGGCTGAAGTACAGTGGTCTGCTCATTGTTGTATTAGGTACTGCAGGTGACACAGAATGAGACATATACTCTGGCTGAAGTACAGAGGTCTGCTCATTGTTGTATTAGGTACTGCAGGTGACACAGAATGAGACATATACTCTGGCTGAAGTACAGTGGTCTGCTCATTGTTGTATTAGGTACTGCAGGTGACACAGAATGAGACATATACTCAGGCTGAAGTACAGTGATCTACTCATTGTTGTATTAGGTACTGTAGGTAACACAGAATGAGACATATACTCTGGCTGAAGTACAGTGGTGTGCTCATTGTTGTATTAGGTACTGCAGGTGACACAGAATGAGACATATACTCTGGCTGAAGTACAGTGGTCTGCTCATTGTTGTATTAGGTACTGCAGGTAACACAGAATGAGACATATACTCTGGCTGAAGTACAGAGGTCTGCTCATTGTTGTATTAGGTACTGCAGGTGACACAGAATGAGACATATACTCTGGCTGAAGTACAGAGGTCTGCTCATTGTTGTATTAGGTACTGCAGGTGACACAGAATGAGACATATACTCTGGCTGAAGTACAGTGGTCTGCTCATTGTTGTATTAGGTACTGCAGGTGACACAGAATGAGACATATACTCTGGCTGAAGTACAGTGGTCTGCTCATTGTTGTATTAGGTACTGCAGGTGACACAGAATGAGACATATACTCTGGCTGAAGTACAGTGGTCTGCTCATTGTTGTATTAGGTACTGCAGGTTGTACAGAATGAGACATATACTCTGGCTGAAGTACAGTGGTCTGCTCATTGTTGTATTAGGTACTGCAGGTGACACAGAATGAGACATATACTCTGGCTGAAGTACAGTGGTCTGCTCATTGTTGTATTAGGTACTGCAGGTGACACAGAATGAGACATATACTCTGGCTGAAGTACAGTGGTCTGCTCATTGTTGTATTAGGTACTGCAGGTGACACAGAATGAGACATATACTCTGGCTGAAGTACAGTGGTCTGCTCATTGTTGTATTAGGTACTGCAGGTGACACAGAATGAGACATATACTCTGGCTGAAGTACAGTGGTCTGCTCATTGTTGTATTAGGTACTGCAGGTGACACAGAATGAGACATATACTCTGGCTGAAGTACAGTGGTCTGCTCATTGTTGTATTAGGTACTGCAGGTGACACAGAATGAGACATATACTCTGGCTGAAGTACAGTGGTCTGCTCATTGTTGTATTAGGTACTGCAGGTGACACAGAATGAGACATATACTCTGGCTGAAGTACAGTGGTCTGCTCATTGTTGTATTAGGTACTGCAGGTGACACAGAATGAGACATATACTCTGGCTGAAGTACAGTGGTCTGCTCATTGTTGTATTAGGTACTGTAGGTGACACAGAATGAGACATATACTCTGGCTGAAGTACAGTGGTCTGCTCATTGTTGTATTAGGTACTGCAGGTGACACAGAATGAGACATATACTCTGGCTGAAGTACAGAGGTCTGCTCATTGTTGTATTAGGTACTGCAGGTGACACAGAATGAGACATATACTCTGGCTGAAGTACAGTGGTCTGCTCATTGTTGTATTAGGTACTGCAGGTGACACAGAATGAGACATATACTCTGGCTGAAGTACAGTGGTCTGCTCATTGTTGTATTAGGTACTGCAGGTGACACAGAATGAGACATATACTCTGGCTGAAGTACAGTGGTCTGCTCATTGTTGTATTAGGTACTGCAGGTGACACAGAATGAGACATATACTCTGGCTGAAGTACAGAGGTCTGCTCATTGTTGTATTAGGTACTGCAGGTGACACAGAATGAGACATATACTCTGGCTGAAGTACAGTGGTCTGCTCATTGTTGTATTAGGTACTGCAGGTGACACAGAATGAGACATATACTCTGGCTGAAGTACAGTGGTCTGCTCATTGTTGTATTAGGTACTGTAGGTGACACAGAATGAGACATATACTCTGGCTGAAGTACAGTGGTCTGCTCATTGTTGTATTAGGTACTGCAGGTGACAGAATGAGACATATACTCTGGCTGAAGTACAGTGGTCTGCTCATTGTTGTATTAGGTACTGCAGGTGACACAGGATGAGACATATACTCTGGCTGAAGTACAGTGGTCTGCTCATTGTTGTATTAGGTACTGCAGGTGACACAGAATGAGACATATACTCTGGCTGAAGTACAGTGGTCTGCTCATTGTTGTATTAGGTACTGCAGGTGACACAGAATGAGACATATACTCTGGCTGAAGTACAGTGGTCTGCTCATTGTTGTATTAGGTACTGCAGGTGACACCAGAATGAGACATATACTCTCTGGCTGAAGTACAGTGGTCTGCTCATTGTTGTATTAGGTACTGCAGGTGACACAGAATGAGACATATACTCTGGCTGAAGTACAGTGGTCTGCTCATTGTTGTATTAGGTACTGCAGGTGACACAGAATGAGACATATACTCTGGCTGAAGTACAGTGGTCTGCTCATTGTTGTATTAGGTACTGCAGGTGACACAGAATGAGACATATACTCTGGCTGAAGTACAGTGATCTGCTCATTGTTGTATTAGGTACTGCAGGTGACACAGAATGAGACATATACTCTGGCTGAAGTACAGTGGTCTGCTCATTGTTGTATTAGGTACTGCAGGTTGTACAGAATGAGACATATACTCTGGCTGAAGTACAGTGGTCTGCTCATTGTTGTATTAGGTACTGCAGGTGACACAGAATGAGACATATACTCTGGCTGAAGTACAGTGGTCTGCTCATTGTTGTATTAGGTACTGCAGGTGACACAGAATGAGACATATACTCTGGCTGAAGTACAGTGGTCTGCTCATTGTTGTATTAGGTACTGCAGGTGACACAGAATGAGACATATACTCTGGCTGAAGTACAGTGGTCTGCTCATTGTTGTATTAGGTACTGCAGGTGACACAGAATGAGACATATACTCTGGCTGGCTGAAGTACAGTGGTCTGCTCATTGTTGTATTAGGTACTGCAGGTTGACACAGAATGAGACATATACTCTGGCTGAAGTACAGTGGTCTGCTCATTGTTGTATTAGGTACTGCAGGTGACACAGAATGAGACATATACTCTGGCTGAAGTACAGTGGTCTGCTCATTGTTGTATTAGGTACTGCAGGTGACACAGAATGAGACATATACTCTGGCTGAAGTACAGTGGTCTGCTCATTGTTGTATTAGGTACTGCAGGTGACACAGAATGAGACATATACTCTGGCTGAAGTACAGTGGTCTGCTCATTGTTGTATTAGGTACTGCAGGTGACACACAGAATGAGACATATACTGAGTGGCTGAAGTACAGTGGTCTGCTCATTGTTGTATTAGGTACTGTAGGTGACACAGAATGAGACATATACTCTGGCTGAAGTACA
Source organism: Haliotis rubra (assembly GCF_003918875.1). Classification (NCBI taxonomy): domain Eukaryota; kingdom Metazoa; phylum Mollusca; class Gastropoda; order Lepetellida; family Haliotidae; genus Haliotis; species Haliotis rubra. The sequence continues at coordinate 158,525 of NW_025767075.1, forward strand.
GTGGTCTGCTCATTGTTGTATTAGGTACTGCAGGTGACACAGAATGAGACATATACTCTGGCTGAAGTACAGTGGTCTGCTCATTGTTGTATTAGGTACTGTAGGTGACACAGAATGAGACATATACTCTGGCTGAAGTACAGAGGCCTGCTCATTGTTGTATTAGGTACTGCAGGTGACACAGAATGAGACATATACTCTGGCTGAAGTACAGTGGTCTGCTCATTGTTGTATTAGGTACTGCAGGTGACACAGAATGAGACATATACTCTGGCTGAAGTACAGTGGTCTGCTCATTGTTGTATTAGGTACTGCAGGTGACACAGAATGAGACATATACTCTGGCTGAAGTACAGTGGTCTGCTCATTGTTGTATTAGGTACTGCAGGTGACACAGAATGAGACATATACTCTGGCTGAAGTACAGTGGTCTGCTCATTGTTGTATTAGGTACTGCAGGTGACACAGAATGAGACATATACTCTGGCTGAAGTACAGTGGTCTGCTCATTGTTGTATTAGGTACTGCAGGTGACACAGAATGAGACATATACTCTGGCTGAAGTACAGTGGTCTGCTCATTGTTGTATTAGGTACTGCAGGTGACACAGAATGAGACATATACTCTGGCTGAAGTACAGTGGTCTGCTCATTGTTGTATTAGGTACTGCAGGTGACACAGAATGAGACATATACTCTGGCTGAAGTACAGTGGTCTGCTCATTGTTGTATTAGGTACTGTAGGTGACACAGAATGAGACATATACTCTGGCTGAAGTACAGTGGTCTGCTCATTGTTGTATTAGGTACTGTAGGTGACACAGAATGAGACATATACTCTGGCTGAAATACAGTGGTCTGCTCATTGTTGTATTAGGTACTGTAGGTGACACAGAATGAGACATATACTCTGGCTGAAGTACAGTGGTGTGCTCATTGTTGTATTAGGTACTGCAGGTAACACAGAATGAGACATATACTCTGGCTGAAGTACAGTGGTGTGCTCATTGCTGTATTAGGTACTGTAGGTTGTACAGAATGAGACATATACTCTGGCTGAAGTACAGAGGTCTGCTCTACAAAGTGATCGTTGCACTAAGAGAATCATAACGCCCATTCTTTTGCATACAGTCACGACTGTCGTAGCTCAATGAATGCTATGTTGGATGGGGCCCAGAAATGTAGCCATGATGGCCCTGCATAATACTTCCATAATCCAGCAGTGTACAAGACTGTTTCTCTATACTTCCAATGCTAAATCGCTGTTAACTCATACAGAACATTTGACACAGTGACTCACCATTTCCTGATAGTGTGAGACCTTGTGATCACCAAAACCATATCTTTATGTTAATGTGAAATAATTTCCTGATATATTGCTTTGGGCACGTTCGCTAAGAGGAACATTTTTGATTTGAGATTTGACCATGTTGAAATAATTCCTTTTGATGAATTATTTAATGTGAATGCCATTTTACTTTCAGAACTCAGAATACATCAAATGGTTCTTTTCTTGGGGTCAATGGAGAGGGTTTGAAGAAAAAACCCAGTGCAGATAACCTCAGCAATAATAGTAATCTTAGAAACGATGGATGTTCCCAGTGTCGCAGCAAATATGGAAGTGCTGCCAAGTTCAGCTGTAGTTGTGGAACTAGGAATAGCTTCAGGTGAAGGTGCTGGTCTCTTGATGGAGGAGTCAGGCTCTTGACGGATGTGTCTCAGGATGGATGTGTCAGTTTCATTACAGGTGCATCATTCTCATGTTGGACACATGAGTTCATGGACATCACCTTCTGAGTTAAATCTTTGCTTTGACTACACACAAAGACAACGGCATTGTGTTGCTATCAGACCCTAAAATCTGTTTCTCAAAGCATGGCAATTGTAGATGCCACTGACATATTTACCTGCACAAAGGTTTCTAAAAGACTTGCAAGAGCTGGTTCCCTGCTTAATTCTGTAGATTATGCTATGTAAGTCGATCTGAAAACAATGAACTTTTGGACAGTGTCCTGTGTATCAAAACATTTATCCAGGAAGATGAGTATTATCCTCTTTGTTATTGTTATTTAGTTGTTATGATCCTTACAGAAATCAGGGTTGATCAGAATGATGATTTCAGTGTGTACATTGAACAAACTTGCATGATTGATAGGTTATGAAGTAATACTTTTCTCTATGTAGTATGTTAAACCTTAGCACAGTTAGGTAGGTAAGATTAAATTGGTGATGTGAACATGAAAACTTACTTCCTAATTCTTAATTAATGTTTCAAGTTCTGTTATTCTTAGTGAATGAGTGAGTTTACGCCGCTTTTAGCAATATTTCAGCAATATTATGGCATGGGACACCAGAAATAGCATTCACACATTGTACCCCATTTGGGGAATCGAACCCGGGCCTTAGTCGTGACCAGCAAACGCTTTAACCACTAGGCTACCTCACCAACTTTGTGTTATTCTTAAGTGATGTGGGGCGCAGGGGTAGCCTTTTGGTTAAAGTGATCACTCCTCATGCAAAAGAAATGGGTTCGAATTCCTACTTGGGTACAATGTGTGAAGCCCATTACTGAAGTCCCCGCCATGATATTCCTGGAATATTACTAAGAGGGGCCTAAAACTAACCTCGCTCACTCTTTAAGTGTTTGATTGCATATCATCGCACGACTGGGTTGTCTGGTCAAGACTGTATCTATGATATAGCTTGTATATTTGGCTGAAGAGTGGCACCAGACAATAACACCTGCACTGTATTCATACTGATTAGCCTTTCTCTGATTATGACTATGATCATCATTCCGTCCATCTTGTTCGTCATTATTGTTTATGTCGGCCATTTTTGGATCAGTGTTCTTTTGTTCCTTGTGATGTGTTTGTGTTCTTGTTAATCTTGTAAAGCATTATCATCTGAAGTTCAGTATTTGTCTCTGTAATGATACAAAATGTACCATATACGAGATTGTGAGGAGATTTGCTTAATTTATGTCATCATGTTCTTGCCTGTGATATTTAGTTTACTTCTTGTATTAAGATATTTATATTCTCTTTGTTATATTCTTAAAATGTTTATTTACCTTTGTTGTATATTTACTTCTATTAGTAATCAGCTTGTGTAAAGGTTTATCAAATAAATGTCTATATTTCTTATTAATATAATTAATGTTGTTTTGTAATGATCAAGGTGTGGAGGGTTCTTTGGATGGTGGTAGACTTGGTGATTAAGGGTCAGTGACATCGTGTATCTGTGGAATCTGTTGTTTCGAGCTCATTCCATGTTCCAACATGCGGAATCTATAGAGAGATTCAACCATAACATGTTGATTCAGGAAGCAGAATCATTGCTTTATTATGTTTCCACGGCCCACAAAGTGAGGAGGGGTATATTTGAATATTTTGATATTTTGTGTAGGTCCTTCCATCTTTACTTTTACCATTCCCTTTTCAGTGGGGACACATTTTCAAAAGATGTTCAAGTTGGAGAAATAAATTTGCACTCACTCATATAACTGTTTGGGATCGAAAATTACTTCGGGAATGTGTGTCTTGAATATTTTTTTTACAGAGTTATGGTCCTTGCTTTTCAACTTGGTGCAGGCTTTAAGAGAGAGAACTGAAATGTCATACATTGGAGTCCAATAATAACTTTCTGAAAACTTTGCTTTTCAACTTAGTGAAATAAAATGAAATGGCTCAAATTTTCTAAAAAAAAACCCAACTGCTGAAGTTACATGTATGAAAGTGCTACCATACTTCTTTGTGACACATTTTATTGAGGTCTTACCGTTGTACCCCAGAAAGTTGTCTTGTTTCATGAACGTGTCAAAGGCTGAAATTGATTAAACACCAAAAATGCCTGCATTGCTATATACTTCCAGAGCTACACAGGACTTTCTACAACAGAACGGTGTCAACATTATGCAGTGGCCAGCCCTTAGTCCTGATTTAAACCCAATTGAACATCTTTGGGGTGAAATGCAGAAGAGACTGAATAATGTCATAGCAAGTCCGAACACAGCCGATTTATTGCGCCAGGCCTTTCTCAGAGTGTGGTTCCAGGTGCCAATGGCCTTCATCAATCAATTGGTGCACTCCAGCCATAGACGCTGTGCTGCAGTTATTGCCGCTTGTGGTGGTCACACTAAATACTGATGTCAAGTGTCTTACTGGACTGCAAACGTTCACGTAATGTCTTGAATAAATGAGTTATTCATTGATGTACATAAAAATGGTTTTGATCCGCTTATTATGTCAATTTCGGTAATGATTTGATTACAGTGCCAATCTAATTGTGAATTCGTACTGACGTTTTTTTTTGCATATTTCCACAGTGCCAAGTTTCCATTGCTATCTGTCTCATCCCCATTATGTAATATTACGCTTTACTGTATAACTTGTTTGGCTGTATAACTAATCCCCGTGTCTTGTGGACAATGAAAATGTTTAAAGCAAAACAGTGATCTTAAACATGTAACTGCATGCATATCTTATCAAGATATCTTATGCATTTGAAGTGTACCACTCAAGTGGGTACCGACAGGTTGCAATGAGGATTATAGTTACAGCACGTCATGCTTGCGAATAACGTAATGCAAAAATGTAATTTATAAACTTATCCTATCTCACGATTTGCATTTCTCTCTCTTGCTTCGATACTGAGTGAAACGAATGAGAACTTTCACTGTAGGCCTCTCTTGTCCATACGCCCGTGTTCCCCAGGCTGCTCTCCTTATAGGACAGGTCCCTAGTCCAATGCTGAGCATGCAACACGCTCCCCTGTCTACCCACGTGACTACCTCAGAGTGATCATTCTTCTTCATGTGTGGACGTATTGTGAGAGTTCTCAGTTTTCCTTACAAGTTAACGTGAGAAATATATCATGGATAGTTGACCCTAAGTAGCGTAAACAACAATTTCTTCCTCGGATCCCCACTCGTCATGTGTGGATTGTATTGGCCTGTGTTCCTGGAGCGAGCGCTGTCGCGAATGTGTTCCCTTATATAAGACGTTTTTAGAGCATATGGACGTGCTTGCTCCTGTTGGCTGGCAAACAAAGCTCGTTATACTTCAACAGAGCATGGTCGATCAATCACCCGACAAAACTCCTACATTGAAAGACCCGTATTAACTGCTCATCATTCGAAGATTACACTGTCGGAAGGTGATGATTTTTTTGGGGCATCGTCTGATGTCTACAGTACTCGTTAAGTACAATTTCTTGTACTATTGTTGGGTTGAGTCCCATGCGGGATTCGAATACACATCTATATGGCATTGTGCAGTGATGTGTCTACTCACCGTTCTGCCTCATCGAATCGCTCTATGTTGCCCGCTGACTCACACAACCAATCTAGAGCGTCAAATCGCTGAACTGATTCACCACACCGAATCGGTTCGCCACTCCAAATGGATTTACCAGGCTCAACCGTTTCGCCACGGCATATTGGGTCACAACACCGACTCAATTCGCCATATATGACTGTTTCTTTTATGACTGTCACCGCACCGAAATGGTTCGCCTCGCCGTTATGGCTCTCTTCACCGAAACGACTCACCTCGTTGAACCGATTAACCTTGCCAAACCGGTTCATCTGATCGTTCTAGATCTCTCCATCAACAGATTCTCTCGTTCTGTTGCAAGGTCAAGGACATTATCTGGCGGATGAGGAAGACGGCGTAGACGTCAATCTATATCGTCCCAAACATGCTCTATCGGGGAGAGATCCGGTGAATTTGCAGGCCAAGGCAGTAAGTCAACGTTGTGATGTTGCAAGAAATCCATAGCAACCCTTGCCGTATGAGGCGGGCATTGTCCTGTTGGAATGTTAACCAAGGGCCATGATGTTGCAGAAAAGGAATTGCCACAGGTCGAAGAATCTGATCCCTGTAGCCCGCACCAGTTAAGTAATCACCAAAGGAGTTCTTTGGCGTGTTATTATTCCACCCCAAATCATCACGGAACCACCACCAAAGCGATTCCTCTCCAAGAGACAGGCCTGTGCATAACGTTCTCCCACGCGTCTATAGGCACGTTGACGTCCATCACTATGGGAAATGTTAAACCTGGACATATCTGTAAAAACAACATTTCTCCACCAAAACAAAGGTCTGCGGACATGATTTCGATGACGTCATTTGTGTTCTGGGTGCACCTAACCAGTGCAGAAATGGTGTTCCGGTGGCAGTGGAAATGTCGTTGAGACATACCCCCACGGACCATCCCAATGGCCTCATGACACTGTGCAGACGTGAGCCTTGGCATGCTATGCGTTTCAATAGCCGTTTAATTTTTTTTTTATGATCGCAAGGGCAGGGGTTGAGCTTTCCAAAGTGACAGTATTGTGTGGCATTCATTTGCTCTGTTTCTCTTTCCCGGAATGCACGTGCAACAACGTCTTGCACGTCTCAAGGACGAACCCACTGACGTCACGGAACGTGGCACGTGCATGCATGTTGGATACATGTCACTGATCTCTGAGTTTAAATCCTTATGTGTCTACACAGGTTTGATAAATTTAGATTTTATATTTTTGTATGCACAGTTTCTTTATGTGCCTAGTATATTTAAAGGATGACAACGTTTGAGAGTCTTTGAGTTCTTGGGGCAGATTATTCCACTCAGTTGCTGCGGTATATGCAAATGATCTATACTGAAAGCCATTAAAAACGCAATTGGTATTTGTTGTCCTACAACTTACAAAAGTTCTATTCAAAAAATTTTCCTGCGATACTGGATGTAGGGATAAAAGGCTGTTATTCTGGCCTATTTCGAGTTCGAGTCCCGGAGCATCCCTCTCACATGAACTTTGATACTTAAAACTGAACCTTGGACCTTTCTCGTAAACACAACCACATTCATGAAACACGTGCATTACCTGCACCCAGGCCCTGTAAAAAGCACAAGGAATTGTGGAACTCAATCACTTTGAGAAAATGCCACACTTGACACAGGACGAAAGGAATCAGGTTATCGGTATGGTCAGCCAAGGTGCTTCAGATGTGATGATTGTCAGGCACTTTGATGTGCATCGATCCACTGTAAGTCGACTCAGACAACGTTTTCGGGCTACCGGAAGTGTTGCTGATCGTCCGCGACCTGGTGCACCACCTGTGATAACAGCTTGACAAAACCGCAATATCCGAGTTTCACACTTGCGAAATCGGTTCCAAACAGCTGATGATTAGGCAAGGAGGACAATTGGGACAAGTCAACGTCATTTCAGCGCTCAAGAGCAAATGGGGGCAATCTTGGCAACAGGACATGGCCAGATGTCATTTTTTCAGATGAATCCATGTTTAACTTATCCTTTGCAGACGGACGTCAACAGATTTATCGACGTAAAGGAGAAAAACTTGCGCCAAACTGTGTCCTTGAACATGGTCGTTTTGGAGGGGGTGGTATCATGATTAGACCACAGACCATCAGAGGCTGCAGACCATCCAACAGCTGTTCCTGAGAAATGTGTGTCTTTCAATGCCCCAAAGACTGCGAGCATGTCTTGCAGCGCATGGTGGACACACACGATATTGACTGCAAGTGACCCTTCCTTTGTGTGATGGCGTTGTTGCGTCACTGATGTTGTTGTTGACTGGACATTTTCAGATGAAATTATTCACAGATGTTCACTTAAAACATATCTGCCAGTTAGGTTTATATATGTTGAAATTAGTGTGAGTAAAGAAAGTATGAATGTCAAATTGCATTTTTAATTGCTTTCAGTATATTAAGCATATAATTATTTGGAAACTTCGTGTGTCTTTAGAAGAGTTTAGATGTAGTTCTCACCAACTGAAAATTGAGATGGGTAGATATTCAAATGTTCCAAGAAATGAAAGATTTTGTGATGTTTGTAAACTCAACTATGTCGAAGATGAGTACCAATTCTTGTTTGTATGCCAGGCGTATGTCCAGTTGCGTGAACAGTTTATTCCTAGGAAATACTACGTATTTCCAACATTAGTTAAATGTAATCTTTTAATGTCCAGTGATAACAGTGATCTGATCTTGGAAAGTTGGCTATGTATGTTGAGAAGTCTATCAGTTTCACCCTTCGTCTTTCCATGGCTATTTAAACAGCTTTTACGACTTCATTGTCATTTCAGTACAACATGTTATGAACAATGCCACGAAGGAGATTGTCAAAGGCTATGAGATGGCAAGTTATGGGGCAGCATTTAGCGGGTCTGTCGTACAAAGAAATTGGGAGAAGGACTGGTTACCACTATACGGTAATCAGTCGTTTAGTGCGAAAACATGCCCAAACAAATCATGTTCACGATCGTCCCCGTTCCGGTAGGCCCCGAGCTTCTACACTGCAAGAGGACAGGGACCTATTGCATCATCAACGACGTCACCCGTTCGCCTCAAGTGCCGTCTTGAAACAGGCGTGGCTACCGTATAGACGGTTGAGCAATCAGACCGTGAGGAACCGCCTCAAAGCAGCAGGATTGAGGGACCGACGTGCCATCAGACGTCCATACCTTACAAATCACCACAAACAGGATCATAGGTTGTGGTGTGGTGATAGGCAGCGGTGGAACCTGAGGTCCTGGAGACGAATCCACTGGTCTGATGAGAGTAGTTTTCTCCTTCATACTGTTGATGGGCGAACCAGAGTATGGAGAGATAAAAACATACCAAGGAACATTCTGCGAACAGTACCATATGGGGGAGAATCCGTTTTGTTGTGGGGTTGCTTTTCTTTTGATTGCAAGTTGGATTTGGTTACACTACAGGGTACACTTACGGCGCTTGCTACATTGATGAGGTCCTGGATCCAGTTGTGATTAATTTTGATGACCATAGACTTGCAACTTGGCCACGATAGCACTTCCCCATGGAACAATTCAGGCGACTTGTCAGGAGTATGCTCAGAAGACTGGCTGCAGTGATTCAGGTGCGTGGTGGCAGCACACGTTATTAACATTGTATGGTTCCTAAGACACTGACTCAGATTTTTCAATATGGTTTCTTCAAAAGGCGCATCCTACAGATTTGTAATGACCATGCTTTCATGAATTTGTGTTTTGGACCATATTCCATTCATTTTTCGTTCTGTTTTAGGGACACCCGTGAAGAGCCACCTCCTCGTGGTGGGTGCTGGGTAATGCAAAGCGCTCTTCAACCCCCCGTGTGGACCCGGGGGCATATTGGGTCCACCAAACTGTTTGCCGTGGGTTGCACACCTCTGTCGGCGGAGGAGGAGATTCTAGTGGTTGAGAGCATAGGAGCCAGGAACAGTGTTGCCCAACACACCACTTCGGCCCTCACTTCACCTAGACGGGTGATAGAATTGGCCCGATTCTATTAATCGGCTGGTCATGCCATGCCCAGTGCATGAAAACATTCATTTTGGAATGCTGATAATGAACTTAAAACTATATGACACATATTTGCCTAGAGTCTTATGCCAGAAGACGGTGGCTCATGGGCCAATTTGGTGATGTTGACCTCTGAATTCTGTATGTTTCTAAATTATTGTTATGGGCAGACCTGACTGACTGACTGAGTTTGGTTTTTACGCAGCTTTTAGCAATATTCCAGCAACATCACGGCGGGGGACACCAGAAATGTCCTGACAGAATTTATTTTCTTTCAACATGGCTTACAATCAATCTGTTTCAAGAAGAAGACACTTAGAATCAAGCTCATCTGATGACACTAGTCCAAATGTTGATTCCTGGGCTCGTTTCTTGGTGATCGAGGCAAAAGACCATCTTCCTATTAGACTAAATCCATTTGCCATATCGAAAGCTATTCATTGTTGTTGTGGTGAAGTAAAAATTGTCACACGACTTCGTTCTGGTGCCCTTCTCGTAGAGTCTGTGAAGAAACAACAGTCCATACATCTGTTATCAATCCATCAATTTGCCAATGTTTAGGTTGTTGAGGTCGGAACACTGGACACTCAACTCCTGTAGAGGCATTGTTCGGGACAGGACCCGTTCCTTGTCCGACATGTCAGAACAAGAAATTACAACAGAGTTAAAAAATCAAGGAGTTTCTTTTGTGAAACGTTTCACGAGAAAAGATCAGGATTAATTATTGAACCTATAAATACATACCTATCTAAATTACCAGAGTCTATCAAAGCTGGATATGTAAACATTGGAGTGGAGGTGTATGTCCTCAATCCACTCCGGTGTTTGAAATGTCAAAAATTTGGCCATGGGTCTAAGACATGTTCCCACTCTATGGTTTGTCAACGTTGTGGTGACAACCATGAGAATCCTGACTGCAATCAGGCCATGAAATGTATCAATTGTGATGGCCAGCATATGGCATCCTCTAAACTCTGCCCTGTTTGGCAAGCAGAATCGAAAATTCTTAGATTAAAGTGCGAAAGAAATATCACGTTTGGAGAAGCAAGAAAAGTAATAAACCCTCAGCTGACTACTCCATCTACACGTACATATTCTGCTGTTGTTTCCACATCACGTCAGACTTCATCTGTGTCATGTCAGACTAAGCTGACATGGGTCAAATCTATTCAACCCTTGTCAACTGCACCAGTCATCGAGCTTGACCTGACTAAGGCATCAGCTTCAACACCAGCCTCAACATCATGCGCACAGAGTCAGACACAGTCAATACCAATCTCTCAGCAATCATCCGCGACAAATCTTGCAAAAGAAAAGAAAGAAAGAAAAAAGTTCAATAAAAGACAACCCCTTAGGAATCTCACTCAGTCAGACGTGCCTGTCCAGAACTCCTATAATGCTCTGGACATGGAAGTTATTCCATCATCACAGAGTTCTTTGAAGAGTGCTTCGTCCTCACGTTCGCGTGTACGTTCACCTATTGGCCCACCCTGAATCATCCATCAAATATAATTCAGTGGAACTGCAGAGGACTTAGAAATAATTTTAATGAGATATAGTTGATAGCTCAAGACTTTAAACCGTCAGCATTATGCCTACAAGAGACTTATCTTAAACGTACTGATACATTTGATCTAAGGCAGTACACACGTCACCACTCATTTTCTTCTCCCGGATCATCCATAGTGACATTCACCTGAATACTAATCTTCAAGCCGTAGCTATCCGCATTACTTTGCACATTGCATTTACCTTGTGCTCACTGTACTTTCCACCTTCATCTGCTCTTCAACAATCTGATCTTCAGAATCTATATGATCAACTACCTAAGCCCTGTATCATCATGGGCGATTTGAACGGGCACAACCCTCTATGGGGCAGTACAAGTACAAGCAATAAAGGTAAGGTAATTGAAGATTTTATTTCTGATTATAATTTATTTGTGTTTAATGATGAATCAAACACCTATTTGCACCCTGCTACAGGAACCTATTCTTCACTTGATCTGTCTCTTAGTTGTCATGTGAAGCGCCAACGTGTACTATTACACCGGTGACGTCACACTATCGTGACTTCACGTTTTCATTCTTGCTCTGTTCACGCAGCAGGCAGGACGGCCGCCATTTTCGCGGCGAGTATGTCAGTGGAAAGATCAGATTCATCTGACGATTCCAAGCTTGATCAGATTCTGACACTTGTCCAGAAAGTTTCTTACGATACCGAGGACCTAAAAGCACGAGTTGCTGCGCTAGATGATGGTGTCCGGGAACCGTTGACGTTCCGATCTAACCCACGCTCACAAGGTCAAACCAGACCCGACGCAGGTTTGAAGACTCCCGTCGCCGCTGGAGACGTAGACATTCAAGGTGAATACCAAAGTGTGAAAGACACTGTGTCTAGTGTAAAACTACCCCCAGAATTACGGGTAAATGACAGTCGTCAAGGTATCAGACGCATAGATCATCGAATTTACAATGTGATTGCCAAGTGTGCTCGTTATACAGAGACTGTTTTGAAGTGTATGTCTTTATTGCCAGAATGTGGTCATGTGGGCTGTGACAGTCGTCATAATCACACCGGTGGAGCGGAAGCACGTGACCCTGAACTGTAAACAACAATGGCGGATCGTTTGATTCAGGATGTGTGTGACTGAGAAATGTAAGATTATAAACAACTGGCGGAAGATTCATGCCTCGGAACAAGTTATTCAGTGGATGAGTGAAGGTGTACGTATTCCTTTGGAGACAACACCAGATGGTTTCCGCCTTGACAATCTTAAGTTTTCTCCTAAAAAACAAGTGTTTGTTCGAAATGAGATTCACCGTTTATTGCAAGCAGGATACATAGAACAGTGTGATGTTCAGCCAACATATATATCTCCCTTAGATTGCGTTCCTAAGAAGAACAATAAGTTTAGACTTATCACAGATTTTTGTGAGATTAACCATTGTTGTTTGAAATCAAGTTTTAAAAATGATGATATCCGTGTTGTAGCTGATATACTGAAATGTGATGACAAGCTTGTTACAGTGGACATAAAGGATGGCTTTCATCATGTTCCTATACACCCAGATGATAGAGATTTTCTTGGATTCCAGTTTGATAAATGTTTCTACAAATGGTTTGTGTTGCCATTTGGTCTGTGTTACAGTCCCTTTTACTTCTGTGAAGTTATCAGACCCGTAGTATCTTATCTTAGATCTTTGGGTGTGAGAGTTTCTGTCTATGTAGACGACTTTATTGTCTGTGCACTGAGTTCACTGATTACAGATCATTCTGATCTACTACTACACACTTAACATGATTTGGGTGTTAAAGTGAATTTTGACAAGTCTTCCCTAATTCCTGCTACAGAGATGGAGTATCTTGGTTACACCATTAATTCTATTTCTTCAACAGGTTATCCAGTAATTAAGGTTAGGAAGGACAGGATATACCGTATAAAGCGGAGCTTAAGACGGGTATTAAGAAAACAGTGTTGTAGTGCTAGGTCCCTAGCTCGAATCGCAGGACAGTGTGTTTCTGTTGCTTGGGTAGTATCCTGGCGAAGTTGTTTTTACGTGAGATATACAGGTTGATTGCATCAAGGACGTCTTGGGACACTGCACTATATCTTACTAGGCAGGCCACCGGAGAACTTGAGTGGTGGTTGGATGCTGTGGATGAATGGAATATTAGAACTATTATTGATAGACCAATTGATGGGCAGTTGACAACCGAGGCTTCTGGTATCGGTTGGGGTGCCGTATTTGATGGTAAGTTAGCGTCGGGTGAATGGAACAATAGAGTTAGTAGTTTGTCTTCCAACAAGCGTGAGCTTTATGTCATCTTGATGGGCCTGATATCAGTCAGACGTTCTATGTGTAATAAACATATACAGATATTGTCAGACAATGTTACTGCGCTTGCATATATTTCCAACAAGGGAGGTCCAAATGTATACTTGACAAAAATTGCCAAAGCAGTATGGGCAGAGGCAGAAGACTGTGGACTTTTGCTGAGTTGCAGGCATTTGGCAGGAAGGGAAAACGTGACAGCAGATGCCTTGATCGCACTCTAGACAAGGCCAATTGGATGTTACACCCTCAGTTATTCAAAATGTTGGACAGAGTTTGGGGTCCCCACACGTTCGACAGATTTGCAAGTTGCACAAATACTCATTTACCAAACTTCAACAGTCGGTTTTACGAACCGTTGAGTGCAGGGGTGGATGCTCGGGCACAGGACGACTGGGACAGTCACAACAACTGTGTGGATCCACCGTTCTGTCTTCTCCCCAAAGTTATCGAGAAAATCATTCAGCAAAGGGCAAGTGCAACAGTGATTGCCCCTCTATTTCCAGGTCAAGTGTGGTTCCAGAAGTTAAAGGAAATTGCGATAGCACCCCCATCAAGATTCCAAATTGCAAGAAAGCGTTCCAAAGGATGGGCCCAGTTCAAGAGCCCAGGTGGAATCTGGGTTGGAAAATTCTTGCTTGGAGAGTTTGTGGCGGAGTAAGCTCAGATCTAGGGGTTGGCCTGAGAGGGCAATAGCACAATTCCCTATTTGTTGGGCTAAGTCAACTTTGCAGTCTTATAATGCTATCTTAAACAAGCTGTGTGTGTTTTGTAAAAAGCATAGTTATAATTTCCCACCCGTGTCTGAGGTAGCCACTGTATCTTTTCTTTGTATGCTAGCAGATTGTTCAGAAACACCCAGATCTGTTTGACCCCCATGTCACGTTCTGAAACACCTATGGTTCTATCTACAAGTGAAATTGTGTTTACAGATAAGGGCACAGCCAAGATAAAGTTGCATGGAATAAAAAATGACATTAGTAGAGCAGGTTTTACTGTTGAACTTCAGAGACACTCAGATACTAAGTTGGACCCTGTGCGTGCCCTTCGTTGTTACATTGACCGTACAAAAGGGCAAAGACAGTTAGTTGCAAGGAAACAAGTCTTTTTGAGTTTACGTCCGGCGTTCAACGCTATAACGGCTGCTACAGTGGGACATATTCTGGAGACTGGTATTCAGTTGGCTGGTTTAGGTGGTCGTGATTTTTCTGCAAAATCCTATCGGCCAACAGGTGCAACACATGCAATAGAGAAGGGCGTAGATCCTAAGACTGTTCAAACAATTGGACGATGGAAGAGTTCGGAGGTGTTCTATCAACATTACGTCCATACTAAGGTACCACAGGGTGTGGCCACTGATGTTTTATCATAGTTTACCCTCTAATGTTTTGGGAGAAATATGTTACTGTTAAACATGGTTAATATGTTGAGGTTATAAGAGTTGTGAGTTTCCGGATATTTGTGTCTAACTTGAGTCATGTTTGTATGTGCTCATAATTTGACTACCTTTATGTTATTGTGAATCACTATGCTATATTTTATGGGAGCTTCACAGAGTAGGTTACTGGTTATCTCCCCTTGACCATCATGAGCATTTAAGTGTTGAGAGTTATATTTCTGTGTTTTTTATTACAGGCTTTTCCAGTGTATTTTTTTATATTCTATTTGTTAAAATAGTTGTCATGTGAAGCGCCAACTTGTACTATTACACCGGTGACGTCACACTCTCGTGATGTCACGTTTTCATTCTTGCTCTGTTCACTCTTTTCCTAGATTGTTATTATATTGCATTGTGCATGTTGTATATCACTATTATAAGGATGTATAAGGAGACAACTATGCTGCGTGTAATATTGCAGGGATTGGTATTTCGTGTAATAAAATTTATGCTAAAATTTTATCACTAGTTGTGTTGCTTCACAATGACAGATATTTGTTAAAATGTAGATTCGAATGTTTACAACGAGTTTGAATGGTCTGTTCATGATGACCTTTGTGGAAGCGATCACTTCCCTACTGTCCTGAAAGCTATTAGACCGGATGATGATCCACCTTCATCACGTGGAATTTCTCCCTGTTCAACCCTGTCTGACCATTATAATCAGGATCAGGGTATCCCACAAGGCAGAATTTTTGTCTGTCACATTGTTTAGCATTAAGATCAACAGTTTATCCAAGGTTTTAAATGATTCAATTAATGGATCACTTTTTCTGGATGATCTTAATATTTCTTGTTGAGGTAAAAATATGCATACTATTGAACGGCAACTGCAGTTATTCACAAACAAAATAAATAAATGGTGATTTTCCTAAATCCAAAACTAATTGTATACATTTTTGTAGAAAATATAAACCGCATAAAGACCCTGAACTGTTTCTCAATGGCACACCCATCAAAGTTGTTAAGGAGGCCAAGTGCTTGGGTTTAATTTTTGACTCTCATTTAACGTTTCTGCCGCATATTAAATCCCTTAAAACTAAATGCCTGAAGGCATTTGACTTGTTGAAAGTTGTTTCAAACTCTAAGTGGGGAGGGGATCATGCTACCCTCCTACACCTATATCGATCATTGGTCCGTTCCAAACTTGATTATGGCTGCATCGTATATGGTGGAGCCTGCAAAAGCAACATAAAACTACTTGATTCTGTTCACCACCAAGGCCTAAGACTTTGTTTGGGTCTTTTAGAACTTCTCCTGTTGACAGTCTCTATGTGAGGCAGATGAGCCATCCCTTAACCAATGTCGTAATAAATTATCATTATAGTATATAACAATGATGTCTAATCCTGCATTTAACTGTGTTTTCAATCCTCTTTATGAGGATCTGTACACCAAAAAGTCTTCTGGGCACAGAATAAAACCATTGAGCTGCAAAATATATATCCTTCCCGTCTTGTTTCTTCTCCTTGGCAACTGGTGATGCCTGAAGTTGACCTAACTCTGACAAAGTTTAAGATATCAGAAACTAATGAATTACAATATAAACAAGAATATAATCAATTAAAAACTAAATATAATATATATAAATCCTTATTTACAGATGGGTTCAAGGATGGTGGCGCGGCTGCATGTGCCACTGTCATTAGATCCAGAACAATATCTTCTCGACTACCAAATAACAGATCTATTTTCACAGCAGAAGCTAACGCCATATTAACAGCTCTTAAATATATTAATAAACACCGTACGTATAAACAATACATCATCTTTTCCGATTCTCTTTCGTGTCTTCAGGCTATTAAATTTTTTTCTTGTAAACATCCACTTTTATTAGAAACTATTGAATTGTATAATGAGCTTGCTACTGGCCAATGCGACATCGTCTTTTGTTGGTTACCCAGCCACATTGGCCACGTTGTGTGTTAAAGTACTGTAAAATTATTGTCCTCCTGAGAGGGTACGTAAGTCCCAAAACTCTCAAAGTAAATTTCAAGCTTACCAGGATTTTAAGCTGGAAATTTTGTGATTTTAATTATGGCTAAAGTTTGACTACGGTCGCCGGCTGCTGAAGGGATGATGTAAATCCAACTAGGGTCCATGTAGGTAGCAAAGGTACTGTAAGTCCCCATGGTCCTTAGTATTGTGATCAACCTTCAGTTGCTGGTGATCTATAGCCCGTCCTTATATTGTACTGTTGTCTCTCATGATCTATTTTTATGATAGCGTACTCGTTTTAAATTAAGAGCTGTGATATTGTAGTAGGTTTACTGTCCTTCGATGACAGGTTTTTAAGTTATACATTTTTTGATTTGAATATTGATATCAACTGTTCTCGTAACGATATGGCTGCAATATTGCCGATGTGACGTTAAATTTTAACTCACTCACTCACTCTGTATTGGGGCCCTTGCAGTCCTTGAAAATTAACATCTTTTATGTAACGAATAGACCATTGATTGATCTTTCTCTTGCAATTTGTATTTGCATCTGTTCTATCTTTAGCTTCTCCGCAATCTTAGGCACAGATTTATTGAATGCTGCCTTAGCCGCAAAATCGACCATTGTGTTACCAGAAATTCCAACGTGGCTTGGTAACCAACAGAAGACGATGTCGTATTGGCCAGCAAGATCATTATATCATTCAATTATTTCGATTAAAAGTGGATGTTTACAACAGAATTCTTTATAGCCTGAAGGCATGGAAGAGAATCTGAAACAATGGTATATTGTTATATAAAAGAGGTTTATTTCAATATAACCCGGAAGCAGCTTAATTACAGAAGATAATACAACATAAACCCGGCTATAGATCGCCAACAGCGGCAGGAAGAATCACCTTACAAGGGACCATGGGGACTTACAGTACATTTGCTTCCTGTGTGGATTTACACCATCCCTTCAGCTATTAGCAATTTCAGACAATCTAGCCATAGATTAAAATGACATATATACTGTGGTTAAAAATGTTATAAGTTGACTTTGAAAGTTTTGGGACTTACGTACCTTGTCAGGACGACAATAATTTTATAGTACTTCAACCCTCTTTCAGGATACCGCCACTAACACTCTCAGTTGATAATCTAAACTACCAATGATAGAAAAAAAACACCATTTATCTATTTACAAAGCATATGTCAAAATTTATGCAACAATTCTATTTCTTTTAAAAATTCAATCATTAAATGAAAATTGATAGTACTGAAAAGATCCTTAACAGTGTTTACATTTAAATACTTATCCCTTGTGATGGTAAAAGGGGACACCAGAAATGGGCTGCACACATTGTACCCATGTGGGGAATCGAACCACTAGGCTACCCCACCGAACTAAAGATAGGAAAAACCTGAAAGTATGGGTCCCAAAACTCGGTTCGTACATTTCTGTAAATGAGTACAGCAATACAAAGTGAAATTCATATACTTGTTGCTGTCAGTCACATTTTGAGTGGATGAATGAGCTAGTGAGTGAGTTTTATTTCAGTCACGTCAGCATTATTTCAGCCACATTGTGACTTGATAAAGATATATTTTTATACAATACATTTCAAACTAAATATGAATATTAACTCACTCACTCAAACACCACAATCCCGTCCTCCACCGACACAGGGGCACAACCTACGGCAAACAGCTTGTCCAATTCGGTCGGCTCTTACTAACATCAATGGGGTGCTGTGGCCTCATTTTACCCCGGGTCCACACGGGGGCGAATAGCTATTATCGTTACCCACCACCCACCACGAGGAGGTTGCTCTTCACAAGTGCTCGCTTGCAAGCAAAGTTAGGCAACCATACTAGTGAGCGTGGGGACTTACAATAATTCTCCTTCATGCAAGGTTCTTCGGGAGAATTTATAAATCAAATTCAGCTGCCAGCTATTGTATCCAATGTTAGCCATTTATGTCAAAAATGAACATAGCCTCTCCGGTGGACAGGTAGTTTTACAGTACTTCAACTAAAATAAACAGAATGTGCTCAGATGTCCCATAACACAACCAGCAATATTATAGCTTGAAACCTTTCTCGTTGTTATCTAAGACGTATTGATCAATAACACGTTTGGTATTGGTGAAAGCAACTAAAAATATAACTAATACACCATTAAACCTATCTATGAGGGATAGGAGGAAATAAAACCTATTTTCTCTGACTAAGTACATGGACCATTATAATTATCTAGGCTTATATTTGGCATTGTATTTACATGCACTTGCTTGATAACGGTGTAAACATCTGCATTGAAGAGTGGCTCACATTAATAATAATGAAGTTGTATACAAATAGAACTATCTCCGTTGTTCATCACACCAGCGTCTAAATGGCACGCACAGAGTTTTGTATTTACCTGTAATCTTAAGACATACAGCCATTTGGTTCAGTAGTTATCACTTCTACTAAAAGAAGCTGAGACTGATACCTACTTTCTAAATACAGTACAGAGCGAGAAGGGTATATCTCCCTGCAGCTCAGACACAAGCTATAACAACAGCGTGTTAACAGCATTAGCATCTAGAAACGAGTCAACCAGACAATCAAATGATCAACATCATGAGCATTATTCTACGCAACTGGGATATGATGACAGAAACCGTCGCATATATTGGAATACATGATGTATAACCATAACACCATCCCTTATTTATCAAACGATCTAAATGGTTCTCCAACAAATGACTGGACTTATAATCAGTTGTTAGGAGGTCATGATACTCACTGAACTGGGTTTTGTGTTATTTCCGTGCAGAACACTATAGAGCTGTATCTGAATCCCTGTACATATGTCAACGAGTACATATCCCCTTCTGAAACAATATATTTAATTTATTTTTCAGATGCTTTATTCTCGATGCATATAATGGTTTTAATCTCGATTCATATAATGGCTTTAATGACTTGCTGTTTGTTCTGTCTTGCCCTTCTGACGTTGCATGTCACCACTGCATGAAACCTAAGAAAAGCAAGATATAGATTTATGGATGTCAACTTCTTTATTGTGAATAACACGACGTTTCCGCATCTATGCTTGCTTCTTCATAAATCCCACAGACATTGATGGCGTCTCACCAGCAATGCGGGCAGCATCAAAGAGACACAAAGAGTTTTTTTACTTACTTATCAGGAAAGTTGCAACTATAAAGAAAAACATTCTTTTTGAGTACCACCTTCATGTTGCATGTAAAGGCGGAAATGTGCATAGTGAGGTGAAATTGGGTTTAACGTCGTGCTTGAGAATATTTCGCTCATATGACGATGTGCATGTGTGTGTATGTGCGGCTGCCTGTACTAGCCCAGACTTAAGCTGGTTTTATAGTGCTAGCCCACTGAGATACCATGCCGCAGTGAAGCATGAAAATCCCTCTCAGACACATTATACTGACTCCGAGCCGACCAGTCCTTGTTGTACCCATTAATGCCGAGTGCCAGGCAGGGACCAACAAGTACCATATTTTAACGTCTTTTGGTATGACGCGGTCGGGGATCGAACCCGCGACCTTCCGCTCTCCGGGCGGACGCTATTTCCTAACACGATATAGTGAAGACATCAAGAAAGGAGGAAATAGGGGATGGACACCAGTAATGTATGCTGCGCTTCATGGGCATATTGAAGTGGTGCATCTGCTTGCAAGTAAAGGAGCAGATTTGACAAAAGAGAGTAATGAAAATGACACTATCCTTAGTTTGGCCATACTATCCGAACATCCTGAAATAGAGTAAAATATAGTGAAAGAATATACTGTGGACATCGATAGAGAAAACTGCGAGGGCATGACACCTGTCATGATAACAGCAGCGAAAGGATTTAAAGAGGCGTTTCACTTGCTCGTAAGTAAAGGTGTTGATCTAACAAGAGTAAATAAAAAAATGGAGAATATATTTCATCATGCTTTATCGTGAATTAAACGTGGAGATAGTGGAATATATTCTGACTCGAAATATGGTGGAGGATATTAACACAAGAACAGAGACTGGAAAGACTCCACTAATGATTGCAGCAGCAGGAGGCAACAAGGAAGTATTTGATTTACTTGTGAAGTAAAGAGCGAATCTGACACTTCTGGATGAGGATGACAACAATATTCTTCACTTTGCTTCGGAAGGAGAAAATATTGAGACAGTTCAGTTTATTCTCCAAGGCACATTCTGAGCATAAACAGCAGAGGCGACCACGGATTGACTGCAGTAATGAAGGCCGCTAATAGTGGAAATAGAACAGTGTTTCACTTACTGATGGAAAATGGAGCAAACCCATCATTCAATGATACAAATGGCAAGGATATTCTATATTTGGCCTGTCTTGGTGACAACATAAACATTGTCAAATATATTATTACAGGTATTAAGGGATTAAGATGCGACATAAAACGGACAACTGAGGAAGTTGAAGAAAACATACATCTGGAGGACAGTCCACTGTGTGATCTTTTACGAAAATATAGTTTGATGTCAAATATAAGAAATCTGCCTCCCTTTTAGGATCTCATAGAAGCGGTGAAACTCTCATCCAGTAATTGGTATGACACATCCCCCCTCCAGAAATTCTGTCGTGGCCACAGAATGTACATTGTCCCCACTGCTTGACCCGCACAGCCCTCTTGGCTCAGACACAGCTTCACATGCAGACAATTTGGATGTAGGTTTATAAAAAATATCCTGACTGAGCTTAATATTTTAATTCCATGACATCTGCGCATTTATAAATTTCATCAGTCTATGTAGTTGATATAGTGTTTTATCTCTACTTGCACAGCATTATTGGCTATCCATTGGTCAAAATCGGTCACGTGCTGTAGGTATATTTTTCTATGATAAACTGGACCACGCGCATCCCTAGCAACAACATACCGCCAAGAGTTATCTCCCTTGTTTGCATTGTTTGTTAATAAACACTAGATGACGACGTAATCTGGTATTGCAACGTTCCCGTGAGAGTCAATACTCTCCAAAAATCCGTTCCATCATTAACAAAGAGTTGCAATCTATCCCCTGTGTACAAAAATCACTCTATCCGTGCCACTGGGGACACACTATTTTCGAGGTGTCACTATGGCCGTCACTCGCCACAAGAGGGTATCGCCTCTCTCTGTTGTTTATCCATCCATAATAAACTTACCACAAATTCACCTTCTCTTCCCCCAATCTGGTACTCACCCTGTCTTGATGCCAACGTCCCAATACGTCTCACTTTCTCGCCCGCAGTCCGCCATGTTACTTCCTAGCGGCGATCATGACCGATGCGTTGACTTCCTGAGAGGGGTCAGCATGGGAGATCTCTTTGGAGAATTCACCATTGATCTTATCTGAGTTAAACATTCCATCTCTGTATAGATGTTACAAGGATAGTTTTCTGTTACATTCTTGTAAAAAAATATGTCTCTTTGAAAGACACTTTCATTGACAACATCCTGAATTTCTGATGATCCTGAAGTTGTCAAAGCAAAATGGACATTCAATGAACAGTGCAACAAGAGTGCAGAGTTATGTTTCAAATTACAAGCTTCATCTCAAGAGACAATTGCAAGAAAGAAGCAGTATAATTTCAGAATAACTTCATCGTGTATAAACACCATTAGTTGTGATATATCTGGCGTCATACATCTCGTACAGAGTTTGCAAGAGTCTGTTTCAGAATTGATAAATTATATATCTTTTTAAGATGTTAGAACAGTTTGTTTACTATGCACAGATACTTGCAAACTCTTGAAAGAGATCTATGTGTTCATACACATAAAGCTTCATCATCAACAAAGTTAGATGATGTGGCATTTCTTCTTCAAAGGAGCATAAATGACACATTAATGTGACAATTACACAGACTGTCTTCTTTCTTCATTCGAAAACATTAGACAAATATAGATGCTCTAACTGTTCTGAAAATGGGTTCCACAAATACGAACTATCACATGATTTCAACCTCCTCGTGGTGGGTGCTGGGTAACGCCAATGGCTCTTTGCCCCCGTGTGGACCCGGGGTCGAATAGGTCCTCAGCACCCCATTGCTGGTCGTAAGAGGCGACCAAACTGGGCAACCCGTTTGCTGTGGGTTGCATCCCTGTGTCGGCAGAGGAAGGGAGTCTGGTGGTTGAGGATGACGGAACCGGCAAAAGTGTTCAATTAATCCAACACACCACTTCAACCCTAACTTTGCCTAGACGGGTGGTAGAATAGGCCCGATTCTACCAATCGGCTGGTCACGCCTTGCCCTGTGCATGGAATGTCTATACAAAATTTGGTATTACACAACACTTTTGGCCATGTTCAAAATGTTAACTAATATTCTACCAAAACAAATTAGCCTCGCAGACCCATGCACAGAAAGTGGTGGCTCATGGGCCAATCTGGTGATGCTGACCTCCGATTTCTGTACGTCTCCAATTGATTGTCATGGACAGAACTATCCTGACCTTTAATCTGGTAGGCAGCTACAGCATTTCATGTCAAATTCGCTGGAGTATAAAACCCCCTTATCCCTGGTCTTTGCAGCTTGGAGATCCGCTGCAATATAAGATCGTCCTTGTTGACACTCCATGGTGGGTGGGGAGAGGGGATGCCGAACCACATTACTCAAGACATGGCTTCCCAATACCCCGGTTCAAAACGAAGACACATGGATACTGACAACTCCTCGTCTGACGAGAGTACGCCCCTCCGACCTGACTACTGGCCACGCTTCCTGATCATTGAGGCTTGTGACAAGCAACCTTTGCAATTGAATCCTTTCGCAATAACCAAAGGTATCGCTGGTATCTGCGGAGAGGTTGCCAATGTTAAAAAGCTCCGATCTGGCTCTCTCCTGATAGAATGTACCCGGAAACAACAATCCTTGAATCTTCTCAAAATACAAGAATTTGTCAATATCAAGGTCGCTGTCTCAGCACACAAAACACTTAACTCGTGTAGAGGGATTTTACGGGACAGAGCTCGATGCCTGTCTGACATGACTGAAGAACAAATTGTCAAAGAACTCTCTCAGCAATCCGTCACAGCCGTAAAACGATTCACCTTCAAAAAGGACGGTGTTGTTCAACCAACGAACACCTATCTCTTCACATTCGCGCGAGCAAACATTCCTGACTCGATTAGAGCTGGTTATTGTAGCATTGGTGTGGAGGTGTA
The DNA here is from genome assembly GCF_003918875.1 of Haliotis rubra. Taxonomy (NCBI): domain Eukaryota; kingdom Metazoa; phylum Mollusca; class Gastropoda; order Lepetellida; family Haliotidae; genus Haliotis; species Haliotis rubra. Next base: position 182,231 of record NW_025767075.1, read on the forward strand.
TGTGCCCAATCCACTCCGGTGCTACAACTGCCAAAAGTTCGGACATGGATCCAAGTCCTGTCGTTCCTCTGCTGTTTGTTATCGCTGTGGTGACAAGCATGAGGGCAACGACTGTACTAAGGAAGTGAAGTGCACAAACTGCGGTGGTAACCATATGGCCTCTTCCAAGTTTTGCCCGGTGTGGCAACGCGAATCCGAGATCCTAAAGATCAAGCACAAAGAAAATATCTCCTTTCATGAAGCAAAGAAGAGGGTTGCAAGTTTAACTGCAACCCCTTCAACCATCACCTACTCTTCTGCTGTCTCCCGTCCTTCTATCACTACTGCAACCATCTCATGTCAGACCGACCTGACATGGATCATGTCTTCTCAGCCAACTCAACTCAACACAACTCAGCCCATCTCAGCCACTCCATCTCCAACGCCAAAAGTCAAAACCTCTGAATCACAAACACCAGAACAAATGCTAAAACCAGTAACAGAAACTGCGCGCAGAAAAAGGGAAAAAAAGAGGCTAGAGAGACTAAAGCAACTTGAACAACCGCCAAACACAAAAGCAAAGGCCACCTCTCCCTCAGAGGTCCCCATCGAGGTCCATAACTCCTTTGGCCCTCTGGATATGGAGGTAACTCCATCTCCACCAGACACCAATAGGAGTTCATCAAACGCTTTCTCACGTTCACGTGACATGTCACCAGTGGAAAGCACCATGAATCCACAAAACATGATCCAATGGAATTGCAGAGGACTTAAGAATAATTATAATGAATTACAGTTATTGATTCAAGACTTCAAACCATCCGCGTTTTGTCTCCAAGAAACCTACCTAAAAAGGACTGATAAATTTGACATCCGTCGGTACAGTTCCTACCACTCCTTTTCTCCTCCCGGTGTACAAGCTACAGGAGGCACTTCTATCCTGGTGAGGCAGGGCATCCTCCATAGCCCTGTTCCACTTAACACCAACCTACAAACTGTCGCTGTCCGCATGACTCTGAACATAGGGTTTACACTATGTTCCCTCTATCTCCCTCCCACCTCAACTGTTCGCCTATCAGATCTTCAGAACTTATACGATCAACTCCCAAAGCCCTGCATAATCATGGGCGACTTCAACGGCCATAACCCCCTATGGGGGAGTACTGATACAAATAGTAAGGGAAAGGTCGTTGAAGAGTTTCTCTCCAATAATGATGTGTGCATCTTCAACGATGGATCAAACACCTACCTCCATCCTGCCACTGGATCATACTCTGCTCTCGATCTATCACTTACAGATTCTAATCTTTTAAATGAGTTTGAATGGTCGGTCCATGACGACCTTTGTGGAAGCGACCACTTCCCAACAATTCTTACTCCTATCAACCCCACGGATGAACCACCATCAACAAGATGGAATTTTACTAAGGCCAACTGGCCTTTATTCCAAACCCTATGTTCAGAAAAACTTAAGCCAGACAACTTCAGGAATGTTCCTGACCCCATGGAACTATTTTCAGACGTCCTAAATGCCATCGGAGACAAAACTATTCCTAAGTCCTCTGCAAACCCGCACATACGCAAACCATGGTTTGATACAAACTGCAAACAAGCTAGGAAAAATAGGAAGAAGGCAGAAAAATATTTCCGACAACATCCTACAGTGCATAACCTGAATGCTGTTAAATTGACAAATGCCAGGGCAAAACGTACCTTCAAACAAACTAAACGCCAGTCATGGAGGAAATATGTGTCAAAAATCAACTCCCGCACACCCATGTCCAAGGTGTGGAACATGATTCAAAAGATTAAGGGCAAAGGGTCAAAATCAGGAGTTCACCATCTGAAAGATGGTGACTCTCTCCTAACAAATAAATCCGAAATTGCAAACAAACTTGGCGAAACTTTGGCAAACCACTCCGCCTCATCAAATTATAACCCTCAGTTCCAGAAATACCAAACCCAACAAGAAAAGAAATCAGTCAATTTTAACTCTGATAATGGGGAGGATTACAACAAAACGTTTTCCCTCCATGAATTACATACTGCCCTAGGACAGGCTCACGACACTGCGGCAGGAGCTGATGAAATCCATTATCAGCTTCTGAAACACCTCCCTGACTCAGGCTTGGAAACACTGCTAAATATATTTGATGACATCTGGACATCTGGACACTTTCCCCCTTCGTGCCACGTGCCATTATCATTATCATACTAATCCCTCAAACTACCGTCCTATATCACTAACTAGCTGCGTTTGCAAAACCATGGAGCGCATGGTCAACAATCGATTAATCTGGTACTTGGAGACCAATAATCTCCTCAGTGACCTCCAATGTGGTTTCCGAAAAAACCGAAGTACCATCGATCATCTGGTTAGTCTGGAATCATTCATCAAAAACTCCATTGTCAACAAACAACATACAGTATCTATCTTTTTCGACTTAGAAAAAGCATATGATACAACGTGGAAACATGGTATCCTAAAAGATTTACACGAGTTTGGATTGAGGGGTAGACTACCTCAATTCATATCTCAGTTTTTAGACAACAGACAATTTCAAGTTCGGGTGGGTTCCACACTGTCTGACTATTTCCACCAAGATCAGGGCGTCCCCCAAGGCAGCATCCTGTCTGTCACACTTTTTAGCATAAAAATTAACAGCCTCACTAACGTTCTGAACAGTTGCGTTGATGGGTCCCTTTTCGTGGATGACTTCAATATTTCATGTCGTCGTAAGAACATGCACACAATAGAAAGGCAGCTACAACTCTGCCTTAACAAAATCCAAAAATGGGCCAATGAAAATGGTTTTAAGTTTTCAAAATCCAAAACAAATTGTATTCACTTTTGTCGTAAATACAAACCACACAAGGATCCAGACCTAACTTTAGGACTCATATTCGACCGCAACCTGACATTCTTACCACACATAAAATATTTGAAAACAAAGTGCTTGAAGGCTCTAGACTTGCTAAAAGTCGTTTCAAATACAGAGTGGGGAGGGGATCAGACCACCCTCCTTCACTTGTACAGATCATTAGTTCGCAGTAAACTAGATTATGGCTCCATTGTCTACGGTGGAGCCTGCAAAAGCAATTTAGAAAAATTAGACTCTATCCACCACCAAGGGCTGAGGCTCTGCCTGGGAGCTTTTAGGACCTCTCCGGTAGACAGTCTATATGCGGAGGCCAATGAACCTTCCCTTGAACAACGCCGCATTAAACTCTCACTGCAGTATATCAATAAATTACGTTCAAATGAGTCCAATCCAGCATACAATTGTGTTTTCAACCCGCTCTAAGAAAACTTGTTTCCTAAACTGCCAAGCCTGGTACCACCACTTGGAATCAGGATCAAACCACACATCTCTGCAGCTAAAATTGATCTCAACATCATTGCACCTTACAGACTTCTGTCCTCACCACCATGGCAAATGGTGAAACCACAGGTTGATCTTACCATCACCAAACTCAAAAAGTCTGAAACAAATCCTTTGGTGTTCCAACAGGAATACAACCAGTTACGTTCGAAGTATAACACCCATAGATCCATTTTCACAGACGGATCCAAGGACGATGGCCAAGTTGCCAGCGCTACAGTCATTGGAGCCAAGACTGTCTCCTCTAGGATCCCCGACAACAGTTTCATTTTCACCGCTGAAGCCAAAGCTGTCTTCTCAGCTTTGACCTACATTCAACAGCAAAAACATTCCAAAAACTTCATCGTTTTTACAGATTCATTATCCTGCCTTCAAGCACTACAAAATGTGACTTCAAGTCACCCAATCATCCTGGACATATTAGAACTTTACAACGACCTTTCTACTGGCCAATGTGACATCGTCCTCTGCTGGTTGCCGGGTCACGTTGGCATAGCAGGTAACACTAAGGCCGATGCTGCAGCAAAATCAGCTCTTGACAAGCCCCTATCTCCACTGCTAATCCCGTACAGTGATTTCAAACCCACTATCAAAGCTATACTCGGGACCTGATGCAAAAAAGGTGGGACACTCAAGTAAGAAGAAACAAACTCCATGAATTGAAGCCAACAATCGGTTATACCTACTTGGGTTGTCAGTCAAGACGTGATGAGGTAATTTTACGACGATGTCGTATTGGCAACAGTCGATTTACACATGACTATCTGCTGAAAACGGATGGGGATGGACCCCCCATGTGTGTCTCTTGCGATGAGGTTTTCACCATCAAGCATATTCTGCTTGAATGCGTGGACTTATCGTCTGCAAGGCACTCACATTATGATGCAACAAACCTAAAAGATCTGTTCTCCCGCATGAGCGCTCATCTGATAGTGAACTACCTGAGGGAAGTTGATCTGTATCATAAATTGTAACTGCAAAATGTAACCACCATAAATTGTAACTATGAAATGTGACTAAGAAATTGCCTGCCTTTAAATTTGATGCTATGACTTCCTCTGCTTTTAAATGACAATGTAATCAATATATGTCTTTGAAATAAAACTCATTCCGAGTATGTACTTACAATGTTTTCTAATGCAAACTTGTTCTCGTCACTATATGGCTGGAATAATGCCGATGTGACGTAAAGCCCAACTCAACTCAACTCAACTCATGTTGGTCACTTGGGACTTTCCATCTCAAATGTTTCAAATATCGACTATGGTAATGAGGATGTTGACGAGGGATCAATAATACAGGTTAACGGTGACAGGTATTGTAAAGAGCGTATCAATGATGTACAAAAATGGAAGGATTGCATTGGATGGACTTCAGCCTCCTCAGAGAGTGGTATCTTTTTGTACCTCTTCCTGCTCAAATATTGCCTTGCCCATTGAATATCAACAAGGACTGTGACCGGTCACAAAATAGGCAGCAGTTGTTCCAAAAGAGTGAGCGAGTTAAATTTTAACGTCACTTCGGCAATATTTCAGCCATATAGTGACGAGAAATGTTGGACATAAACAATAAATACCAGTAGGTAAATAACCAGTCATCGACAGACTGTCAAATAACTAGAATATCACAGATATGGATATAAAACTAGCAATACCCCTAAGGAGTGAGTGAATGAGTGAGTTATTATTTAACGTCACATCGGCAATATTTCAGCCATATCGTGACGAGGACACTTGACATTAAAATAGAATATATATAGATAGTAGAAAAACCTGCCGACAAAGGACAGTAAAGCAACTAGGGTGTCACAGATATACATGTAAAACTAGTAATTGATTCTAAAACATTTTAACTATAGGGGACAACACAATATATAAATGGGCTATAGATCGCCAACAACTGAAGGTAGATCACCACACTAGGAACCATGGCCACTTACATTACTTTTGCTACCTGCATGGACCCTAGTTGGATTTACACCATCCCTTCAGCAGCTGGCGATGGTAGGAAGATTTAGCCGAAATATAAAATAACAAAAATACTACGATTAAAAAGTATGGTTGACCGAAATTGACTTGGTATGTTTTTGGGACTTACGTATACTCTCAGGAGGACAATAACTTTACGCTACTTCAACCCCCTTTGAAGATACGGCCACAATCTAAGTTGATAATCTGAACTACCAAGTATAACTCTTTCTCTATTTACAAAACATATATCAAAATTCATTTAACAAATGATAATTAACATGATTAAAAATGTCCTTTCCTGTTTTGATAATCGCCTGAAGGCAAGAAAGAGAGTCAGACAAGGTTATATATTATTTATATTAAGTGTGTGTTAATATGGCGTTAGCTTCCGCGTGAAAATAGAACTGTTATCCGGCAATCGAGAAGATATTGTTCTGGATCAAATGACAGTGGCACAAGCAATTGCACCACCATCCTTGGATCCATCTGCAAATACGGATTTGTATGCATTATTTTTGCTTTTTATATTCTTGTTTATATTGTAATTCGTTTGTTTCCGATTTTTAAATGTTGTCATTGTGAGGTCAATTTCTGGTCTAACCAACTGCCAAGGAGGAGAAAGAAGAATATGAGAAGGAGATATATTTTTAGCTCAATGTCAGCAACAGAAATGAACGGTTTGACTCTTAGTCCCAAAGGCGGAACAAGGGAAGACTTTTTATTGTATAGATCCTCATAAAGAGGATTAAAAACACAGTTAAATGCAGGAATTGACTCATTAGAATATAGTTTTGTTATATACTGTAAGGATAATTTTGTACAACGTTGGTTAAGAGATGGCTCGTCGGCCTCGTTGTAGAAACTGTGATAAGTCTTAGACCTTGGTGGTGGACAGAATCTAATAGTCATAGACGATGCAGCCATAACCAAATTTCGAACGGACCAGTGATGGATATAGATGTAGGAGGGTAGCTTGATCCCCTCCCCACTTAGAATTGGAAACAAATTTCAACAAGTCAAGGTCCTTCACACATTTAGTTTTAAGTGATTTAATATGTGGCAGAAACGTTAAGTGTGAGTCAAAAATTTGACCCAAGAACTTGGCCTCCTTCACAACTTTGATGGGCGTACCATTTAAAGATAGTTGAGGCTTTTTTTTGTGGTTTGTATTTACGGCAGAAATGCTTGCAATTAGTTTTGTATCTAGAAAATTTAAAGTCGTTTTCAAGACACCATTTATTTATCTTGTTTAAACACAACTGCAGTTGCCGTTCAATAGTATGCATATTTTTACCACTATAAGAAATATTAAAATCATCCACAAAAATTGATCCATCAATTGAATCATTTAAAACTTTCAATAAACTATTGATCTTTATATTAAACAATGTGACCGACAAAATACTGCCTTGTGGGACACCCTGATCCTGATTGGTCAGACAGGGTGAAACGCACGTGGACTTGAAATTGCCTATCATTTAAAAACTTGGATATAAATTGAGGCAAACAGACTCGTAATCCAAAGTCATGTAAATCTTTTAAAATCCCATGTTTCTATGTCGTGTCGTATGCTTTTTCTAAGTCGAAAATGTTGTTTATTGATTATGGGATTCTTAACAAAAGATTCTAAACGCACTAAATGATCGATAGTACTTCTGTTTTTGTTATAAGGTTATTAGTTTCCATGTACCAAACAAGTCGATTATTTATCATGCTTCCCATGGTCATGCAAACCCAGCTAGTTAGTGAAAATCGGCCTATAATTTGAAGGATCAGTATGATCCAGGCGTTCCTCAAGGTGATCGTAACTACAATCAGTTGTAAGCCCTACGATCAACTTTACAATTATCGTAAATAACAGTTTATTGTCGTTCCTCAAAGATATTGTAAGGGAATTGTAAGCATATCGATTGTAAATCTTTCGATCGTAAATTACAATCGTGATATTCTGCGCGAAAGATAGAATTAATGCGTTTACATTACTTCCGGTTGGTGAGTGCTGCTTCCCCATTCAAGCAGACGAAAAATAACCCACCCTTAGCAAGATATCGCAAAGTAATTAAAATCTTACTTTCTACGGATAGTGCATGAAAAGGGTGGGTGTCCGAGGACAACCCAGGTTCTAGAATGGTTACCAGTTTCAGAATGGAGCCATCGTCATTCTGTACCTTGAAAATATTTCAGCGTCATTGTAAACATCAAAAACATGACTACGGTCTATCAAGGCCAAATTTCAGTTTCTTTTGTTTATGAATTACAACAAACGCCGCCATCTTGTTCATACACAACAATCGATCGCAAGTAAGTTACAGACGGTCATAAGCAACTTACAATACAATTGCTTTGAGGAACGGTGGAGTGATTGTAAGTTAAAGTTACAATTGGATTGTAGTGATTTACAACTATTGTAGTGTTACAATGGTTTTGAGGAATGGAGCCCAGGTTTAAGGATGGGAATACTTATAGCATCACACCATGACGAAGGAAATTTTCCAGATGTCCAGATGGCATCAAAGCTATTGTAAGAGCGTCTCTAAACATGGTTCTGGTAAGTGCTTCAGGAGTTGATAATATATATTTTCAGCTCCTGAAGCAGTATCATGGGCCTGGCCAAGAGCTCTATGAAGCTCATGTATTGAAAAGGTTTCATTGTAGTCTTCCCCATTATCTGAATTGAAATTAATAGCTTTCTTTTCTTGTTGTTTTTGATAGTTTTGATAGTCACCCCAGTCCGCTGACATAAACAACATCTTAAGATCGCTGCACTGGTTGCCCATCCGTACACGTGTTGTTTTTAAACTCCTGTGCCTAGCCTACCAGTGTGTTCATGGAACTGTTCCCGAGTATCTATGTGAACTCCTGACAGCTAGATGTCTCCAGTCGAGTTCAAAACAACGCCTTGACATTCCCAGATTTCAGCTGAAAACATTCGGATGCAGATCTTTCAGTGTGACAGCAGCTGTCAAATGGAATCAGCTCCCTGACTCTTTAAAACACTCTGACTCTCTTCCATCATTCAAAGCCCTCCTGAATATCTATGTGTTTAACAACTATCTCTGACTCTGGACTTTCCTTGCTTAAGAGCTTTGAGCGTGCATTGATGTGTGCAAAAGCGCTATACAAATGGAACTATTATAATTCAGGTACATATTTAAATGAGGAAGAATGTGTGGCCAGTGTCTCATCATCATATTTGCTGTATCTGACTTATTAGTCAATAATTGGTTCCCATCTTTCAGATGGTGAATGCTAGATTTTTTAGACCTTACCCTTGATTTTCTGGATCATATTCCACACCTTTGATATCGGCATGCGCAAATAAATTTTCGATACATAGTTTCGCCAAGAGAGGCGTTTACTTAACTTGAAAGTACGTCGTGCTTTAGCATTTAAACTTTTAAATTTGTCTAAATTGTGGACCATAGGATGGCGACAGAAACAATACTTGGCTTTTTTTCGTGCCTTCCTAGCTTGTTTGCATTCATCGTTAAACCGTGGTTGTCTGGACCATTTAAATTCACTCAAAAGGTTGGAGTCAGTAACAGACAAATCAAGAGCTGAATATGTTCCTGTGCCAGGATGTAAATACGCATTTCAGCTGTCTTTATAAATGCATAAATCAATTTTTGATATAAATTAATCCAGTAATTTACCTTTGGTGCTTGTATTAGTGCCACACCAGAGTGGGTTGTGGCCATTATAATCCCCCCATGATTATATAGGGTTTAGGTAGTTGATCATAAAGAGCTTGCAGATTGGTTAGTTGACCAGCTCATGACTGCGGAATGTACAAAGAGCATAAAGTAAAAGCAACCTCTAATGTAAATCGAACTGCAACGACTTGAAGATTTGTTTTAAATGGAACTGAGCTATAGATAATATTGTTCCTCACCAGCATTGATGTTCCACCAGAAGCTCTAACACCCTGAGGAGAAAAACAGTGATATACATTGAAGTGACGGAAGTCAAAGTTATCTGTATGTTTCAGATAGGTTTGTTGGATAAAGAACGCTGGTTTAAGAACTGTAAATCATTTAAATAAATCCGGAGTCCTCTACAATTCCATTGAATTGTGGGTGTAGACATTATTTCTTTGGCGGATGGACAGGAGATCTACCCCTCACCTTTCTTAAGGGTGACAAGCTATGTGTCCTACGGTGGCTATGGTCGGACACATCCATGTCCTCAAGAGATCCAAACTTATTAATAAGTTGGACCTGGTTATTTGACCCCTTGGGGGCTCTGTTGCCTTGATTCTTTTTGTTTTCATAGTTTGGTTTGGATTTATTTTTCACAGTTACTGTCACATTTGCGTCTTATGATTTAGACGGTTGTTTCTGAGATGAAAGTGTATCTTTCTCAGAAGGTGACCTTGACTGACTGAATGATTGTGCACTGGAAGTCACCTTCGCAGGTCTCGCTTGAATTCCAGCAGAGAGCAATGTAGGAGCCGATGTTCTAGCCCATGTATATTCCGTTGAACAACCTGTTGAAGTACATGAGACATGTTTGGATTTACAGGCCTGAACCGAAGCAGAAACAGAGGTAGCATAAGTCGGACTTGATTATTCTTGTGAAAGAACAACCTGTTTTGCTTTTAAAAAAAATGACACGTTTCGCTCATATTTCACTCGCGATATTTTTGACTGCAACTTCCAGGAAGGGCATTCCTTGGATAAAGAGGGATGGCAACCAGAGCAGTTTACACAAACATGTGTTTTATCACACAGGCTACTGTCTTTGCATGCTCCAGCACATCGTTGGCATGCAGTTGGATTGTTGCAAGACTTGGAGCCGTGACCATATTTCTGGCAAGAATAACATTTTAATGGACTGGGAAAAAAAGTATCAACCCTTAAGCTGCAATAACCGGCTTTCAGTGATTGTGGGTTGACTGGCAGACAGAATGTGAAGAGATATGTATTAGTTTGGAAGAGTTCATTATTCCTTTTAGCAGTGAAGCGTTTGACATGATTAACGCCTTAAGAATGTAACTCTGTGACCATGTCACCTTCACTCAAGTCTGAGAGGCAACGTCCAATATCACGGACGAACGATGCCTTTGCTATGATTTAATGTCCTGTGAGGGGACACCTCCACAGGAACATTAGCTAATAATGTTGTTTTTTTTAGAATCTTTGATTGGATTTCTTTCCTGCATTCAATTAGGAGGGAACCAGATCGCAACTTTTTTATTTCTTTCACCTCTCCAGCCAAACCTTCTATGCCCTTTGATACATCAAAGGGATTCAACTTGAGAGGGCCACCATCAGGTGCACACATTACAAAGTATCGAGGCCAATTATCGGGGTTGGTGAAAGTTGTTTGGACTTCATCCTCTGAAGACAACGAATCGTCAGATTCGTGTGTACGTATTTTCGGTGGGGTGCCATGGTTGAATTATATATGATTCACCCTCCCAGCTCTTGACAGACTCAACCTAAGTTGCATTTTCGTATCAGCCTTTGTGTATCAGCCTTTGTTTCTTTGAGAGACTTAACAATCCTGTACCGCTTTTTAGTGTTTTTTGTTGTCGACTATCTGCTTCTTTACGTGAGGCAATTTGGACTTACGTACAAGGAAGTTGGCCCTATGTCTACAGGCTTGAAACAGTTGTCTGTGTACAACCAGTCCAATAGAGTGCCATCTCTTTTCTGCACGTTCGTGTTTAGCTTTGAAAATGTCGTCGGTCATCCAGGCAGGTCTAATAACTATGGTGGACGACCTCCGTGGTGCATGCTGATCGAGGACCTCGGACAAAGTATTATTGTATGCTACAGCTTTGGCATCAGTGGAATCAATGCCCGCAGTATTTATGTCCGCTAGAGAGTTGTGCAGATCCTCAGGGATTTATTGGAGATCTTCTATATGCCCTAGAATGGACATTTTCCATGAGTTCAAGTGACCCATATTTGTGGAATAATTGAATTATATTTTCTTACCCTTTTTGGGTTCTGCCACTTAGTTTTTGGAAGAATCTGGCTTTTTACTTTTGGTTTTAACGATTTGTCGAAACCTTGTTGTCGACTGAGAAGATGGTTTATGTACCGGAGCTGACTGATTGAATTCGAGATGTAGCAGGAAGTGATTCTGCTGTTTAAGTATATGTGGCAGGTGAGATTTATTTTCTGGATAATGGATGTTTGTTCTGAGTTTTGAACCATTGTTTTGCATCTGCAATGTTTTTGGGTAAAATTTATTATTGATAGCCATTTACTGTTTCAAAACAGGACAATTTTGAGAGAAAGATGGGTGATCCCCTGCGCAGTTGTTGCACTTTTTGACATTATTGTCACAATCTTCTGGTGAGTGTGTGTGTTGTTTCACCACAGTGACCACACACAACAGACACTGTGCAGTATTCACGCCATGGCCGAACTGTTGGCATTTGAAACACCTAAGAGGATTCGGGATGGTACGTGTCAACATTGATATTACAGTACCTAGTCTTAAGTGATTTTGGAGCAGTAGATGAAGAAAAGGAAAACAGATAGGTTTTAGTTTTAATGGTTGTATTGTTTGTATGGGTTGAGAAAAGTTTGACATAGAGTACACCTTGATCTCTCTTCTCAGAAACGATATCAAGTTCCTACATGTCTGCCAGGAATTGTTCACGATCTCTGACGATTCCTTTGCTCGTGTTGTCTTGCGAGCCGTGACAGTAACTGGAATGCCAACAAAAGTGTCATTGTTCAACAGGTTGGTCTTTTACGGCACTCAATCACCAGCGCACCCGACCGTAATCTTGCAATATTCTTCACATCGCTGACAATGACTTGGATACTCTTAGACACAGCGAAAGGGTTTAACTTAAATGGTGTGTTATCTTTGGTCTAAACGACAACACAACGTGGCCAGTAATTAATTGATTTGGGCAGTATGAGGTCGTTATCAGCAGGATCATTGTCAAGCGGACGTTTTTTTATTATTTTGTGGGGGTTTCATAAGCCATTGTTAGTGTTAAGATTTCTTCAGGCACCCTTGAAGAGCAACCTTCCCTTGGTGGGTGCTGGTTAACGCTAATAGCTCTTCATCCCCGTGTGGACCCGGGGGCATATAGATCCACAGCACCCCACTGCTGGTCGTAAGACCGAATCGGGCAACCTGTTTGCCGTGGGTTGCGCCCCTGTGTCGGTGGAGTTTCTTAGTCACCATATGGCTGGAATACTGCCGATGCGACTTTAAATACTCACTCACTCAGATTTCATCATCCGTGCTCCCTACCCTCCCTGAGTATCACAAAGACTTTTGTATTTAAAGCACCTTAGAGGATTGTACGCGACAACATTGACGTTACAATAGTTCTGTTTCGTGCCTTCAGACTATTAAAAATAGGTCACGTAAACAGCCTTTGCTGCTAAAGCAGCAGTCAACAAATCTCTGACACCACTTCCAATCGCATACACTGATTCTAAAGCCGTGATAAGATGCGTGACTTTATGCAGATGAAGTGTCACTCCCAAGTAGGTATAAATAAATTACACGGAACTAAACCAGGTGTCGGTTACACCTACTTGGGATGTCAGTACCGATTTGAAATACATTATGTTTACCAAGTGATTTAATCGTAGCATTATAGTTATTTTCATTAATGGCTAAATCTATGAACAATCACCAATGCCTGAAGGAATGGTGTAAATCCAGCTAGGGTCCCATGCAGGTAGCAAAAAGTAAGTCCTCATGTCCCTGGTATGGTTATCCCCGAAGATCCGGGTTAGAATTGGTGACTATGTGTCCGACTCCACCCAGCCGTGAATGGGTACCTCGTAAGGATGGCAATGCCACAATAACTCGGTGCGCCTAGTGGCTGCAAGAGTTGTATGATCCCCAAGGAGTTGAGATTGACAATACGATTTGCCGTTGAGATTGACATCCAGTGAACGAGGGAAAAACAAAGTGCATTTGAGCAGCTGAGCTGAGCTGGATATCGGCGCTATACAAATGTTAGTATGCATGTATGTATGCTTGTCATCGTTAGAGGCGTCTAACTGGATCGAGTGGTCAGACTCCCTGATCATGTATACGTAAGTCCCAAAACTTTCAAAAAAAGTCCCAAAAGTCAATTTAGCTCAACCATGCATTTTAAACGTAGAATATCTATTTCAAATTATGGCTAAATTTCCATACCATCGCCAGCGTCTGAGGGGATGGTGTAAATCCTGTTAGGGTCCATGCAGGTAGCAAAGGCACTGTAGGTCCCCATGGTCCCTAATATGGTGGTTTTCCTTCGGTTGCTGGCGATGTATTGCCCGATTTTATATTGTGTTTTTAAACGATTTAACATTTTACACTGAATTCAGGCTAGTTTTAATTAATTTGTGATAATCTAGTCGTCATACTGTCCTTTAGTGACTGTTTTTTATAAAGTTTATATCTTAATTCACTCACTCACTAGCTGACTTGGTTGGCGCGTCATCGTATCCCAATTGCGTATATCGATGCGCATGTGGTTGATCACAGGATTGTCTGGTCCAGACTCGACTACACACAGATCGTCGCCATATAGCTGCAATATTGCTTAGGGCGGCGTTAAACAATATCCAAACCCAAGTATGGTGATCTACCGTCAGTTGTTGGCGATCTATAGCCTGTTTTTACATCATATATTGTCCAGATAGTGCTATTAGTTTAACTGTATATTGTCCGGATAGTGCTATTAGTTTAACTGACTACTGACTGTGGTATTTTAGTTATTTTACTGTCTGTCCTTGGTTTACAGTATACTTATATTCCTTGTAAAATTCATTCTGGTCACAATATCTTAGCTCATTCACTCCTAGATTTATGCTTTATGTAAATGTGATATTCTAGTTGTTTTGCTGTCCTTTCATGACGGGTGTTTGTAATATACACATATTCCATTTTAATGTCAAATATGTTCTCGTCACGATATGGCTGAAATATTGCCGATGTGACGTTAAATAGTAACTCACTCACTCACTTTATGTAAATGTTCTGCATGCCAAGGCAAATCGGAAATTAACATGCAACGTGTAGTTGCATTTCATCGGCCCATTTTCCCCAAAGACTATTTTTATTATGTCGTAAGCTTTCATTATCAAACCATAGATTCCGCACGCCCAAGAGCCGGGTTCGATTCCCCACATGGTTACAATGTGTGAAGCCCATATCTGTTGTCCCCCGACGTGATATTGCTGGAAGTTTGCTAAAAGCGGCGTAAAACTAAACTCACTCACTCACTCACGATAGATTCCGAATGGGTGGACTTGCAGGTAAAAGTTATCTCAACAATTTTATCCATTTTGTCTGAGAACAGATGAAATGGGTAGGCTACATTCATGAACAGTACAGCTGATAACCTTTCAGTACAGAGTTTCTGAAATGAAGGTCACTTGGGTTTTGTAGAATTCCACCTTGAGGTACGAGGAACATTTAATCCCTTACCTGCTGCCATGACTGAAGGAAAATGGTTGCATGCAAGTCATCACACAGATCTTTAGTCATAAATGCAAGCTGATGATCGTACAATGGGCATTGCTTTACGTGCATATACATTACGATATTGGAGACGTTTATTCACTTACAAGCCGTGATGGATATACATTTTGTCAGTTAAATTCCTAAGATTATTCAGCAATATGCATATGTTGTTACGTTTTTGCATACTGGAGTACAAGTTCTTCCAATGGACTATCCATGAATGTTTCTTCCAATATCTGTTTTACGTCGTATCTAACTCCCTTATTAACTGTCATGATATATTTGGCAATGTTTATGTTTTCACCATCACAAGCCAAAAATAGAATATCCCTGCCAGTCGTATCAATGAATGATGAGTTTGCTCCATTTTCCATCAGTAAAAGAAACACTGCTCTCTTTCCATGAAGAGCCGCCATCATTACTGCCGTCTGTCCGTTGTCGCCTCTGCTGTTTATGCTCAGAATGTGCTGTGAGAGAATAAATTGAACTGTCTCAATATTTCCTCGTTCCGAAGCAAAGTGAAGAATATTGTTGTCATCCTCATCCAGAAGTGTCAGATTCGCTCCTTTCTTCACAAGTAAATCAAATACTTCCATGTTGCCTTCTTCTGCTGCAATCATTAGTGGAGTCTTTCCAGTCTCTGTTCTTGTGTTAATATCCTCCACCATATTCCGAGTCAGAATATATTCCACTATCTCCATGCCTCTTCCACGACAAGCATGATGGAGTATATTCTCCCTTTGTTTATTTACTCTTGTTAGATCAGCACCTTTACTTACGAGCAAGTGAAACGCCTCTTTAAATCCGTTCTCTGCTGCTATCATGACAGGTGTCATGCGATCGTCATTTTCTCTATTGATGTCCACAGTATTATGTTTGACTATATATTTCACTATTTCAGGATCTTCTGATAGGATGGCGAAAATAAGGATATTGTCATGATCATCACTCTCTTTTGTCAAATCTGCTCCTTCACTTTCAAGCAAATGCAACACTTCTCTATGCCCACGACGCGCTGCGTACATTACTGGTGTCCGTCCCCTATTTCCTCCTTTGTTGATGTCTTCACTATATCGTGTTAGGAAATACTTCACTATATCCACATTTCCGCCTTTACATGCAACATGAAGGTTGTCATCAAAACGTTTGTTCTCCTTTATAGTTGCACCTTTGCTGATAAGCAAGTAAAAAATCTCTTTGTGTCCCTTAAACGCTGCCCGCATTGCTGGTGAGAGGCCATCATCGTCTATGGCATTTATGGTTTCAATTTGCTTTCTGAGGATATTCTTTACAATATCCACATTTCCTGCTTCACACGCCAAATGAAGGACATTAGCGTCTTCCTCATCTGTTAACAACAGATCAGCTCCTTTCTCCAGCAGAAAATCGAATACATCACCATGACCCGCATTTGCTGCTTCCATTGCTGCTGTTCTGTCCCTATCAGTTAGGCTGTTTATTAGATCAATGTTTTGTGCAAGAACATGTTTCACTATTTCCATATTCCCTCCTCTGCATGCCTTGTGAAGGATTGTTCCGTCGATTGCCAAATTAGCGCCTTCGTGGACAAAGAAATTAAACAAATCTAGGTTCCCGTTAACTGCCGCATACATTACAGGTGTAGACTTCTGGTATTTTTTGTTTATGGCCATCCTGTTGTGTTTGAATAAATATTTTACGACCTCGGTATTTCCTACCTTGAGGGCATGATGGACAACAGTAGATCCCTTATCATCATACAGTGTAAGATCAACGCCTTTACTCACTAGCAAATTAAACACGTCTCCTTGACCCTCACGCACTGCTACCATTGCTGGCGTTGACCCGTCCTGTGTTCTGCTGTTGACATCTGTCACATTCTGTTGGAGTACAAACTTCACAATTTGAATGTTTTCCCCCTCACATGCCAAATGAAGGATATTCGCCTGTGCAAAATTTGTGATTGACATGCTGGCTCCTTGCGCAACAAGAAAGTAAAACACTTCAATATCTGCATTCTGTGCTGCAATCATCAACGGTGTCATTCCATACTGATCCCTTGTGTTGATATCTGTTTCACCCTCAGATAGTGTGTACTTGATGTAAGCATTTGACTGAGATCGGTATTGCATATGATTCCTTATTTCTGTAAGAAAACATAGAGATTTGTCATTACATTGATCTGTGATATACTTTTCAATCTTCCCCTCGAGGAATGAGTCTCTGCACTTTGTGATATTCCAGTTAAATTACAGCTCACTGGCAATAATTACTTCTGGACCAGACAAGCTAGGCCTAAACTAAATTCAATAGTTCAAAGTATATTGGTTTTCAAAATGAAATTGACAACCATCAAAACTGAGTTGAATTTCATGGCAAGTTTGTCTGTTGCATCGTGTTTGACTGACCCAATTATTGTAACATATGTTATATTTGGGATTACACTCACTTAGTAAAGTACAAATTCTAGTACTTTTGTTGAGTTGAGTCCCATCCGGGATTCGAACCCACACCCTCAGAGTCATACACCTAATCGCCAGTACACAAAGTCAGCCGCCTAACCAGCTCAGCCACCGCGACTTCCACTTTGTGTGCTGGCGATTAGGTGCCTGACTCTGAGAGTGTGGGTTCGATTCCCGGATGGGACTCAACTCAACAAAAGTACTAGAATTTGTACTTTACAAAGTGAGTGTAATCCCAAATATAACATATGTTACATTTGACAACTTTCTAAATGACACTATGTAATCATGACCCAATTATTACTTAAAGGTCACATGCAACGTAAAACAGAACTTTGCAGATTCTGATACCTTTCGTAGTTCTAACGATTCACGATTCACTAACTTTCCCCCAGCGCTTGGGGGAATTGGAGTGGTTTCAACAGCTGGGCTGCGCTCATAGCACATGCGCAGTGAAATAGGATTGCGGAGCTTGGAAGCGGGTTGTCCGGTAAATATTAGGTGAAGGCTTTGGTGTGAGCTAATTTTCTAATGTTTTGTTGATATTTCACAGGCGCGAGCTTTTTATATGTTATTACAGTAGATTGCCGATTTAACTGTTTATATAATTTCATTAGTCTATTTCACCACACGTTCTTCTTACCGAGTCACTTTCTCAGTTCGATACTTAAAAGCAATGTCATTATTTAGCGTCAACAGAATTTCTAACTGTGATATAGATATGTCGTTGTCACAGACAAAACTCAATGTCTGTTTTATTGGCACCTATGTGTCTGCCTGCCCGTTTGCTAATGACAATATTCAATACACAGTTTCAATCACTGACCACATGCAATTTGAACTTAACACCAATCAGGCTATACACAATAAACAAAACGCATTGATTTATGGCCCGAGTTCGGTCTCTGTCACGTTATGTAATTACACAGACAGGCAGGTGTGATACTTGTACACATAACATGTTATGATGTCTGTTGATTGCAAAATGTTATACACAAAAAATGAGCATGTATTTACAAAACCCAACATCTCTATATATACACACATAATGAGCCGTGAGAGCATCTGCAAATGAACCAGCCGTTACACTTGAGCGCACACCCACCCGCTCTGACTGGGTTCGGTATCCCAGCTGCCTCGTTTCTTGGGAAGTAAACCCAAGTACAAAATATTGCACTTTTGATTTGCGATTGTACGCTTATAATTTTGTTTTGATGTTGTTTCATAACCAGCAATGTATATTATATGTCATGAATAAGTGATAATTGTGTTTTAATTATGTTTGATTTTTTGGTTGCATGTGACCTTTAAACTGAAGCCAGACATCTCCCGAATACAGGCCGAATTTAGAGATATGTCAAAGGTAAGTCTCATCAGTTTGTTAGCAAATAAATGGTACACAATCAAAAGGGTACCTCTCTACCCGAACTCGTATATGTTTCAACCTAACCTTCAACGCTTTGAATCACTACAATTGTCAAAGGCAGCCAATGTGACCATTGGCAATCTGCAAGTTACATGAAGCTCCCGTCCCGTGGTGCAACTTTGACCAGTAGAATTATTGAGAATGAGCCAGCTGATGCAGCCTGTTTGCGAGTAGCACCTCTAAATATCACCCTGTTTGAAACCCAACTGCAGACGAGCCGACATCAAATGACACAAGGAATTCTTTCTTTTTGAGACCTGTGAGGTCCATGAGGGTCGTGTCACTCACACATCGGTTCCTGTATGTTTGTGCCTTTACTGTGTGTGTTCCGAAATGGATTTCACCTAAAAATTGTCAAAAATGCCCATACAAATTCAATTTTAGTCACTACAGATTTAGTGAGGTTTTTCGAATACGACACATAAAGGAAAGTTATGGTTACTACAGGTTTTAAGCATATGTAGATTTTAGATAAATGGTTAACCTTGCGTACAGTCCCTAACAGCTGAAGGGATGTAGGCACAAACTGCCGCTTGAACGCAGATGTTGGTAGGTGATGGAGCGTTTTTGAGCCCAAATGGCATAACGTTATGTCGATAAAGTCCTTCTGCTGACACAAAAGATGTAACACGTTTAGCATGCTCAGTGAAATCTGACATCCCTTCAATAAGTCACACTTGGAGTGACTGATTGTATAACTTCAGTCATCTCTAACTTCCATCAGTCTTTGGCAAACGAATGCAAGGAACTCCATTCACTTTGACTTGTTTCAGGGATGTCATTGTCCAACATGTATTGGATTTCCTTCTTAAGGACTTGAAGCTTGGATTTATCCGGTAGGGGTGTCGTTTCACAGACACATCGTCTCTTATATCTACTATCAGCAATATTGCTGATGCGGCATTAAGCAATATTCACTCATCAAATCACTCCTACATAAACATCAAGGCACATTTAATCTGTTCGGACAGGCACGTCCGAAATGATGGCATGGCTCGGTGCTTCTACTACTGTTCTACTGTTCGTCATGCTTGTGGCTTTGACTCCGAGGTCCATGTACTGGGTGTCATGAACATGTCCAGGGCGTCATGGAAAATCATGCTTTCAAACTTCTTTGGAACAGGCCCATATACAGCCTCAGAAGAATTCCAGCAGTAGTATATACAATAGCGGTATGAGATCACTTCTGACAAAAGCCTCTGTAAAGCTTTATTTATTAAATAAAGCTTTTATCAGGCCTTATCTCTTTCCGCTAGTGTGTATACCACTTTTTGCTCGCCCCCCCAACTTCCTGGTCACTATAGCCACAAACCGACACTTTCCTGGTCACGTGACACCATTGTGATCACTCATATCAACCTATATAATATTGATCTCGACGAAACAGTTTAATGTGAATCTCCTATGATTTCTTTGGTTTTCGTAATGAAGGCTTGTTGGGCTTGTTGTATCCCTTGTTCTATGTACTTTTTTTCTCGTCTTCGCTGATGACAGTGCTTTTACGAGACTTGGACCAAATCTTGTGAAATTTTGCGATATTTTGCGAGTTCAGAGAGTACCAAACGAAACTCTTGCTCAGAGATTTTGTTGTCCGTGAGTGCGGTGGAAATATGATCGCTTATTGTGTTTAACTTTGCTTCAGCCAGAATTCTGATTTCATCGTGTTTCAATAATTTATGATGTAATTTGCGAGAAGCAAACTTAAACACCAACCCCACCAACCCTGACACCCCAGCTGTTATTTCAATACCTAACACTATAGGTGCGGCTACGATGGTGGTTAACAAACCGACACCTACCGCTCCTAATCCCATGCTGGTTGCCATAAGGGTGGTATCGACCCCGTCCACGAAATTGAAAGCTCTATTACATTTCTTACTTCATGACGCCCGTATATCGCGATCTTGTTCTAGTTGACACTTTATGTCACATAACTGTTTCCACCGAAACCCGTCTACGGTTTCCAGAGTTTTTTGCTTCTTCATCTACTACTGGGTACAGCCCCATCCTGTGTGTATGATATACAGTGAAGCCCCCGTTAGTCCGGACTCCGATAATCCGGATGTCTCGCCTCCCGGACGATTTCAGCTTGTTACCAATCTATGCCTATATAATTTGCCTCGATAATCTGGAAATTCGGTTTCCGGAACCGGACGGTAAGTAGCTGTCACCAATCAGTAAAATAAACAGTAAATTGCTTCACAGTCCGGACGCTGTAAGTCGTGTTCACGAACCGTAACAACACCTCCCGGCGATGTTTACTTTAATTAACTGGCCAACTGGGTTGTTGTTTTAATTAGACATTAAAAGCTCCGGACTGAAGATGCTGTACATTTACACTTTGATTGACACCACAATACAAAGGCGTGGATGACAAGTGAGCTGTTTTGTGATTGGTTAATGTACTTTGACAGACAGATGCGGTCACGTGGACTTAAAGTGATTTTGCTTTACGACAATGCTGCAAGTCACAAGTGTGCTTTGCTAACTTTGCAAAATATGACCAAATACCACGTCTCATATACAAACGATCGATGCAGGAATAATTCGGACATTCAAGGCATACTACAATAGATCGCTTGTTAGACATTACCTCACCTGTGCTGAGGAAGGACGTGATCAGACATGTCAGATCAACATGCGGATTAACAAGGCTTCACTGTATATATTTTACAAGAAAATTTTTATTGTGTTTTTGTTAAAATTCGATCAATGCATTTGATACGTATAAGGTTTATATTATTGTACAGGCGAAAGTACCCATTTGTAGCAGACCAATCATATTCTACAAGGACCCCATCGTTGGTGTTTGTGCCTGTCTTCCCAACTTATAAAAACCATAGGTAAAAGTTGTATATTCTCAGAACGATGAGCGTCTCCGAGATAGACTTCTATGACGAGTGTGGTTTCTGTTATGACATGTACAAAATTCAGTTCGCGATCAGGTAATGCGAACAATAAAGATGCATACACATCGTTTGGAGCTAACATGTTGCCCGAGTGACCCGGTATTCGTATAACTTGTACATCATCATCAAAAATCGGAAAGAAAGACCCGAGATAGCTACCGTTGTTCTTAATTTCGGAGACGTAACCATTTTTTTTAAAGGAGATGTAAGGTGAGGTGAGGGTCATGTTGATCAACCATTCGTTCTCTTTAAAGTCTGCTAACGACACTCGCTCGTACACGTTGACTTTTAAGTGTAGGACGTACAAGGCGTTTTCATCACCATGCAGATCGAATCCCTCCGTGTCTCCTAGATCACCAAGCATGACGTTGGGATGATGATTTTTTATCATCTATATAAAAAATATTATAAAATAGTTTCCAATTGTTTTTCTGATAATTTCACAGGTGTGCACTTCAACCCCATGAGATGTATGTTGTCGGGTAGGAAAATTTTGGTGAGTGATATAGTGTCTTCCATGGTAATGGTGACTCCCTGCAGACTGGTGTGAGAATCGACGTTCACCCTCACGTAAACAGAACAAACGTGATATTGATGTTGTTTGGCCCACCGGAGTTTGATTCCTTTTACGATTTTGACTTCACGTGATGATGGTTGTTCGCCGAGGTAGACTTGGGTGATCAGCGTGGAATTCTCTGGTATATTTTCCAGGATGTCGACAACGCTGTCGAATTCAGACACTACCTGCAATCCCACGTTTTGTGTCCCCGGCTTACTCGAGAGTATGCGAGAGAGTATATCAAGAAGCGACATGACTTCGACGACCACAGTGCGTGTGTGTGCCGGGACATAAGCCACGAGCAGCGTTCCGTTGTTCACAACTTTGTTTAGGTAGTGGTCTCTGTTTTCCGTGAACACGAAGGGAGAGCCGAGCGTAATGTTTGAAATCCAGTTGACTCGAGATCGTACCAAACCCCATCGGTGAAGACAAGGCTGTACTGCTTGTTTCGGGAGACAACCATGGTCTAGACGTCGTGTAAGCCAAACAGTTTGCCACCGAACACTGGGTATATCGTCCATTCGTCCTCGTCGTTGTGGACTAGGCCGTACCGAGTGTTGCTGTCAGCTCCTGGGGGATCGACGATATCACCTAAGTTACTGCCACCGCCGACAGTGGGGACTTCGACGCTTTTGTGAATGTTGTTGTTTACTTGCAAGGCGTACAGTTTGCCGGGTTCATCGATTCCGGGTTGATCGAATCCGCGTGTGTCCCGAGGTCGGGGACCGCTATATTGGTGCATTTTTTCAACCACATGGACGTTCTGGGGCGTTGAGCGCTAGTCATTGTCGTATGTGCGGCGTTACGCTGAGGTAGGCTATATTGACAGGATTATGCTTTATGTCTCAAACTGATACTTTTAATTCCGAGATGGTGCCTCGCATTAATTTTTGTCTTGGGCGATGAAAACGATTCGGTTCTGCAATCATTATACTTTTCCGTTTTCACTGGTACGGCAGCGTGGAAAGGCGGTCACCTTGAATGTTGTCCATCGTCCTCAGCTGATCGAGATGAATGCACAGTTCGTGGTACGGAACGAGGTTTGGTAATTTCATACCCGTCACGATGGTTGTAGGTTTTATTTCATCCGACTGCAACTCGAGCATTCTCGCCAATGCCCGGCTGAGTTTCAAGGCCTCTACTCCGTTGTTGGTTAACACGACTGTGCCGTTTGAATGATTCATATCAAGTTCGGCTCCCACAGGTTTAAAGACTTCGTCGCTTAGCGAGCATATGCTGTAGTAACCATCGGTTATGTGGTTGCGGACGCCACTGATGAACAGCTTGTTGTTGCTGTCATTGATGTTGGTCCATCGCGGGAGGTAGGTGACATTGCAGAGTGCGACTTCTAGTTGGCTAGACGTGTTATCGATTGCTTGCCTATCATGGAAGCCAGCAAACAGCTAGTGAAAGATAGGGGTTACAAGTCGTATCATAACGTCACAACGAACGTGTGGAACGACGATTATATGGCTTTCGACGACAGCAAGGATTACCGCGTTTGGAGGTTCAAACAGGGACCGGGAGTTGATTGGAAAAAGTTTATGCTGGACACATCGAAAGGGTTCACTCAAGCCGGTACCAAACGCTTGAACGATTCGATGCAAACGTGCGTGTGGACGCTGGTGGGCGCGCAGACGAAAACGCGTTCCAACATCTTGGGTAAAGGGACTGCTTACGACGTGCAGAAACAGTTTGTGTCCAATGTTGAGGATGCCATCGCCACTCCGAACGATTTGCCGAGTGCCATCCAATGCTATCAAAACATGTTGGAATACGGCTTGTCGAAAGTCGACTATGTATTTGTCGTGGGGTTGTACATGGCTCCAAGCGACATGCAGCTGAGAATCCATAAAGTGGTGGGCTACAACAACGAAATCGTCATCGCCACCACTGATCAAAAGTTGGGTATCAACCCAGATATCAACGTCTTAAATGTCACACACACGAGTACCGGTGAAACGGGCATAGTCGTACCACCACCATAGTCAACACACACCACAGCACTTATCTCCACGCAAGGTGGCTGAAAATAAAGAACACCTCAATCGTAATACAGTGCTAGTGGTCGGCGGGATTGCTGTCGGGGTCTGCCTCATTTGGTTAAAAATTCCTTAGCCACGGTCTACACCAGCCCGGCCATGGCGACGATGGCTGCCCACAGGTTTTGGCTGAGCCACGTGACCGTTTTCAACAGCGTACTCAGCAACCACGAGACGATGCTACCCAGGATTCCTGGAAGCGCTTCGGCGGCTATACCGCAAGTTTAGCCAGGGCTTTGTTGAGTGATTTCAGATGTTTCCGACATTTCTTTGGCACGTTGGGGCACGTCCCCGACATTGCTGAGTTCGGTCCTGACGTTTTGCAGATCACAAACTACTTTAGGTGGAAGTTGTTCGGGTCGTGCGCCACCATAATCTCGCATGTTTAAATCGTCCCGAAAAAAATTAACACTGTGTTTTCCACCCAGAGTCGACAGAGCGAGAGGTTTTCTCTTGCGCGTGTTCACGAGATCTATCTTTGGATCGGCTCTCAATTGCAGCGTGCCCTTATTATCGATAACAAACTTGGAATAGTCTGGGTATGGGTGGCTCGATGTAATTTTTATCACATTTTAAACTGTCGTAATAATTGTTGACTGTTTGTTTGATGAGTTCGTCGCTCAAGACGTTGCTGGTAAACGAAGTGTCTTCATCATAATCCCCATCATCGAGCGCACCACCGCCCAAATCATCCATCGGAATATCATCCATTTTATTAATTATGTTAAACTTTTTATGTATATAACAATGTCACAATATGGAAGAAAGTTAGATCCTTTCCGAAGATTAAGAGAGCCTCGCGGCGTCAAAGCCGTGCGTCAGTCGGTGACCATCACCAACAACACAAGCAAGATAGATCAAAACCAAACACTGTTGGTTCGATCACATCACATTGACTTCCGACAACGACAAACGTTAACTCGTGCGGAACATTGGCCGTGCCATCGCCAAGAAAACCACCATCAAAATCAGCGGCAACGAGGAGTTCAGCATCGACGACAGCGACGTGTTTTACTGTTACATGGATCTCTGGAAAAGCAACAGTGAACGCGATAACGATGTGTATCAAGGCATCTGTTCACAGAACCGAAAATCGACCCAGGGAATGGCTTCACACAAGAACAGCTCGACAAGATCCCAGCGTCCGAATGAGCCATTGTCAAAGCGTACGGGAACAAGTTTTGCGTGCCGCTCGAGTTGCTCACAGGACACGCACCGTTTTACCAGGCTGCGCTGGGCGATCGGCTGGAATACGAACTCACGTTTAATGACTACAGCAAAGTCGTGCGTACGCCGAACACCGACGATGGTAGTTACACCATCGACAACATCTCGCTGGAGTTCGACATGGTCACGAGTCCAGAGCGGGCCCGGCAGGTTCGCAACCAGTACTAGGGAAAGCTGTCCATCCTGCACGGCCGAGTCCTGCGACACCGGACGATCATATGGGACAAGAGCGACACGTTGTGGAACATCAACTTGCACGTCCCGGCGCGATCGATGAGAGGCATCTTGATCATTCCACGGACGACGATCGCTTGCACGGCAGAGGACGCCGCGTAGACAACGGCAGCGAGGGGATAACAATCCAAATCCCCCCAAAATCTCAAAAAGAAGGCAAATTAAAATGATATTTGTACGTGATTATGGACGCGCAACTTAATATAGACAATGGAAGATTCATGCAATCAATTTATTGATCTACCTCGCGACTCGCACTGCGCTGTCGTGTGCATCAACAAAACGTACACTGGGAGATCTTGGGTGATGATGGACCCGCACGTGCACAAAATCAACCCGGGAGCACGCCTGCAGGATTGGTTGAAAGCTTATCACCAAAAATTTAAAGGGGAGCCGACGCTGTTTATCCTGGACGACTGCAGCACTAATAAAGAGATAACAACAAAGAGAGACATGCTATCGTATTTAGCGTTTCCTGGCCGGCACGCAAAACACAGCGTTTGGGTGCTAGCGCAGAAATTCAACTCGGTGTTAAAAGACCTCAGGGAACAGACGCGAAGGGTAGCCTTATTTCACTGCAAGGACAGGGATTTGTTCGAGGAATGCTTGAGAGAAAATGACGCGATTCCTAGCAAACTAGAATGGGAACGAGTGAAAAAACAGCTCGCCAAAACGAAACACACCAAACTCGTGCTGAAAACCAACCAACCAGTGGCTTATCGAGAGTTTTAGTTTAGCAAATGCTTAGCAAATGCTTAGCAAATGCTTAGCAAATGCTTAGCAAATGCTTAGCAATGCTTAGCAAAATCGTGTCTGTGCTCTCGAATTAGAGCTATGCGGGTGCATGGATATAGAAAAGAAAAATGCCCGAAACCAAGCTATCGTTCGAACCAGATCCTATCGGGTCGTTTCTCCCTTTCGGGAAGCGAAGAGGAAGTACCACATATCGCAAGCCCGATACACGCGAATCCGAGGTGGTATAGGCCCCACAACGGCAACTACTTTCGAGAGACTGCTGGAGAAATGTCCCCAAGTATTGCTTTCCAGCCAGGAGAAACAAATCCTGGAGAGTTCGGGACACACCTTCTACGAGCGCCATCAGATACCTCGTCAGTTTCTGGAATTGTATTTGTTTTTACTTTCGCACATTCGTCGAAGACAGCAAAATAGTGGATTTCGTCTACCTCTACCCGCCCAACCAATTTCGTCACTTGTCTGGCTAACTCCGCATCGTTATCGCGGACAACTGCCACCCGGAACAGGCACCTCTGATGCACCGACTGCCTGGCCGCCATATTGGAACTCCCCACTCTCTTCGAGCGACACAACTCTACGTGCAAGTGTGGCGCCATTGACCACTGCCTCGACAGCAAGAAATGCGTTCAGTGGAAAAACAAAGCGATAGACATCCCACCCCAGAAAGATCGACTCCCTCTCGAGGTTCCGAAAGAAATCCCACCCCACTACTTTTCCTCTCCTGGTGCCAGCACAACATAGAGAAGCTGTACGACGCCACTACTTTGCCTCTCCTGGTGCCAGCGCTTCCGATGCCTCTCCGAAGATATGATGTTCGATTGAGGTAAGTGTTACTTCTTGAGTGGTGGAAACATTGTGTCATGAGGTATGATCAATAATTCCTCTCTGACGAATCCTCTCAGCGGCCCATCTTTCAAATAGTACAAGTTCGGTTCGTCGGCTTTGATGTCCACTTTATTTATGTGGTAAGGTTTGACCGACCATGTCGGATCGGTGGCTCGTTTCCGAGTGTCTCCTTCATTTTCTCCCAGCTGGTAGATGTACCTCACGAAAACCCGGTTGGGTATTTGTTTCTCTTTCCCGACCCGCGATGGTGCAGCCGATTCAGCATTCACTGATTTCAATTTAATAGCGTCGGCCGTTTTTTTGCTGGTGAGACGAGTGATTTCGTGATTGATAGCCGACACCACTTGAGGTAGTCACGCGACCCACTCGGTGTTGGATGTATTTAGACTTAGTTCCTGCGAGTACTGGTGTCTGAATAAGCGCTCGGCCAGAGTCCTATTGAATCTTTCGACGATGGCTTGGCTGCGATGAGCTCCAGCCGCACCTTGCCTGAACTTGGACGCCGTGCTTGGTTAGTAGTTCATCTCCCGTCCGGGATCGACTCAGAGCTCAGTGGGCCATGTCAGCAGACTGGGCTTGTATATGCATGGTTAAAGGTTCCGCTTCTTTGTAGCGGCTGGCCATGTCAACGACGGTCAGGGCGTACTTGTATGTTTTACGTCTCACCATGTCATGAGGTAGAAACAGGAGGTCGGCTTGGTGAACGCGATTGGGCGTTGACATGTCAAATTTTCTTCTAGGCACGTAACGCGGTGCCGGTAGGTAGATTTGCCACAGGGCTTGTTTTTCCAACCATGCTTTGGCTTCGTTTTGTGATACTCTTGCTATTTCAGCAAGCCTCGCTCCTTTCCAGTATCCGCGCAGGCTGTAATAAATGTTTTTAATTTTTTGGGGATGTCGCGACATTATATATATATTTATTCTTTTAGTTCAATTTTTCGTGCCCGTACGCGTACGTGTTGATTCCGTCGATGGTAATCGAACGTTTCGTGTCCATCGGCGACAGGGACATTTTGTTTATCATCAGTCCGTATATCCTGTGTCCATCGCTTCTCAGCGTATTCATTTGATATTTGAAAGTGCGAGTCTTGAACAGGGCTTCCTTGAATCTGGCGTGTTGATTTGTTTTTTCCTTACATATTTTTTCACGCCTTTCGCTTTTCTGATTTCATTATCATCTGCTTTCAGGATGGGATACATTTTGGGCCTCAAGCCGATGTATTCCGCGATTGGCGTGCCGGTGCATTCGTCCTTCATCTTGCCGAGCACTTTTTTATTGATAGTGTCATGCATCGGGTGGTCCTTGGGGTAGTCGCTAGTGTCGTACAGGTATATTTTTTTCTTCATGTCCTCGTACACGTCCGCGGTTTGAATTTCCATCAGCAGGGAATCCATGTCCTTGTACAGCACTTCGCAGCTGTCGCCGTACCCTTTCTTCAGTTCATTGTAATAAAGGTCGTACATCAGGTGTTTGGATAAGTCAAGGATGCTCATCCCCACGTAAACGGGCCAATTGAATTTGATGTGGCTTTTTCTCATGTGCAACGCCACCTGATCGTCGCCGAATATTTTGCTTTGGTTGAATGCTGGGCTGGCTATCAGTTTCCTGAGATTTTCTTCCTCTTTCTATCGGACTAGTTTCACGTTCATGCGTTTTCTCAAATTCTCCATCGCCTAACCAAACACCAAGTGGTTCATGAGCTTGTACAGGTTTTTCTCGAAATCACTGTTGGCCCGCTTTCGCAAGTCAGTGTTCATTCTAATGTAAGTCTCCATCCACGGACTTTGGTCGAACTTGAGCACCCTAAGAATTTTCGTGAGTTTCATGCCCTGCGACAGGTACAGCTGCAGGTTGCGATAGTGAACGATATATTTGATATCAAGTTGGGTACGAGTTTTTCAACATTGGCTGGCTTATTGTTTCCCAGCAAGTTTTGTTGATATTCGGACATCCAGTCTGGGTTCACTGTGCATTGTTCAGGAGCAAGCGGGTAGCTGTTGTGTGATTTGTGTAATTCCACGGGATATTCAAAGTCCACTTCGAGTATGTAGCCTTTTTTCGAATCTGGCACGATGCTCATGACGTCGATCGTCTCGGATGTCCACGCGAAACCCCCGATGGGTAGATACTGGCTCATGGCCCAGCCGTACAGGTTGTTGGCATCAAGGTAGAGGATATGGGTGGTGGGTTGATTCGGATTATAGTTTTTTACATACTTGTTGTTGGTTTTCGCGTAGTCTTTAGAGGCCATGAAAATCCCACCTCACAAGCCTTTTTCAATGAACAGGTGCATGTCGTAATCCGTCAATAGTTTGAGTTTCACACCGGTCCTTTTCAACAAAGCATCCCAAGAGAGACCCGGGGAGGAGAAATACCACGCAGGGTCTAGGCCGTACTGTTTTGAGCACGTTTTTCTGAATATCTCGAACACGTCAGCCAACAGGAGTACGTCTGTTTTCAAGTACAGGTCGGGTAATCACCCAGATTCTTGCAGCCCAGTTTATTCCATATATTAATTGTGTTCGAGTAATCGTCCTGGGTGGTCGAGTCGATCAAGTTGCTGTAAAATCAGTTGATGGGAGGCAGTCGTGTTTCGTTGAACTTGACCCAGCTGTCCATGTATTCATAGGGGTAAACGCCCTTCCTCATCAGCAGAGGTCGAGTCTCGGCATCAGTGTACCGATTGGTGATGTGGAAGTCGTTCGGGTCGTTGGCCTTGACCAAACTGTCGAGAAACAACAGCAGGAATTGAATGCTGTCGATGAATCTCAGTTTAATGAGAAGGAGATGTATTTTTCCATGTTTTTGGGGATACACGTCAGGCTGCTGTTGACGTTCGCGATGGCCTGCATGATCAAGTGAGAGTCGTACCCTCTGAAATTGTGAAACACGACGGGGATTTGGATGATTTTGGGATTGATTTTGAGTTTGAGTTTGCACGTTGTGAGAGGTGCCTCTGTACTCACTGGTGATGTGGCAGTGATCTCTCACCCAATCGCCGTTCAGCAGTTCGTCGCACACGTGGCACACGTGGCTGCCACCGTGAGCTTGCTGGTCGGCTTTGGTCATGCGCATGGGAGCGGCAGTGTACAACTTTTTCCTGATCATTTTCTCTTCGTGTTGCAAACACATGAGAAATTTTTTCAGCCGCGTCTGGACCTCTGTACACCATGGGAGCGTTCGTTTACCTGTCGCATCGGACGACCACGTACCCAAACCCACAGGCCTCGTGCTCCTGCATTTTGTGCGTGAAAAACTTTTGTGGTGGTGTCAACGTGGTGTCAACGTGTTTGATGAGGGCTTCAAAGTCGGCATAGATAATGTAAGGCACGGGCATTTGATTTTTGTGGTTGGTGAATTTTAAGATGCTGTTTTCGTTGGGCACGTCGATTCGTACGGCCGTCTTTCCAACGCCTAGGCAATCCTCCTGGTGCGATTCTACCAAATTGGCCTGGGTGAAGCCGTGCAGGCACCGTTCACAAAAGTGTTTTTTCCCATCGCATTTCGATTGGTCGTGCAACAGTCTGCTGAAGTGATTTATCCACGTGTAGTGATACTTGTCACCTCGCTGGATCATGAATATATTGATTGTCATACGGCCCTCGGTCATCGGGCTGATCCTGTGCACGATCGTTTTGTTGCCTTCGTGGCCAAAGACGTTGATGGCTATGTGGTCGTTCTGTTTTTCGGTTTTGGTGATCTGAGATATGTGGTAGGGTTCGTCTATGCCGTCCCAGTTGAGTTCGTCATCTTCGGGGTAGCTCGAAGGTCTGTTCGAATTAAAGATCACATATACTCTAGGGGGGTACAAATACATAAATCACTTACTGGCATCGCTATAAATGAAACCCCGTCATTATAAATACTCACTTCGGTCTTTAATTAACTTAAATCGACATTTTTGACAACAGTGCACCATTCTCACCCGCGAACGAAATTTCAACCAATCAGAGCGGGGCGTCTCTGTGACGTCATATGAGGAATAGATGAGGGCCGATGCAAAATTCATCTACATTTCAGGGGGTAAATTATCTTGTTTACAGGTTTGCATAAACCTGAAATCGTGACAACTGTTGTGGAAAGTGAAAGCTATATGTTCTCACAATCTACTGTCATTTAATTTTGTCTCCTGCTTTGCCTAGTTTCCGAGTTACAACTTGTTTTCATAGACGATTCTGTCAAAATCGCTTGGTGTCGTTAGGCCTTATTTGTATAATGACTGATCCAAATTGACCCTATTTCTGTGTTTTTTTTCCTCGATATTTAATCATGTCATGTAAAAATCTGTTTGTATTCTCAAAACAGTTTTGGCCCATAAGTTTTCACATGCAATACAGCAATTAATACTCCCTTGTTGTAACCCGTGTTAGGTGGTATAAACCTACATGTTATTTGTCATCATTCACTTGATGGTCAGTTAATGAATTTATAACAGGTATAATTGGTGGTTACACACTTAGATTACCCGACCAAGGTTCCCATTTGGCATTTCTTGTGTCTGGAGTAAATATTCAACATTATAAACATCGATCAAAGGATTAACCGGCAATACATTGATTGATTGCCCATTATTGGCTAACTAAATTACTGTTTTTAAAGAAAGGCGGACATTATGCAATTAGTTGCTAGGTGTGCTATCTTGGGTGACCAATGAGACTATACACCAATGTGAAATACCTGAAAAGATTTATCACTTTTTCGTATATTTAACTGTTAAAAGACACATCACTTGGAACAGCTGCAGATGAATGGCATATCACTCGTTTTTGTGGATATTGATGGATACATTCCTTGAACAAGGTAATAGCCTAACATTGTTCCTATAACTTTAATCTGTTTTAATTTTAATATTTGCATTTTGTTTTTATAAATTTGTCGTAGCATTCAACAGAATCATTGTTTTCGCCGTGAAGTGTAATGAGACAGACCCTAGGGTGTGTGTGCGAATTATGATTCACATTGGCAAACTATAAATGTCTAGATATTACAGTTCTGTTATAAATTCAATATAAGTATCAGCAGATCGTCTGCTTTTTATTTAGTTTCAAAATGCATACGAGTATGATAATAAACTAATTAGGATTATAAGACCACATTTAAAGACGCACATTGACTAGTATCTACATACTGGTGAGTGCACGTTAACCACGTGAATGTAGCAAGAAATTTATTGCGCAGTATTGTCACTTCGACCCCCACCTCACTTCCATGGAAGAAATCGTTATGTTATAAGTTGTGTCATGCAAACTCCTTTTGGTTATGATTCAAATACATATTTAACTACGAGTAGAAAGTAGTTTTGATTTTCTAACTTTGATTGAAAACAAACTATAATCTCCATTAATTCTAACAGACTTTAGCCCGTCACTTTACTATTTTCAAAAATGGTGGCGCCCTGTCGTGAACATACGCCAGTCTGAGGATAAATGCTATTTAAGTTTGTTTTCACCGAGTTACAAAATCAAAACTACTTTCTACTGGTAGTTAAATATGTATTTGATTGATGGCCAATAGGATTTTGCATTACATAGCTTATAACATAACAATTTCTCTCGTGGCAGCGAGGTGGGTGTCAATATAATACTACTTGCAATATCATTGTTACTTCGACCACAACCTCCCTTCCGAGCAAGAAATCGTTATGTTACAAGTTGTGTCATGGAAAATCTTTATGGTCATCAATCATATACATAATTGACTACAACTAGTAAGTAGTTTTGATTCTTTAACTTCCGTTAAGCGATCTAAAAACAAGATATCATTTCAGGCTTCCACAACACTCGCTTCGCACTCACAAACATAACCCACTTAGCACAAACTGCGGGGTCCTGTGAAAATCTGTGCATGGTGACCCCATCGCCCGACCCCTAGGAGCAATTGACGAGAAAGCAACGATTCGGCAAGTCGTCGTTGATGTCGAGAAATCATCAAAATGATGAGCGTGCTACACACTTTCTATACAACTAACTGAAAATCGTTCCTCATATGACGTCACTGCAGTGCTCTTGCGACAGAGTAACTAACCTGTCTGTGGTTTCGTTTGAGGGCGAGAGTGAAGCAGGTGACTTTTTGACAACTTTAAATCGCTCGGTATTAATTAACCACAAGTTTTTTAAGAATGAATTTGGTATTCCGCATAAGTCTAACCACAAATCTTTCATATGTAATAGTTAAAAGAGTAAAAAAAAAGAAAGTTTATTTGTTCTTTAACGTCGGCCGGAAACAATGTGGATCTGATCGCCAACCTCAAACAATTATTACCTCTGTTTTTGACGTTGACCATGGCTTGTTTTTTCTTGTAGGGGGCGAGCAAAAAGTGGTATACACACTAGCGGAAAGAGATAAGGGCCTGATAAAAGCTTTATTTAATTAATAAAGCTTTATAGAGGCTTTTGTCAGAATGATCTCGTACCACTATTGTATATACTACTCCAGCCAACAAACCTGATCTTGTCCTTTTAGATGAAGCCAATGAATTTATTTATATCATTGAATGTTCTGTCCCGTTTGACAGTAATGTGATTGGCGAGATTCATGAAAAACATACTAAATGTGCAGACCTCGCCTTTGAAATGTATCGCTTGCATCCCAAGTACAGTGTCGTCAGACTCCCAATTGTTCTTGGTGTCCTTGGTTTGGTGCCTCCTGATCTCTTGGTGCAGATCAGAAATGTGCCCGGGTTCTCCACCAGGAGCACAGCCATTCTGACACTTAGGGGAATGCAGAAGGCTGCAACGATGGGGAGTCTATATATTCTCCGGAAAGTTCTTGCTGGGTTCGACTTGGCAGTGTTTCCTGTGAGACGTCCCATTCGCTGTCTGGATTGCGTGTAGAGGGGGCAAAGGCCCTGAGCTGATGATGAGCCTTACCAGCCTGACTCTGACAGGATCACCGGAACCGTCTCTGTTGCATTTTCATCTTATTATGTAAAACGTGATAACAATATTGCACATTTATCCATTCACATAGCATGCTCAAAGCGCTGACATATTACCCCTGGTCAATGAGTACAGAACACTCCCTGTGGAGAATACAACCCCAGGTGCTCAAGGTCCAAAATTCATACGACTACCATCGTATAATACCAGGTATCCCATTTTACTGCTGGGTGGACAGAGGCAATTTTGAACAAACTCATTTGCCTAAGATGATACCACATGTATCACATGTGCTTCGTTGTGGGGCAGAACTGGAGTCCTAGAAACTCCCAGGAGTCAAGCTACCTGACATATACATGCATTGAGGTTGCTGTGTCTGTGCACAGAATATTGAGCCCCTGCCATGGTATCATACGAGACAGGGCTCGTAGTCTCTATGATATGTCATAGCTGCACCGGTGTTACAGCGGTGAAACGTTTCATCTTCAAGAATGAGGGCATCATAACTAAAAGGAACACCTATCTCATCATGTTTTCTCAATCATCCCTTCCGAGTCAATTACTTAGAGAATATTATCCAAGTGTAGATGTCATATTGTATTTACAACACGAGTGACTGAAAATGATATTTTTCTTTTTTATCATTTTTCTGGCACGAGTATTATATAAATATGACATCTACGAGAGTGTGTTAATTTCTTTATTATCACCTACTCTCAGAAGGCTTTAATAACAGATAAAAGTCTGTGAGAATACATAACTGGGCGTTTTGAACTCTGAATTTTATTCGTATGTCTGTTATATGAGGTTACACAGTTGTAACAGGTCTTACAGTAGCCAGCCTATGATGAGTATCTTGTAATTACTGATGTACGAGGCACCCGTGAAGAGCCACCTCCTCATGGTGGGTGCTTGGTAACGTTAAGCGCTCTTCAACCCCCCGTGTGGACCCAGGGGTATATTTGGTCCACCAACCTGTTTGCCGTGGGTTGCGTCCCGGTGTCGGTGGAGGACGGGAGTCTGGTGGTTGAGGGAACTGGTTCCAGGAACAGCGTTCCTTTGCCCAACACACCACTTCGCCCCTTACTTCACCTAGACGGGTGGTTGAATGGGCCCGGTTCAACCAGTCGGCTGGTCATGTCGAGCCCTGTACATTACTTGTATTTGCACAAAGTATATTTTGAACTATATGGTGGACTTTAGGTCTATTAGTTTATATAACATCACTTGATTTCGAAATATGTCTTATTCAATTTGCCGAGAGTCTAAATGCCCAGAAGGCGATGGCTCATAGGCCAATCTGGTAGGATCTATCTTTTTAAGATATATCCTGTTTGTGTATACCCTCCTAGTATCCTGCTGGAGGCCCACAGACATGAGACATCGTCCTTGTTGACACTCCATGGTAGGTGGGGAGCTAGGAGGGTGAATCATATACAATACAACCATGGCACCCCCACCGAAAAAACGTTCGTATGAATGTGATGATTCAATATCTTCTGAGGACAAAACTCCTACTGTTCTCCCAAATCCTCACCATTGGTCTCGATTTTTGGTCATGTCGGCACCAGATGATGGTCCTCTGAAATTGAATCCTTTTGCCATTGCACAGGGCATAGAAGGTTTAGCTGGTGACGTAAAAGAAGTCAAGAAGCTATGTTCGGGATCTTTACTGATTGAGTGCAAAAAGAAAACTCAATCTCAAATACTCCTTTCGACCAAATCATTAGCTAATGTTCCCGTGGAGGTTTCACCTCACAGGACACTCAACAGTAGTAAACGCATTGTCCGTGATGTCGGACGTTGCCTTTCAGACATAGATGAGGCTGACATCATTTCAGAATTACGTTCACAAGGAGTGACTGCTGTTAACAGTTTTCTTCCAAAAGAGAAAATGAAATAAGACCAATATTTATCTATTTACATTCAGTCTTCCGTCAAGCCCAGAATCATTAAAAGCTGGATATTGTCACTTATGGGTTGATGCTTACATCCCAAATCCCCTGAGGTGCGACCGATGTCAGAAATATGGCCATGGTTCTAATTCATGCTGCGGCCCAGCTGCTTGTCATCGATGTGGTGGCAACTGCGAGGATAGAAGACTCTGTGATAAACCTCCTGCATGTGTAAACTGCTCTGGAGGTCATCTCTTGTCGTCCAGAGCATGCCCTACATGGGAGCTCCAGTCAAAAATTTCAAAGATTAAACATGACTGTAATGTCTCTTTGTTTTTGAAGCGAGGAAACTTGTCCTGGCTCTTGAAAAACCAGGCCCATCTTATGCGGCTGCTGCTTCTGCCTCAACTCCGATTTCTCGACCGGTGGCACCCGTGAAGAGCCACCTCCTCGTGGTGGGTGCTGGGTTACGCTAAGTGCTCTTCGACCCCCATTTGTGGACCCGGGGGTATATTTGGTCGACCAACCCGTTTGCCGTGGGTTGCGCCCCTGTGTCAGTGGAGGACGGGAGTCTGGTGGTTCCTTTCCCCAACACACCACTTCGCCCCTTACTTCACCTAGACGGGTGGTCAAACTGGCCTGGTTCTATCAATCGGCTGGTCACGCCAAGCCCTGTGGTAAAATTATGTACCATTGCACAAAATTTTGAATATCATATGACACACTTTAAGTCTTGGCGAATTGTTTGAACTCTGAATTTCAAATCCACAATTTTATGACTGTTTTTGCCTAGAGTCTTATGCCCAGAAGGCGGTGGCTCATGGGCCAATCTGGTGGAATAGTTAATTTTTGATTATTCTACTTGAGTATATCATCCGGGTATCCTTGGTGCTGCAAGTCGGCGATCCGCTTGTCTTTAGCATTGTCCTTGTGATACTCCGTGGTGGGTGGGGAGCTCGGATGACGAACCTTGAAAACTTAACCATGGCTTACGAAACCCCCTTGAAAAAACCAAACGTCCACTGGACACTGACCCAGTTGATAATGATCAACGACTGTCCACATCTATTGAATACTGGCCACGATTTCTTGTAATTGAAACTGTTGCCAAGACACCATTAAAGTTGAACCATTTTGCCATATCTAAGGGTATTCAAGGCATTGCCAGTGAAGTTAATAATATTAAACGTTTACGTTCTGGTGTTCTGCTGGTTGAGTGTGGAAAACGGCAACAAGCCGCCAACCTTATGAGTACAGAATCGTTTGTCGGCGTTCCAGTCACAGTCACAGCTCATAAAACTTTAAACACAAGCAAAGGAATCATCAGAGACCGTGATCGATTGTTTGCAGATATGTCAGAACTTGACCTTGTCTCTGAGATGAAAGATCAAGGTGTACTCTATGTAAAACGTTTCACAACACGGAATAATGATGCTGTTTTAAAAACCAGTACCTACTTGTTTTCATTTTCTTCACCAAATGCTTCAAAATCTCTTAAAGCAGGTTATTGTAACATCAGTGTAGAAACGTACATTCCGAACCCTCTAAGGTGTTTCAAATGCCAAAAGTTCGGTCATGGCGTCAATAGTTGCACATTGTCTGTTTCATGTGCTCACTGTGGTGAGAAGACACATACAACAGAAGATTGTGACAGTACTGTCAAAAAATGTACAAACTGTGCAGGGGATCATTCCTCTTACTCTAAAAGCTGTCCTGTTTGGAAATGTCAAATGGAGATAAATAAAATCAAATTCACCCAAAACATTAGTTTTGCAGATGCAAAAAAACTAGTTTATAGCTCAGAGCATAAAGAGAGCTATGCTTCTATCACCAGAACACTGTCAGAAGCGACAACTAGAATCGCAAAATCATCTGCATGCTGTCAGGCAAACTTGACCAGGGTTAAATCTGAATCTCCTCTGATATTCTCACCTGCAATATCTACACAAACTGCAGAACCACTTCCTGGTACGCCCCAAATCCAATCAGAACCATCTTATGACCGTGACACATCTTCTCAGTCAACTCAAAGGTCTCAATCAACGTCAAACGTTCAACAAATCAATAAAAACAAAGGCAAACCGAAGCCAGATTCGGCCTACCTTTAGAATACAGCACCACAAACTTTAAAAATACGTCATAATACCCTTTTACGTAATGTAATGTGATTTTGTTCGAAAGCACATTCTCGATACAATGCCCTATGACGCCTGCATGGCAACACGGTTGTCTGGCTCAGCGAGTGCGTTTAAGCTCCGCTCACTGGTGTTTCATTTCTACGAGCTATGTCATTGCATAAGCCCAACGATGTTGAGAGTTTCCAGTAGTTGTATACGGGCGGATGCGCAATATTTTGCAAGCACCAGTTTGAAATATTTTTCTTTTTTCACTAATACGCTCATATTTATTTGTATTGCGGGCTGCTGAGGTGTTATGTTTTGTGTATTTTGTATTTTGTAATTTTTTAAATTTACATATATATTTTTGTCATTCAGTAATTTGCACCATTACATAGAAAAGTGTTTTATTAGTATTTTATTTTTCGAAGCGGTAATAATGCATTACACTAGACACGTCAGTCGTGTTTGTGCCGGTTTGGTCAATGCATTCTATTTATTAGGATTAATTCAAGGGATTGGGGTTAGGGTTAGGGTTAGGGCTAGGGCTTAGGCTTAGGGCTTAGGGTTAGGGTTAGGGTCCTAATGCAATATAGTAGGTACATGTCCGGTGGTTCGGTCAATGCATTCTATTTATTAGGATTATTTCAAGGGGTTAGGGTTAGGGTTAGGGCTGAGGGTTTAGGGTTTAGGGGTTAGGGTTAGGGTTAGGGTTAGGGTTAGGGACCTAATCCAATATAGCAGGTACATGTCCGGTGTAATACGTGAGTACCATTTGTTGTTTTTCTTTTTTGCATTTTAATACTTTTTTTTCACACAAAAACGGGAAACCAAAAACGTCGAAAGTACATTATGAAATGGGTTAATGTAGAAATTTTGGGCTAATGGAAATTGGCCTGGAATTTGCACTCAAGCCTATTTCACACGCAACATAAATTTTGTTCAGTAATGATTCGAAGGCTAACTCACCCTCGTGCCGTCACTGCACATGCTCATGTCTCCCTCGTTTCTTAGTGCGATCCACATTATCCTTACAGTGTTCCCTACATCACTTTTCTGTCACAAAATCACCGATTTATATAAAAGCGCGTCATTCATGCATGCACCGTGAAATCTACGTCTGACGCCTGACGTCAACAACCCTTTTCAGTTTGAGGCATATCGGCTCATTCCACGCCACACGTTAATTTGTAGATTACGGAATGGGACGAGTGTGCCAAATGGCATCGGATCCATTCGGCAATTGTCCGAAGAATAAAATCACGCGACACCAAGTCTACCCGTAGCATTCGTAATTGTCCGTGACCTATTCGACTCTTTCCGTTCATTTCCGTGACGTCACAGGAATGACTCGATAAATTTGCACATTGTGCAACAGTGTGGACGTAGCTCAGTCGGTTAGCTGTCGAGCTAACAATCCGAAGGTCGCGGGTTCGCGTCCGACGGGTTCTCACAAACTGGTTGCTTGTCTTAATGACATGTGACCTACGGCAGAGATCGTCCTCACGGGAAGTTGTGGTGCTGTATTCTAAAGGTGCTCCCCAGATTCAAAGAAACAAAGTGGCAGAGCCGCCAAGGGGTCAGATGATAAAATCAAATTATTTAACAAATACGGATCACTTGAGGACATGGACGTGTCCGAAAATGGCCATTCTAGGGCACATAGCTTGTCGCCCTCGAAAACGGTGCGGGGTAGATCCCCAATTAATCCACCTAAAAGATAGGTCTATCTACCAATATCGTGCAGTGGAACTGTAGAGGACTCCGGACAAATGTTAATGGAATACAGCTATTAATCCAGGATTTAACACCATCAGCGTTCTGTCTGCAAGAGACGTATCTGAAACAGACAGATAATTTTAACTGACGTCAGTTTGAAGCCTATAATTATTTTTCCCCTCCAGGTGATAGAGCCGCTGGAGGTTCTACTATCCTTATACGACAGGATGTTATTCACAGCCCTGTTACTCTTAACACTAATCACCAAGCTGTTGCAGTGCGACTTACTCTGGGTGTAGCATTTACGTTATGCTCTCTGTATATTCCGCCTTCATCGAACCTTCAGCTGACTGATCTTCACTCACTCTATGATCAACTCCTAAAGCCATGTGTTCTTATGGGTGACCTAAACGGTCACAACCCACTCTGGGGCAGTAATAACGCTAATACTAAAGGCAAAATAATTAAAGATTTCATTTCCAATAATGACCTGTGCATATTTAATAATGATTCAAGCACCTATCTGCGTCCTGCAACTGGCACTTATTCTTCTCTGGATTTGTCTCTTGCAGATTCTAACCTCCTGAATGAATTTGATTGGTCTGTTCATAATGACCTTTGTGGAAGTGACCACTTCCCAACTATCCTTTCAGAAATAACTCCATCTGATTCTCCATCGTATACAAGATGGAACTTTTCGAAGGCTAACTGGTCTTAATATCAAACTATATGTAAATTGAAAGTGCGACCTGTATGTTTCAGTGATATAACTAATCCCATTCAAACTTTTCTAACGTTTTAAATGAAATAGCTGATGAGTGTATACCAAAGTCCGCTACGACTCCACAAGTACGAAAACCATGGTTTAATACAGATTGTAGACAAGCCAGAAAAGCGAGGAAAAAGGCCGAGCGGTATTTCCGCCATCATCCAACTGTCCATAACTTAAATAAATTTAAAATACTCAATGCAAAGGCGCTTCGTACCTTTAAGCAAAACAAACGACAATCTTGGAGAAATTATGTCTCAAAAATAAATTCACGCACGCCAATGTCCAAGGTATGGAACATGGTTCAAAGAATTAAAGGCAAAGGTTCAAAATCTGCTATTCACCATCTTAAAGATGGTGATAATTTAATTACTGACAAGTCTAAAATTGCAAATAAAATTGGCAAAACTCTTGCCACAAATTAATCCTCGGCAAATGCAGAGATATCAGAAACTACAGGAAAAGACAAAACTTAATTTCGAGTGTTTTCGTTACATGAGCTACATACTGTTCTTGAGCAAGCTCATGACACTGCAGCGGGTGATGATAATATACGTGGCCAGCTACTGAAACACTTACCTGAACCATGCCCGATGACACTTTTAGATATATTTGACCAAATATGGACGTCTGGAGAATTTCCTCCTTCGTGGCGTAATGCCTTTGTAGTCCCACTACCAAAACCTGGCAGGGATCATACAGATCCGTTTAATTACAGACCGATATCTCTAACTAGCTGTGTCTGTAAAACCATGGAACGTATGGTGAATAATAGATTAACTTGGTATCTTGAAACCAATAACCTTATAACAAATATTGAATGTGGTTTCAGGAAAAATCGTAGTACCATTGATCATTTGGTACGTTTAGAATCCTTTGTTAAACATGCTATAGTAAATAAACAACATGCTGTATCAACTTTCTTTGATCTTGGGAAAGCTTATGATACGACCTGGAAGCATGGCATTTTGAAGGATTTACATGATTTTGGTTTGAGAAGCCGTTTGCCTCTTTTTATATCACAGTTTTTAAAAGACAGGCAATTTCAAGACGGTGGGTTCAACCCAGTCTGATCATTACAATCAGGATCAGGGTGTCCCACAAGGCAGTATTTTGTCTGTCACTTTATTAAGTATCAAGATAAACAGTTTATCAAAGGTTTTAAATGATTCAATTGACGGATCACTTTTTGTGGATGATTTTAATATTTCTTGTCGCGGTAAGGATATGCATACTATTGAACGGCAACTGCAGTTGTGTTTAAATAAAATAAATAAATGGTGTCTTGAAAACGGCTTTGAATTTTCTAAATCCAAAACTAATTGTATACATTTTTGTAGAAAATATAAACCGCATAAAGACCCGGAACTGTTTCTCAATGGCACTCCCATCAAAGTTGTAAAGGAGGCCAAGTTCTTGGGTTTAATGTTTGATTCTTATTTAACGTTTCTGCCGCATATTAAATCCCTTAAAGGTCACATGCAACGTAAAACACAACTTTGCAGATTCTGATACCTTTCAGTATGGACTTACCGAAACAAATCGTGACTCTTTGTGTTATGTCAATGCAAGGAATATGTAGTAATACATTTGCATTAAATCTAGATGAAACAAAGTGCCAAGCTATGAATGTGCTCTATGTTAGTCACAGACTTGCGTAATAGTACTTTCCTTAAAATACTCCGTATACACTAGAAATGTATCAGCAAAAACGCTAACTTCGAAGAA
This sequence comes from Haliotis rubra, assembly GCF_003918875.1. Lineage (NCBI taxonomy): Eukaryota > Metazoa > Mollusca > Gastropoda > Lepetellida > Haliotidae > Haliotis > Haliotis rubra. The sequence goes on from NW_025767075.1 coordinate 224,551, forward strand.
GATTATAAAGTATGTAAGTAAATTCTTCTTTACAGCATGTCATTGACATAGAAGTTTTGTAAAATCAAACCTCACACAATGATATGAGAGAGAGAATCTCTTACATACAAAGAATACATGCATATGTTGATAAAATATAAATGTAACAGCCGTCAAATATCTACAAGAGAAACCTGCAATAAAATTACAAAAAACGTTGCAATACATGATATGTATTCACACCTGCTTTCTTTCAACATATATCTTTACGACACAATTAAACAAGCAGGACTTGTTTGTACGACTAGACAGTTTCCAGTCATCCCCGGGCACCCGTGAAGACCCACCTCCTCGTGGTGGGTGCTTGGTAACGCTAAGCGCTCTTCAACCCCCCGTTGTGGACCCGGGGGGATATTTGGTCCACCAACCTGTTGGCCGTGGGTTGCGCCCCTGTGTCGGTGGAGGACGAGAGTCTGGTGGTTGAGGGCACTGGTCCAGGAACAGTGTTCCTTTGCCCAACACACCACTTCGCCCCTTACTTCACCTAGACGGGTGGTTGAATGGGCCCGGTTCAACCAATCGGCTGGTCATGCCAAGCCCTGCGTATTATTTGGTATTTGCATATAATTGTTGAATTCCGAAATTGTCGTTTCAATTTAGGTCTTGGCCCAGTTTGTTTATCAAGCTGAACGTAAATTCAAAAGTAGTTGATTTTATAAATTGCCTAGAGTTTATGCCCAGAAGGCGATGTCTCATGGGCCAATCTTGTGGTACATTATCTGTAATGCTACTGCTTGAGTATACCCTCTTGGTATCCTTGGTGCCGCCTGTTGGAGGCCCACTGACTTTAGGCATCGTCCCTGTTGACACTCCATGGTGGGTGGGGATCCAGGATGGTAAAACACAAATATATTACCATGGCAAACCAAAACCCCCAAAAGCAAAAACGTTATCACATTGATGATACTGACGATGAGGATGATTCCATTACCAGACTATGTTATTCTGAACGTAACACATGGCCTCGATTCATTGTTGCTGCATCAAGTGAGAAAAAGTTAACTTCTTGTTCTGCCTTTCTACTAGAAAAAGCAATTCAAGGAATTGCTGGGACCGTCAAAAATGTTACCAAAACTAGATCGGGTTCAATTCTCATAGAATGTCTAAAGAGAGAGCAAGAGGCTAATCTTCTGGAAGCAAAATCATTTGCAAATGTCTCTGTCAAATGCTATGCTCACAAGTCTCTAAATTTTAGCAAAGGAATCATCCGAGACCGAGATAGGAGTCTTGCTGATCTGTCAACTGATGACATTGTTAGTCAGTTACTTATGCAAGGAGTAGTCGAGGCTAAACGTTTCAGCTTTAAGAAGGACGGTATATATTCACCCTCGAATACTTACTTGCTTACGTTTGATGTACCCTGTTTACCTCACTCAATTAAAGTAGGATGCTTCTCCATGAAAATTGACATGTATGTTCCAAATCCTCTGAGATGTTTTAACTGTCAGAAATTTGGCCATGGGCAGAACACTTGTAAAAATCATGCTTCTTGTTATCGTTGTGCTGGCAAAGATCATGATAGCAACGCTTGTTCCTCTGACCTTAAGTGTGTAAATTGTTCTGGCGCTCACATGTCTTCATCTAAAGAGTGTCCGGTGTGGCAATTCGAAATTACTGTCCAACGCATCAAACTGAAAAGAATATAAGCTTTTCAGAAGCAAGGAAGTTGGCAGCTTCAGGTACACCATCTGGCAACACTTTTTTGAGAGGTAAGTCAACTTATGCTGAGGTGACCAAAACTTCCACTAAATCTATTGACTGCCAAACAGACTTGACCTGGCTGAATGCACAGGCACCAATGAACATTTGTGATCTTCCTTCTGTTTCTTCTTCCACACCAAAAATATCACGATCCGCTGAAACTCAAACAGCACCTACACCAGTTGTCAAAAAGAAGAATGAAGATGTCAATTACTCTAAAAAGCAAAACAAAGGTGACCGTCTTCCTAAAGGACAAAGAGACCCTGTGTCCCTTTTAAACAGATTCGAACGTTTAGATGACATGGAAGTGTCACCTCATCTGATTACCCGTTCACGGAGCCATTCTCCTAAGAAAAAGGGTCGGGAGGTTTCTCCAATAACACATACTAAATGACTGATACACTAATACAATGGAATTGCAGAGGACTTAGGAAGAATTATAATGAGATTCTTTTGTTGATACAGGACTTTAAACCGTCAACACTGTGTCTCCAGGAGACATATCTTAAACATACTGATGTTTTTACCTTACCACAATACAGTTGTTACCATTCATCTTCTCGCCAGGGGGACAAAGCAACTGGAGGATCTAGTATCCTGGTCAGACAGGACATGATTCATAGTGCCGTTCAGCTGAATACTAATCTTCAAGCTGTTGCTATCCGACTTATATTGCACATTGCTCTTACGTTGTGCTCTTTATATGTACCACCTTCATCAGTTCTTCGACAATCTGACCTTCAAAGTTTGTATGATCAGCTCCCAAAGCCCTGCATCATCATGGGTGACTTGAACGGGCACAACCCTATATGGGGTAGTACAAATACAAAGAATAAAGGGAAAGTTATTGAAGAGTTTCTTTCTGATAATAATTCATGTGTTTTTAATGATGATTCCAACGCTTATTTGCATCCAGACACTGGAACGTATTCTACACTTTATCCAGCCCTCACAGAGTCGAACAATTTCAATGAATTTAAATGGTCTGTACATTATGACCTTTGTGGAAGCGATCACTTCCCTACTGTCCTGAAAGCTATAAAACCAGATGATAATCCACCTTCATCAAGGTGGCATTTCACGAAGGCAAATTGGCCTGTATATGAACAATTATGTGTTGAACAATTAACACCTGACCACTTCAATAATGTACCAGATCCCATCCAGCTGTTTTCAACACAACTGAAAGAAATTGCTGATCAAACAATCCCTAAGTCCTCTGCAACTCCTCATATTCGTAAACCATGGTTTACTGACGAATGCAAACAAGCACGAAAACGTAGGAAGAAAGCAGAAAAATATTTTCGCAGATATCCCACAGTTCACAACTTTAACAATATTAAAATTTCTAGTGCCAAGGCACGACGTACGTATAAGCAAAACAAGCGCCATTCTTGGAGAAACGTATAAGCAAAACAAGCGCCATTCTTGGAGAAACGTATAAGCAAAACAAGCGCCATTCTTGGAGAAACTATGTCTCAAATATTAATTCACGCACGCCAATGTCTAAGGTGTGGAACATGGTACAGCGAATAAAAGGCAAAGGCTCAAAATCTGCTGTTCACCATCTTAAAGATGGTGACAAATTAATAACTAACAAATCTGACATTGCAAATAAAATTCGCGAAACTCTTGCCAAAAATTCTTCATCGGCAAATTATGTCCCTGAATTTCAGAGATATCAGAAACAACAGGAAAAGACTAAAGTTAATTTTGATTCCAATAACGGTGAAGACTATAATGAAGTGTTTTCATTACATGAGCTCCACACTGCTCTTGACCAAACTCATGATACTGCAGCGGGTGATGACCTTATTCATTATCAGCTACTGAAACACTTGCCTGAATCATGTCTGGAGACACCTTTAGATATATTTGACAAAATATGGACGTCTGGACTTTTTCCTCCTTCGTGGCGTAATGCAATTGTAGTGGATCACACAGATCCATCAAATTACAGACCAATTTCTTTAACCAGCTGCGTCTGTAAAACCATGGAACGATTGGTAAATAACAGATTAATTTGGTATCTGGAAACCAATAACCTCATTACAAATATTCAGTGTGGTTTTCGGAAGAATAGAAGTACTATTGATCATTTAGTACGTTTAGAATCCTTTGTAAAAAATGCTATTATCACCAAACAACATGCAGTATCTATATTCTTTGATCTTCAGAAAGCATATGATACTACTTGGAAGCATGGAATTTTAAAGGATTTACATGATTTTGGTTTGCGAGGTCGTTTGCCTCTTTTTATATCACAATTTTTAACCGACAGGCAATTTCAAGTCCGAGTGGGTTCAACCCTGTCTGATCATTACAATCAAGATCAGGGTGTCCCACAAGGCAGTTTTTTGTCTGTCACGCTATTTAGTATTAAAATAAATAGTCTTTCAAAGGTTTTAAGTGATTCAATCGACGGATCCCTTTTCGTGGATGATTTTAATATTTCTTGTCGTGGTAAAATTATGCCAACTATTGAGAGACAATTACAACTTTGTCTCAACAAAATTCATAAATGATGTCTGGAAAACGGGTTTAAATTTTCGAAATCCATAACCAATTGTATACATTTTTGTAGGAAATACAAACCCCATAAAGACCCTGAATTATCCTTAAATGGCACACCCATCAAAGTTGTCAAGGAAGCTAAATTCCTTGGTCTCATCTTTGACTCGCATTTAACTTTTCTGCCACATATCAAATATCTAAAAGCCAAATGCCTGAAGGCACTCGACTTGCGGAAAGTCGTTTCAAAGTGGGGAGGGGACCAAACTACTCTACTTCATTTGTATAGATCACTGGTCCGATCAAAACTTGATTTCGGCTCTTATATGGAGGGGCCTGTAAAAGCAACCTCAAACTACTTGATTCTATCCATCACCAGGGTCTAAGACTTTGTCTTTGGTCTTTCAGAACCTCTCCCATTGACAGTCTCTACGTTGGGGCCGATGAGCCATCTTTAAAACTTCGCCGTATCAAATTGTCCCTACAATATATCACAAACTTATATTCTAATGAATCCAATCCTGCTCACAATTGCGTTTTTAATCCTCTTTATGAGGATTTGTATAATAAAAAACCCTCACTTGTTCCACCTCTTGGGATAAGAATGCAACAATATGTTTTTGCTGCTGGGATTGAGTTGGAGAATATATCTCCTTCCCGTCTTCTTTCTTCTCCTCCATGGCAATTAGTGAGGCCACAAGTTGACCTAACACTGACAAAGTTTAAGAAATCAGTAGCTAACGAATTACAATACAAACAAGAATGTAATCAATTAAGAAGTAAATATAATACATATAAATCCTTATTTATAGATGGGTCCAAGGATGGTGGCCCAGTTGCTTGTGCCACTGTCATTGGATCCAGAACAATCTCTTCTCGACTACCAGATAACAGCTCTATTTTCACAGCGGAAGCTAATGCCATATTAACAGCTCTTAAATATATTAATAAACACCGTAAATATAAACAATATATAATATTTTCAGATTCTCTTTCGTGTCTACAGGCTATTAAAAATATTTCTTGTAAACATCCACTTTTATTAGAAATTATTGAATTGTATAATGAGCTTGCTACTGGCCAGTGTGACATCGTCTTTTGTTGGTTACCCAGCCACGATGGCATTTCTGGGAACACAATGGCTGATTTTGCTGCCAAGGCACCACTAAATAAATCTGAGACACCACTTCTTATTCCATATTCTGATTACAAAGCTGGCATTAGAACTTACATCCGTGATCTGATGCAGAAGAAGTGGGACACCCGAGTGGGTATTAATAAACTACATGAAATAAAACCTTACATTGGTTACACTCACTTGGGTTGTCAGTCCAGATTTGAGGAGGTCATTATGCGACGATGTCGCATTGGCCATACAAGGTATACTCACAAATACTTGTTGAAAGGTGAAGATCCTCCGTTTTGTATCCCTTGTGATGAGAGAGTCACAGTCAAGTATCTCCTGCTTGACTGTGTCGAATTCTCCATCATAAGGGATTAATATTTCACTGTTAAAACTGTTAAGGATCTTTTTAACACTGTTCATGTTCATTTAATTCTTGGTTTTTTAAAAGAAATTGATTTGATTAATGATTTTTGAAATATGTTCTGTAAATAGATGTATTTTAATGATTGGTAGTTTAGATTGTTAACTTAGATTGTTCGTGGCTGTACCCTCAAAGGGGGTTAAAGTACCGTAACATTATTGTCCTCCAGAGAGGGTACGTAAGTCCCAAAACTTTCAAAGTGAAAATATAAATTATCACATTTTAAACGTAGTTTTTTTGTTATTTTAACTGTTGGCTAAATTGTCCTACAATCGCCAGCGGCTGAAGGGATGGTGTAAATCCAGCTACGATCCATGCAGGTAGCAAAAGTAATGTAAGTCCCCATGGCTCCTAGTATGGTGATCTACCTTCAGTTGTTGGCGATCTATAGCCCATTTTTATATTGTGTTGTCCCCTGTAGTTAAAATGTTTTAGATTCAATTACTAGTTTTACATATATATCTGTGATACTCTAGTTGCTTTACTGTCCTTTGTCGGCAGGTTTCATAATCTCTATTATATATTTTATTTCAATGTCAAGTGTTCTCGTCACGATATGGCTGAAATATTGCCGATGTGACGTTAAATAATAACTCACTCACTCACCCAGTCATCCCCGAAACCTGCCAGGGAAATCAGGTGTGATTAGCACTAATAAGTCTCGGCACAGTGAGTTGGGCAATCAGCGAGGGGTTCCAGGTGTTTTTGTTTTTGTTTTTTTTATTCATTCAAAATCAGTAGATACAAATATACAAAGTACATGATGCAACAGAACTTGTACATAGAAAACAGAAATAATAAAACAGAAAGTGATATGGGTTGGCATTACACATATTGGAATCTTCATTAAGCTGGGAATGTGTGCAATAGAGATGACCATTTTCTTGCAAATTGTAATACTTAAAATGGTAATGAATGGAAACTTGATCTCGTCACTATATGGCTGAAATAATACCGATGTGACGTAAAGCCCTACTCAACTCAACTCAAACTGTAATATGTTTTGATTTTTATTGGCAATAAACCTTTCTGTCTTGAAAATATCACTCAATATTTTTACAAATGTATTCAGTGATAACTTATCTTTTTTCATACTTGATACATGGATGTATTTTTTACTGGCAAGAAGTATGTGGTTCATAAGGTCCTTATTATTTCCGACAATTAAGACTGTATATTTTGTTAGGGTAAAATGTTCTGATGATTTATCTTTGATATATTCTTTTACTTTCAAACAGAACGTTTTCACACATTCACATTCCCAATAAATGTGTATCAAATTTTCTGACATTAAATTACAAAATTAGCAAAGTTCATCATATACTAATTTCATTCTCAATAATTCTTTTTTTTGTGTAGACAATATTGTGGATAAATTTATACTGGAAGTCAATCAATTTAGTATCCTTTGTACATCTTCTATAGTTTTTGAAAATATCTGGCCAAGGAATTACAATATCAAAGATATTTTGACATTTTTCACATGTTGAAGGTAGGTTTTCAGTAGCTATAAATTTATCATATAAATATCTGGAACTCTTTGGTGCTGAAAGTAAACCTATCAGTGATGTGTTAAGATAATGATTATGAACAATCAATACATTATTTCTTATAGTATCTTTCCATTTTTGGGGTATATTTGAAAGAACCTGATAATAGTCAAGAATTGTGCCAACGCATCAACACCAATGGTGGACACACAAGATACTGAATTTGTTAACAGACTTTTGACACCCCATCTCTTCATCGGTGTGTCACGATGCCTGGTGTCAAATCATACAGATTTCGATATGATCCTGTCAACAGGTAAACAACACAAATCATGTTATCTTTTTGTATTAAAAAGGGCATAACATCAAGCAGATGTAACGTGTCAGTGGACTCGAGCAATAGTAGAAGTGTGTGCCTACTGCCCATCAAGTTGAGAGAATGTTTTTTGCAAACCCACCTCAGTTCCGACAAGTATCATACCATTATTACCCATATGGGCAAGGATACACACGTGATTATCTTTGTGACAATGCAACATGTGCTTTTCAGTGATTCTCAACGTTGATTGGTCAGCTAAGCTGAGAAGAAATATGATTGGTTGACGGAACTACTTTTCATGATCAAAGTTCATTGACAACTTTTACCGTTTCATTGATAATTAGAACGTGCTGTACTCACGCATTCCGAGATACAAAAGAGAAAACATAAATGTTAAAGAATGCGAATACTCTTTTTATTAGGCATTATTTTTTTGCAGTAAAATTGCCTTATAAATAGTAGTCTTTTTAAAATAAATAACCTTAAAAAAAACCCGAACAATCGTTTACATTGTTTGTAAACAAACATAGCCACCATTAGGCTAACCCCGATCAAAGCCCGAAAACGTCTCATCCAGACCCTCTCTGACAATGGTGTACCAGCACATCAAATCATGCAAATGTCTGGGCACAAAACTGTTCAATCAATAAACAGTTACTCTTAAATAAATGAGAAACAACATCAGTCCATCAATAAATTGTTGTCAAACCCTTGTAACCCCACCGCTCTGTCCACTCATCCTCAACCTCAGGCTGCCACCATGACGTCACAGTCTTTGTCGCATGCCGTAATTCTTCATTCTGTACATACACTATTCTTAGGACCAATTTATGCCGCTGCCATATAGCTGGAATATTGCTGAGTGCGGCGTAAAACTAAACTCAATCACTCACTCCAATTTATGGTGGTGTATTCCACTTCAACATCTCCGAATGACTCCTCTGTCAGTCGACCATCTGCTCCAAAGAGGCGTATTCTTCCCAATGACTCGGATTCCTTCTTGGAACTGCTGTACTCTACTGGTACCAATGGCGTGACTGTAAAACGCCTTCCACAGAACAAAATACTACGTTTTAAAAAGGTTGGCAAGTTAAAATGTACTTTGAAGGTTTTGGAACTTACGTACCCTCTCTGGAGGACAATAATTTTACCATAAGAACAATAAGAGAATACGTCGATTGCAATGCCGCACTTAGTTTCGCTGTATTCATTATAAGCTTACACGGTTAAGATTGCCCAGGAACAACTGCAAACACTGACCTTGATTCGGCTGCTCTCATGAGGACAATTACATTCCTTCTCTCTAATGTCATTCGATTGGAATGGTTCTCATACTGTTGAGGCATTTGCAGAAGACACACATTTTGTTATCCCATGTTTTGAAGGTTGGTGCAAGTATACCATGCTAAACATTTTTATCTGAATTGTCCAACGACTGCGTTTCAGTATGTTGCAATGAAAATGGGAATATCCTGTTTACACATGACATTATATATACAAATGCTGTGGCAATGTTATCTACAATGTACTTCAAAGTACCGGCTGTATCCGTTTGACTCATAAATTCGTCAGATAAATCTTCAAACTTGTTGAGTTTTTTTTGACAGAAAACCATATGTATTCGTGGGATGGTTGTCTTTTATATTTCCCCCCTTTTAACCGTTCACTTCCCCAAAAACTGACAGGTTTTTGCCAAAGTGTGTTTCAACACTACACCGTACGTAACTCGTCACCAGACACACGTCAGTCGTGAATGAACGATGTTCCGTCGCACTGACTTGACCAAATTACAGTTTAACTGTTATTAAGTTCAATGATATATTTAAAAAAATCATTTTTATTATATTAATAAATGTTAATTAATTATTCCAGACAAAGTATTTTTGTTGCATTTTAAAGCGATTTTACGAGGTACTATTTTCCACAGCGTAGTTATGTTATTACCGCTGGAGAAGTTAGCGCATGAATACGAATCAGCTGTTTTGAGGTCATAAGTCCTGTCTCCGGGTGTTTTTTATTTCGTATAATTACATTATGGGTAATAAATAGAATAACCAACTCGGTACTAGTGATTACGGGAAATATGACCTGCCAACACATTTTCGACAATATTTTGGCCTATATTTTATATATTAGGGGTATATGCACTTTCTTTAGTTTCCTATTGATGCAATAAAAGACTTATCATCCCATACGACTTGCCTGAAATCGGTAACTGAAACTTCGAGGCGAACAGCTTCCAAACAAATAATACTTACTTTTATGGAAAGTAAACGATTGCTTTGTACATCGAAAACTGTCGGACGCCCTGTTGTCGGTATTTGCCGAAATGGTTTCAATCACAAGATGTGCGTAGGATATTCGTAAAGAGCGCTCCAAGGGACATAACTCTATGGTGTTCGCTTGAAATAATGGGAGAGTCGATTTAATGCAACGTTGCATTAATTAATTAGAACTTATGAATTTAATACTGTAATATAAATACGTAATTGTTTTTTGAATATATTATATGGTAGCTTTCCTGAGGGCTGATAGTATTATTGAGAGAATATATTTTTAGAGATGTGTGGTGTGACACTGTGTGTTTTACGTTTCTTGTGGTTTTGAGTTTACTCAGTTGCAGCAAATACCTTTGACACAGATTACTTTTCCATTTCGATTCTCCAAACACTTCATACCCTTGCAAATCTTCTCTCCACAGGGGCTATCATGGACCTGCAAACAAGAGACAATCGGGTCATAACAGGTTTGTGACATATAATTTAAAAACAAATATGTATTCGTTTGCCTTATCTACCTGACGAATAAGCCTGTATTTTGAAGTACATTGTAGATAACATTGCCACAGCATTTGTATATATAATGTCATGTGTAAACACTATATTCCCAGTTCCATCGCAACATACTGAAACGCAATTCAGATAAAAATGTGTAGCGTGGTATACTTGCACCAACCTTCAAAATATGAGATAACAAAATGTGTGTCTTCTGCAAATGCCTCAACAGTATGAGAACCATTCCAATCGAATGACATTAGAGAGAAGGAATGTAATTGCCCTCATGAGAGCAGCCGAATCAAGGTCAGTGTTTGCAGTTGTTCATGGGCAATCTTAACCGTGTAAGCTTATAATGAATACAACGAAACTAAGTGCGGCATTGTAATCGACGTATTCTCTTATTGTTCTTATGGTAAAATTATTGTCCTCCAGAGAGGGTACGTAAGTCCCAAAACCTTCAAAGTACATTTAAACTTGCCAACCTTTTTAAAACGTATTATTTTTGTTGTTAAAATGTTTGTTTTCCTACAATCGCCAGCTGCTGAAGGAATGGTGTAAATCCATCTTGGATCCATGCAGGTAGCAAAGGCACTGTTTGTCCCCATGGTCCCTAATATGGTGACCTATCTCCAGTTGTTGGCGATCTGTAGCCCATTTTTATATTGTGTTGTCACTTTACAGTTTACTATTTTATATGCTCCCTAACTAAACTGACCGGCAAAAGAAAGTATACCAAAAGTTACCATTTCTCAAATTTTAAAGAAATATGTTTGTAGGTAAATTATACACTGAAACATGTCGCCCCAACGTAGCAATTTGATACCTGCATTGAAATTCACGTGCACGGCATGAATAAAACGTTGAAGTGGTCAATTGTTTAAACCATGATTTGGGGCCTCTGTCAAAGTTCCACTTGCACTAAGGGTATAAAAGTTAGTGTCCAGACAGGTTACACATGCAGTTTGAAAAAATACCACCACAGATATGTCACGACTATCAGCAGTTGAACGTGAGAGGGCCATATGTATGCTCCAGGTGGGGTCGACACACGCCAGTGTTGCAAGAACCCTCGGCTGCACCCGTGTAGCCGTCTCAACACTGCTGCAACGTTAAATGCAGACGGGCCAGACACAGTACAGACCAAGAAGTGGGAGACCGCGAGTAACAACACCAGCTGAAGACCAGTTTTCTTACGGTAACGTCCACAGCGTCGAATTCCCTTCATCACCGTGTCAGTCGATACACGGTGGCTAGACTTCTTCGGGCAGCAGGTATCAGAACCTACAGACGCTTCAAAGGACATGTTTTGACCCCTGAACACAGACGTCACAGATTGCGTTGGGCCCGAGTTGTTCGTGGTTGGTAGCGACGAGAGGAACAACGTTAACTTTCTACAGTGGCCAGCACGTTCTCCAGACATGTCCCCGATCGAGCACATGTGGGATGCACTTGACAGACGCGTGCGGAAACTCCCTAACCCACACAGAATAGACAGCAACTTGCACAAGCCCTCCAGGACGAATGGCGTCGCATACCAAGTGACCTTGTCCGACGCCTTCGGCTAGAAGGAGGCTGCGTGCCTGTATTGATGCAAGGGTGACGGTAAAGTAAAGTGACGGTAGTGAACATTTATTGTGTGTAAGTCAGTACCTGCTTATCATCCATGTGAATGAACACTGGTTTTCAGGACCACCAGTGAACTTGCGCATGTCTGACGCCACGTGTTTCTGTAGTATGCGTGTGATATTTAGTTCAGGTTGAGTAAAGATGTTGTTAACACGACTGCATTACGTTTTGTGTGTCTTGGTAGTCTGGGTCAATGGTAATGACCTCTTGAAAACCTTGTATCCTTTCTTTTGACGGACAGTTTAGTTTTAAATGTAATGTGATGTACTAGTTGTTGGATTTTATAACCTTCAAATATATTTCATACTTTTTTTTATTGCTGTATGAGGTTATATCGTCACGATATGGCTAAAATATTGCCGATTTGACGATATATTTTAAGTCACTCACTCACTCTGATTATATTACAGTGCAAAATTGTATAATTCCTGAACCACCTTTTCATAGGTTTAAAAGTATGCTCCCTTATAATTTTGTCAGTTTTGTCTTTCCATAGGAAATTGTACAACATCATACGTTAATGCTAAAACAATCACTACGATGGTTCGAGAGAGAAAATATTGGCAATCAACAAATACTTAAAAATTAAATCGACCTTGAAATGGGGTTAAATTGATTAAATCAGGAACAATTGTATCCATTTTTGCAGTATCAACCACATGAGAACCCACAGCTAGTTTTAAAAGGCACCCCTATCTGGGTACAAAAGTAAGACAAATTCTTAGGTCTTATTTTTGATAACCACTTAACTATCCTGCCGCATATTTAATACCTCAAAACTAAATGCCGGAAGGCACCCGATTTCTTGAAAGTCATTTCTAATTCAAAGTGGGGAAGGGATCAGAAGAGGTCATCATGCGACGATGTCGATGTCGTATTGGCCATACTAGATACACTCATGAATATTTGCTGAAAGGTGAAGATCCTCCGCTTTGTATCCCTTGTGATGAGATAATCACGGCCAAGCATTTTCAATGACAAGGGATAATTATTTCAATGTAAAAACGTTGAAGACTTTGAAACTGTGTAAATAGTTGATTTTTAATATTGAAAGAGTTTAAGTTGAAACTTAGATGGTCAGATGGGGGTTAAAGTATTGTAAAATTATTGTCCCACTGAGAGGATCCGTAAAGTCCCTAAATTCCCAAAGTCAATTTTCTACCTAAAAAGATTTAATCGTAGAATATATGTTGTTTTAAATTATGGCTTAATCACACTACAATCGTCAGTGGCTGAAGGAATGGCGTAAATCCAGCTGGGGTCCATGTAGGTAGCAAAGGCACTATAAATACCCATGGTCCCTAGTATGGTGATGTTCCTTCAGGTGCTGGTGATCTATGTTTATTACATTGTACTGTCCTACATGGGGTACACGTTTAAGTCACATGCTAGTTTTCGTCTTGCACTAGATGTATGAATATCTCACTTTTAAAATATTGCCGATGTGACGTTAAATATTAACTCACTCACTCACTCACTCACACTTTTAAAGTGGGATTGTGTTTTCATTGTTTTGTACGTACGCGTACTCAAATCTCTTTCGTATTGGGACCGATTAGGCTATATGCATACAATTCAACACGGCGGGTAGGTGATGCGAAGGTCTTGTATGACACGTGTGAATTTCGTCGGCCTGTACATATCTGGATTTTCAACAATACAAATATCTTGCAGGTATATACGCCAGAGTAGTGAGAAACAGTGATCCGGAAATTGTATAAAAAACCATCCTCGGACGAATAATGTCAGTCATCGCCTACATGTCATCATACTGTGTTCAAATATGAGTTAAAAATGGTGTGGAAATCACTGAAATGTATCTTTTTTGTTACCTGCAAGGGCTTATGGTGCATTAAGTATAAACTGACTGTGTGGATGATTAGTAGATATCTATTACAAACTTCCACAATGAATGCATTTTAATTATAATGAATCATGGATATTTATTACTCATCCGTTGAAGATATCACTGTTGTATAATATCGCGTGCTGCCGGAACTATTTGTGCTCGATCACGTGACCAAAGTTACGTGATCAAAACTAAATATCGGCGGTCATTCACAATACATCTCGAAGTCGCGATATTCAACTGTGTTTTGCTCGGTTCCGTGTAATAGCATTTATATATAAAAAAATACTATGTTGGTTGGAGTCATTTGGTCCCTTTTTCATACCCCCATACGCGTGACCCCTGTTTTGACGGCGTAGAACGCTCGTTATGTAAGTTGAAGCCTGAGACATTATTTTGCTAGTGTTTGGTGAGTAATAAATACAATTCTAAACGATGTCCCGTGTAATACCATATTTATGGAACTCGTGTGTGGTATTGGTGACTCGCTCGTATTACAAGGAACATCGTTTAGTATTCTCTATATATCAATATGTCATTTTAAGAATTTGAAGAGAACGGATCGAAATAATGTTGGTTTTCAGACACAGAAAAAGTATACTAGTTTAAGTACATATTCAAGGGTACTTTCCAGCTTCAATGTTTATTCAAACAATGTATTCAAAGTAATTTTTAACTTCAGTCCTCATAAGACTAATTAGTGTTGTAAACATCAAATGGTTTACATTTTACTGACAATATCAACATGCTGTTTGCCTTCACAATGATCAGATCATTACAACAGTCCTGACAAAGCTCATTATTTTATATTTTAGACCTAGTTTTTCATGTTTATTGGTGTGAACTTACATTTCAAATTCTCACACAAATAGATATCATGCAACAGTTGTCTTTGAAAACATATATTGTCAGCATAGTGTTACCAGAACAAGAAGATGCATATGGCATATGATTCCAATTATCACATTACCCCACATGTTCTCGGGTAGGCAGATAAATATCTGGCATCAAAATTCGAATGGCATCAAATTTTGTAAGAAATTGATCAATGAATTAACAATAATGTCATGTATAATGACTCACAACACTGAGAGATGGACATGTATTCATAAGGGAAACGATATTTTGGGTAAATTTTTTGTTGCAATTTTTGATGACTGGTATCTCTGCTTCAGCTGACTTACTGCTTGGATGATAGGTGCATGGTACATGTACATGAAGTATACTTTCAAAAATAGTGTCAGAATTATAAAAAATATTAAATTAGATGTGTGAGGAACTGCTGATGAATAGGTTATTTATATATTTATAACTTATTGTCATATTCTGTACGGCATGGCCTGAATTATCAATAACGTCAAGGGTGTATGATAATTATCAATCGGAGATAAAGACCTGCCAGAGGATGCCCGTTGACTGCAGATTAAGGTCAGTAAGAGAACTATTTGTTAGAGTTGAATGCGACAATAGTTAAGGAATTGTCGTTGGAAATAACATAAAGACTGATATATTAAGTGAGTTTTCATTATTTCATATATAGACTTAGATGTAATATGTATCATGAACATCATCTGTGGTCAGACGTATATCTGTACTCTACTACTTATCATAAGAGATTTAAATGGTATCACAATTTTGTAAGAAATTGATAAATAAATTAATAATGACTCCCTGGGAGATAGAACTTTTTGTAAGGGATACAATATTGTGGGAAAATCTTTCATGTCACACTATGATGACTGGTATATCTGCTGCAACTGACAAACTGGTTGGATGATAGGTGCACGGTACATAAAGTATTCTTTAAGATATAGTGTCAGAGTTAGAAAATAAAATGGAACCAGATGTGTGTCTGAGTGGGTGGGTAAGTGGGGCAAAATTTAGAGTCATATCGTAATTGAAAGAAGATTTAAATGCATGATGAATATATTTAAAACTAAACACACCTGTCCGCAGAGGCAACAGACAACTGTACAATAATTTTCGTATCGAAAAACGATGCCGCTCTAATTTAGCTATAATTAGCTAACTGACAGAAAGCACTCAAGAAACATTCCAAAATTACAGTGAGTCAGCAACAAATAAAAGCGCTGTTTCAAGTTCAAAATGAGGAATTGACTACTTACACTGGCTTTGTGTTTTGGTATCAAGGTCAATTGTCCCCGTACTTCTGTCTTGTCCAACTCTGCATTCAGCAGATAACACACCAGGGTGTCAATATTGTAGCCTATGCTCATGCATGAGCTTCTGGTAGTGCATTTCTGATGGCACCTCTTGACTCCACAGACATCACATCTTTCAACAGCCACATATTTAATATTAATTTCGTCTAAGTGCAAATGGGGCAATAGTCTGACAGTGTCCGTCCAGCCCCAAAGCAGGCACATCCAGACAAGGAACATGGTCTTTGATTGCCACACTTGTCTTACTAATGTAACAAGATTGTCAAGCACAAAGACGAACAGAATTCGTGAGTTGCGCTCACCTATTAGATATGCCTAATATATGCCTAATACACTTCCCAAGTGTGTTTATCGTCATACATGACTAAAAATACTGGGATACCAATATATTATAGATGAGAGAACACCTTAAACCGTAATCTTCTCTGAATAAGTAAAGGAACCAAGATAATTTATCAAGATTTATCGTCATACATGACTAAAAATACTGGTATACCAATATATTATAGATGAGAGAACGCCTTAAACCTTAATCTTCTCTGAATAAGTAAAGGAACCAAGATAATTTCGAGGGTTTGGAGCAGCAAGGTACCAAGTGCACATTTCATCATTCCAAGAAAATCGCATTTGAAGTTTTCAATGCTCATATCTGTTGCACTGCATATCTTAGCTTAACCAATACATACATGTTCAATAGAGGTGCTGTGCATGTATCAAATGCTTTGATGTCATTCCTAATGAAGCCTTAATTTCTTAGTTACATCAATTATTGTAGATGGTACCTTTTGAATGAAGAGAATTTGTTCAAACATTCCGGACAGCAAGGTACCAAGTGGCACTTGGTACCTTGCTGACTCAACATTTCACCATTGTTCACGTAAGTTACAGAGCTGCAAAGGACCAAGTGGCACATGGTACCTTGCTGCCCCAAACATATATACAGTCATTACAGGGTTGCAACGTACCAAGTGGCACTTGGTTCTTTGCTGCACGAACCATTTTACAGTAAATATAGGGTTGCAATGTACTAACTTGGCACATGGTTCTTTGCTGCACGAATATTTCACAGTAAAGATAGTGTTGCAATGTGCCAAGTGTCACTTGGTACTTTGTTGTCCGTAGCTTTTGTACCACAAAGTTTGATTTAAGGAGTACCTAATGACACAAGATTCATTGTTACTTAAGCATTTGACTCTATATCTATTTAATATGGACATTTGACACTTAGCAAACTGCTGCCGGTGATGTTAATGAAATATGTTTGTCTAGAAAATAATATTGTATTGTCAACTGTAACTTGTTAACCTTATATCTGTTTGGTGGAAATGTGTGATTTGTTGTTTTATCTATTACATATCTCAGTTGTTATCATACATCAATTCATTGAGATGTAAAATATTGGGCACAATATGACAAAAAGCTTTATAAAGATAAAACTATTTACCATATTAACACCATAAAAAAATAAGAGATGATAGTTTTTATTCCGAACTAAACTATTTTTGCAGAGATTAAAATGATATACTTTCCATTCAGTTTGACTTGATACATATTATTTGAATTTCTTATAATACAGAATATCAAAGTGATATTATTACAGAAGTCATAAAGTGACTATGTTACATAAATTTGTTAGGGATTTAATACATTGTGTTCGGCAATCACTGAAATAATCAGTCTCTCGTGCTACATAATGGTCACTAATAGTCCTAATCGTCCCTCCTCATCGCTGGCAGGTCCCGGAAGCCGATCAACAGATGTTGCTGATGTTGGTAGAGATTCATAGTAAGGGTGGAACTCTGTCGGGATAATTTCTTTTCCACACAGAGTTAATAAGTCCAGCTTCTTTGCAACAGAAACTGACAGCTTGGAATTGTAAGCAGGTGTTGGAGCTTTTTGCTGCGCTGCTGTTTGACATTTCCTCCTAGTCCCTGGGATAACCTTGATCTCCAGGAAGTCCTCCTCCTGAAAACCATAGTTGACAAAGATTGAGTTCACAGCTTCCCGTCAGACTTGAATCCACTTGATCTTCAGCCAGTTGATCCTCTCTCCTCCAACCGAGATCTTCATGTTTGGAGAGGAACTTTTACAAATTCCTTTGAAATCAAGAACATCTCCGAATTTCAATGGAATGGTAATATATATCTCTTACCTCCTCTGGCCAGAGAAGTCACCGTGCTCCATTGCACAGGTGCAAATACCTGGGTTCTTTTCTTAGCCGTTTCAACAGCCGAATGGATCAAATCCCATTCCATTTGAGAATGACCTGATTTTCAGAAATTTGTGAATAAATTTGTGTAAACTTTTTGAAGGCTATAGAGCAAGGAGACTGCAACAAATTGGTTTCGATTTTTCCCGCCACACGAGTCCGAGATATATGTCACTTCCTTAACAGTTTTCTTCGATTGACATACGGAAGAGGGTGTTTTGAATAGGCATGTGGCAATTTCGTTGGCCCCTCTTTTTCCATTTGTTTCATCCCACAGGTGACATGTTCCTTGTTGGTCCCCAAGAGAGTAGAAGGAAAGGTTATAGACAGACAATTTTTTTGATAATACAGCTCCCCAACAAGACTGCATGGAGTATTTAGAACAGCTTGCAAGTCAAACGTTGCCACATAGTGAGCTTTATTTAATTTGGCATCGGCTTTGTCTCGTTCCTTTTCATTTCTGGCTTCTACCTTGTCCTTCTCTTTGTTCCTCATACTTACTGATAATTTCGTTGTCAATGGTACCAACCAATTTCTTTGCCTCGTACAGACTGCATTTTGAACATTGATCCTTTTTCGGTTTAAAGAATCAAATATTATATTCTGTACAGAAGATTTCCCTATACTTGCTCTCTTTGACATAGTTTGAACCTGATTCTTGACATATTTGCTTGTAAAGCATATACATTCTCTTTATATTTAAGTCCTGCGAGAGGTATTTCTTCACAGTGTCCTTCCGCGCATAGTGTGATTCCATTTGTGGAAAGGATATTATGTTGTTAATTGTTTCAAGGTCAATTTTGTTCCCAGATGCAGTGACACCTCTTCTGTCTTCGGCTGTAAACACACCATGTTATTTCATTTTCAATGCATGATCCACAACCTTCCTCCAAATATTGAGTGTTGCAAGAAAAAAGTCCCGGCACACACAGATTTTCATAGACAAAATGATACTGTCGAGAAGTTGTTTTCTTCCCCTTTTATCTTACTGGGACACAGAATCCACCATCTGACACACACAGCTTCTTTGCCTTTCATAGGATGGTAGTTGGTAATAATTCTCAAAGATTGCCTGCCTTGTTCGCAAATCTATGTTTTGGAGCATCCCAAAACGGCACCTATCACAATTGATATCTTGCCCGTGGTTTTCTTCTACAAGTTTCCCTCTACAGGATACATAGGTTTCCCCTCAGCCGCGCTTTGCCTTTCTGATATTTGTCTTCCATAGTTCTGGAGCTTTGAGCTTCTTCCTACTTGAAGGCCTTTTCTTGGGGCTTCTGTAGTCTGCCCCTTTGTGAGGAGCTACAACTGGGGATGGCACTAATGTAGATGCTGAGACTGTACATGTGTCCCCTTGAGTTTCCATAGGTCTTCTCTGGTGTTGCAGGTGTTGCTTTCAAAGGAACTATGCCCTGATAATGTTCCTCACCGGGCACAGCAATATAGCCAAGATTGCGGCAGCTATCTTTACTCTGTTCTGTTCTAGTTCCACATATTGACAGCTTAAAAAGTAAACTAGCGTCCAAACGAAATGCCACCAATGCTCTGCTTAACTTTTAAACAACACAAACAAACACTACAGGACATTTAAGTTTTTTGTATTGATCAACAATGACTGTTTGACACATGGGCAGGTTTACATAGGGAAAATGCTATTTTTGTACGATAAAAGAGATAAATAACACAAATTTACCATTAATGAAGTAAATAATGTCTCTTGTCATACAATTTTATGGATATTTACACACACTAAGTAAAATGGCTCCATAATTAACAAGATTTAAATGTTTGTTTCTTTTTAAAACATCAGTTCCCGGTGAATAACGCGTACTTTACTTTGTCCATGTGTTCCTCAAATCGTTGTCCACGTATGAATAGGTCTACAACCATGCCAAGTTTAGGTTCCCTTCCCTAAGATGGGTGTATCAAAGTAAACTAACTGTCAATTCTAGTATTTAATCATGAAATAGTACTTCACAGCAGTGCCATGTGTAGAAACCTCAACAGCAACATAGGACCCTTTAGTGGCGCAAAGGCCCAAGTGCCACATGGCTAAAAATAGCCAGGCTTGATGCGTAAAGAGTGAGCGCAGCAAGGAGCCAAGTGGCACATGGGACCTTGCTGCCCCAAGCACATAGCACTTGGTACCTTGCTGCCCTAAACATTTCTAAGTTATGCACTTGGTACCTTTTAACATAATTAAAATGTCTCTGTAATTAATTAAGAAACAGCCTTGACTTTTTACAGAATATCAATGACATCACAGTGATCAATAATCTATAAAAAGTGAAAAAGTCCCAAAAGTGCACTTGGGTACCTTGCTGCCCTAAACCCACGATTTATCAAGACTTATATTTGGCATTGTTGTAAAATTTGACATTAAGAAACGAGGCCTTTTGACTTTACGGTTATCACTTTAGATGCTGATGACATGGTCAAAAGCGTACAATTAACTCTGCTCTTGGCAGAATTCTTGTGGATGTTTCTCTAATATTGGCAGTTATTTCTATTAATTCGTAAAATATTGACAATTGGTCACAAAATAACATTTCTTTCTTCTTCCTTTCTATTATTTGTTTTCTTTGTTTGACACCGAAGTCTTTGTAAACTTTATGACATTGGTAAAGTGGCAGACACACGTGAAGAACAACCTCCTCGTGGGCCAATGTGCTGATGTTGACCTTCGAGTGATGTATACCTCAAGCTGCAGTGTGCAATATTCATTGGCAGTCATATATAGGTGAGGTGAGGTGAAATTGGCTTTAACGTCGTACTTGAGAATATTTCGCTCATATGACGACGTGCATGCGAGTGTATGTGTATGTGCAGCTGCTTGTACTAGCCCAGACTGAAGCTGGTTTTATAGTGCTAGCCCACTGACATACCATGCCGCAGTGAAGCATGAATACCCCACTCAGACACATTACACTGACTCCGAGCCGACCAGTCCTTCTTGTACCCATTAATGCCGAGCGCCAGGCAGGGACCAACAAGTACCATATTGTAACGTCTTGTGGTATGACGCGACCTTCCGCTCTCCGGGCGGACGCTCTAACCACTACACCACGGAGGCGGTCAGAGAGATATAGGCCAGTGGTATTGATATGATAGTATTTTGTTTGTTTGATGCTTAATACTTCAGCTGCAGGACTGCGGTCTGTGAATAATTGAGTCTGGTACAGACAATCCAGTGATCAACAGCATGAACATCGATACGATGGGATAGACCACATGTCACAACAAAATCAGCGGCAATATGATAGTGCATAATGTATATAGTACCGCACAACATCTAGAATAGTCACTTTTTATACATGTGAGATAACATCGATATTTAGGCAGGTTAGATCTAAATATATAATTGCTATATTCACTGGTCAAGCCTCTGTTGAGCTTTCAAAAGTTGCACTCATATAATTATTGCCTTTTTAAAAGAATTAGACTTGTTATCTGATTTGTAAATAGATACATATTTTATTGTTTGTAGTTTAGATTAGTAACGGAGATTGTTAGTGGCTGTACCCTCAAAGGGGGTTGAAGAAGCGTAAAATTAATGTCCTCCTGAGAGGGTACGTAAGTCCCGAAACATTCAAAGGAAATTTAAATTTGCCAACTGTTTTAAATGAAGTATTCTTGTCATTTTAATTTTGGCAAAATCTTCCTCCCATCGTCAGGGGCTGAAGGGATGATATAAATCCAGCTAGGGTCCATGCAGGTAGCAAAAGTAATGGAAGTCCCCATGGTCCCTAGTTTGGTGATCTACCTTCAGTTGCTGGTGATCTAAAGCCTATTTATATATTGTGTTGTGCTCTATAGTTAAAATGTTTTAGATTTAATTACTAGTTTTACATTTATATCTGTGATATTCTAGTTGTTTTACTGTCCTTCGTTGACAGGATTTTATACTCTATCTTTAATTATTGTTAATATCTATGTTGTTTTAGTCACGATAAAGCTGAAATATCGCCAAAGTGACTTTAAATTTCAACTCACTCACTCATGAGTACCTATTGAAATGGGAGGATCTTCCGTTTTGCATCTCTTGTGATGAAAGAATCAGAGTCAAGCATGTCTTGCTTGACTGTGTTGAATATTCCATCACAAGGGATAACTATTTCAAATCACGAAATATGAAGGATATTTTTAATAATGCCGGTTCTAATTTAGTTATTGCATTTTTAAAAGAATTAGATGTGTTAAATGATTTGTAAATAGATAAATGGCATTTTAAACATGGTAGTATAAATTAGGAACTGCGATTGTTAGTGGCTGTATCCTCGAAAGGGGTTAAAGTATCGTAAGATTATTGTCCTTTTGAGAGTTAAATTTAAGCTTCCCATATTTTTAAACGTAGTATAATTGTTCTTTTAAAATTCGGCTAAACCTTTCCTGCAATCGCCAGCGGCTGAAGGGGTGGTGTAAATCCAACTAAGGTCCATGCAGGTAGCAAAGGCACTGTGAGTCCCCATGGACTCTAGTTTGGTATTGTACTTTCAGTTGTTGGCGATCTATAGTCTGTTTTTATCTTGTATTGTCCTAATAGTGCTATTAGTTTTTACCTTCCATACTAGTTTTAAATCTAATTGTGATATTCTAGTTGTTTTACTGTCCTTCGATGACAGGTTTTATAATATACCCATATTCCATTTCAATGTAAAATGTTCTCGTCACGATATGGCTGAAATATTGCCGATGTGACGTTAAATATTAACTCACTCACGCACGCACTCAAAAGTTGCAAGGCATACACATTTGACACGACAGTGACAAAAAAGGAGGAAAATAACAATTAAATTGATTTTGCATCTGTTATTGGCTATATTACTGGCTTGCAGGATGTGCTACAGTTCACGCAGGATACGATGAACTGCCGGAAACATCTGGAACACCACTATTTGACAGTAATGATTTTGTCGCAATTTTACAATGAACTCCACTGAATTCGTATGGTTACAGATATACTAGTGTCGCTTTTACTTCCCCTCAGTCCCAGCTTCCAGCGAAGGCTCGTGAATGACAATACTATAAGCATCTATCTGCTTCAACAATGTGCCACAATTGGCACTTCATGCTCACAACAATGAAGGTATTTTTGTGATTGGAAAAAAGCATTACGAGTAGATAACTGAAGGAAGATCTGAATATATTAATTGCTGTCGCTGGAAATACAGCCCCTCCCTCCACCCCTCTCTCTCTCTCGCTTTCTCTTTCTCTCTCTCTCACTCTCTCTTTTTCTTTCTCTCTCTCTCACTCTTTCTCTCTCTCTCTCCCTCTCTCTCTCTGACATGTCACAAAACTTGTGTTAGACACGGTTCTGCTGAAATATTGTAAGGATCTGAACTAACTATGACATTTGTTAATATCTTCCAGTTCGCTCGACCACATCGCGCCTTTTATGTAAACCTAATAAATTCTCTTATTACTGACCAGGATTTGAAATATGCATTGAGCATGAGTGTTCTGTTGCCCATTCTAATCTCTGTTCTTTTTCACATTTTACTTACGCTTCTTTTCTTTTCCGTGTGTTAGTTGTTTTGAAACTCTCGGGGAGGGAGACAAAAAGTGATGGGCCAGACCGCATGGTCTTATTGGGTTTCGGTTTGGGAGCCAATCTCCCAAATGCGTGTACAAGAGGCGCAACTTATGGCTTGCATAGAGTAAGTAGAACATTCGAATGATCACTGATGTTTCTTGAGAATGTATGAATGTATGAAATACAATTTACCCGTCCAAATATGTTCAATATCTGTTTATTATTGTGTGACCGTCATCTTCGCTTTCATTGATTTAGGTATGCGTTTCAGTTTCACAGTAATTATATGTAAACAACTTTATCAGGTTGGTGTATACAGTAGCAAATGCATTAGTAACAAGGAAATGGTATATTTAATGCAACTGGGTAATTTAGTAATTGGTATGCACTCCACATGTTCGAAATACTGGTTTGAAGCGTCCGTAAAAAGAGTTTTGATTTATACATTGTCCGTTACATATAGCACTCAAAGGCGGTTTATCTGTTATTCAATTCATGAGAAATATGTCCTTTGTCATGTAAAAGCTTTGTTATATGGAAGCTATTTACAGTTTTTGTATTGTTTTGCAGTTTTTCACCCGTTCTAAGGAATAGACTGTGAAGATTCCAGTGAAATATGGGTTAACTTGCTGTTAATCATCTCCCCTGAGATTGACACAGTACAGTAAAAAATCTACGACTGCCATCAAGTATTAAAGGAAGACTCCGTCTGGTGTCTGCAAGGTTCAATTCTTATCAGAATTATATTGGACTATGGCTTATTCTAAAGGTCATATTGATGAAATATAAGCAATAAGCACTATTGAAGAAGGCAAATCAATGTTAAGGACACTCTCGGAAAAAGGCAAAGTCTACTTTGATTCCCCAAATCAGTGACATCGTTCGAAATTAGACAGAATTATTACAGAGATTGATAAAGTGCCTGTTGAAGTGCAAAAGTATGTAACAGATTTAGCCCAGCTTAGACTGTGTGAAGGGAACCTAACCAAGCTTTATGACAAGTAGAAGACACTAAGTTCTGAATATTGTTCATTTCTGAACAGATGTGGCGTTACTGAGAGTGATAAACAGTTACAGGTGCACATAAGTGATGAAAATCTTGTTAATGCTAAAACTATTTCACGGGATATTAATTCTAAAATTCAGGAATTAATTGAGAAAATGTCTGAACATAATCAAAAGATTGAAAGGACTCATAACACTAAATCAAGTCGTCGTACACTTTCACAGGCATCGACTAGTTTGTCTGTACTTCTCGCTCGGAAACAGACAGAAGCGGAATCCAGCATGGTTGCTTTAGAATATGCGAGGAAAGAAGCAGAATTACTGATAAAAAGGGTGAAATGGAAGCTGAGAAAACTCTTTTAGTTCATGAAAAGAAACAGCAGTTATTGAAGCAGAAGTAAAAGTGTTGCAAGCTGTGAATGATTCTCTCGAGGAATCATCTGAACACGATTCTGTTCCCGTGGAAGATTCCAGGCAACGGACCCAAGATTATGTGGATAATCTTCCCGATGATGTTGTTCCTGGCGTTCCTGACGTTCCTGACGTTCCTGGAGTTCACGACCTTCCCAGCGCCCCCAACATTCACATTTAAGGACAGAATACTTGTGTTATCCCAAATAATGACATTACACATGTTAAGGGTACACATGATACAAACTTTATGTCAGTTAACCATGGTAACGAGCAAAGTTTGAATGCAAATTCTTCTCCTTTTCAGAGTACTGATTTTGCTTATTTTCAACTCAAGAAAGATTTGACCTTATCTAGGCTAAGCAAATTTAATAATCAACCAGAGTCCTATCCCATATGGAAATCAAATTTTCATAGTGTGGTGAGTGAGGTCAAAGTTAGTGCAGTTGAGGAATTTGATTTGCTTATCAAATGGTTGGGGTCAGAATCAATTAGAGTATTAGAGCAGCCAATGCTGATAAGCAGGAGAGGGGTTTGTTTAGATGAACGTTTCGGATGTCCTGAGATGGTGAAAGCTTCACTTGAAACTAGGTTATAAAACTTCCCTAGACTTACAAACAAGGACTGTGCAAAGTTGTATGATCTTGCTGATCTTGTAGCCGAGATTAACTCATTCAAACAGAATCTGAAGTATGCTGCGTTGTTGTCATACTATGACTCGTCCTCTGGAGTCATCCCTACTGTACAAAAGCTACCCTTTGCCCTTCAAGAAAGGTGGACATCACGTGCCTTTAGATACAAGCAGGACACTAATGTACCATTTCCTCCATTCACAGAATTTGTATCATTTCTACGCGAGATCGGCAAACTTAAGAATGATCCAAGTTTCTTGTATGATCCCAGTTGTCCAAAACAAGTACATCATACTGAGGCAAAGCGGGATAAACTCTCCAAACCATCTTGCTATAGTTTTCATGCAAAGAAGACTGATGTAGATCAAAGGTTTGAGAATACAAGTAATCAGCCGAGCAAATGTCCCATCCACAACAGTAAACACACGTTGAGTGACTGCACAACTTTGAGCAAAACCTTTTGAGGATCGTAAGGAGTTTCTGAAGCAGAAAGGTTTCTGTTACAAGTGTTGTGCATCACGACATTTGGTGATTAACTGTACTGAAAGCCCTTGCTGTGGGATATGTGACAGTACTAGGCATGCCACTGCAATGCATAATGAGAACTTTGATAGAAAGTTGGGGACCACCCAAACTTCTAGTAAAGTTGTTGCAGACAATACAAGTAGTAATGGACTTCCATGCAAGACATCGTCTACATCAAAAGTGCACACAGATCTGTAATGGGGAATTTCATGGAAAGTCATGCGCAAAAATTGTGCTGGTAAAGGTCTACCTGAGTGGAAAACCTCAGAAGGCAATAAAACTGTATGCAGTCTTGGATGACCAGAGCAATTCATCACTGGCAAAATCGGAATTCTTCGATCATATGAATATAACAGGACCAAGAGTGGCTTATACTCTTTCATCATGTTCGGGCGTTGTGAAAATGTCAGGACGCAGAGCCAATGGATTTGTGATTGATGGGAACTGTAGACTCAATCTGCCGCCACTCACAGAGTGCAGGGAGAGATACCAGATACACGAGAGGAAATCGCTACCCCAGCTGCAGCAAGGCATTATCTCCATCTGTCAGATTTGGTGGAGGAGATACCACCTGTTGATGACTCGGCGAAGATATTTCTTCTTATAGGCAGGGACATGACAGAAGCACATCATGTGCTAGATCAACGTGTAGGGCCTGGAAGGTCTCCATATGCTCAGAAGTTACCCTTAGGTTGGGTATTAGTTGGCGAAACGTGTCTGGGTAGGGTGCATGCTCCAGACCACGTGGATGAGGTAACAGTGATGAAAACTCACTTCTTGTCTCATGGAAGGCCTACCATTCTGAAGCCATATCAAAATGACTTTCAGATGAAAGCATTTCTTTGTGAAGTTCCAGAGGATTCCCTGTTTACGATGACCAAGGATGATGATAAGTTAGGCTTATCACAGGAAGACCGGCAGTTTCTAAGTCTCATGGACAAGGGAATACATAGAGGCCCTGAAGGTAATTGGGTAGCGCCATTACCGTTTAAGGATCCAAGACCGGTTCTACCTAACAATAAGGATCAAGCTGTAAAGCGAGCCAAGTCTTTGGAAAGAGCATGGATAAAGATCCAGTGAACCGTCAACAGATGATTGATTTTATAGCCAAGATACTCTCTGCTAATCATGCTGAACGTGCTCCGTCATCTATTGAAGGTGCAGAAGTTTGGTACTTACCCCTGTTTGGAGTTCATCATCTGTAGAAACCAGATCAGATACGAGGAGTGTTTGATTCATCTGCAGCTTACAAAGGAACATCTCTGAATACTGTGCTTATGAAAGGACCAGGCATTGCCAATAGATTAATAGGCGTCTTGTTGAGATTCCGAAAGGAAGCTATAGCAGTCATGGGAGACATTGAAAAGATGTTTCACTGCTTCCATGTCCCAGAGAGACAGAGAGATAATCTTCGTTTCTTGTGGCATGACGACAACGACCCAGATAAGGAACTTATTGAGTACCGTATGAGAGTCCATGTGTTTGGTAACAAGCAATCTCCAGCGATTGCAACATATGGGCTAAGGAAGGCTGTTGCATCTTCGAGCTTAGATTTTGGACAGGACGTGAAGGAGTTTGTTGACACAAATTTCCATGTAGACGATGGGATTGCTTCTCTACCTACTAAAGGAGGATCTATTGATTTGGTTAAGCGGACTCAAGCAGCTCTGAGAAAACATGGAAATATTCGTTTTCATAGGATAGCATCAAACAGCCCAGAAATTATGAGTGCCTTTCCATCTGATGACAGGGCCAGTGATCTCAAAGACTTGAATTTCATGGATCACAGTGACCAGTGTGTTCCTATTCAACGCAGTCTAGGAATATCTTGGGACATAAAAACTGATACATTTGTGCTCCAGGTATCTGTAGGTGATAAACCTTACACGAAACGTGGAATTCTGTCTACGGTTCATAGCATATATGACTCTATGGGATACTTGGCACCAGTGACCATCAAAGGTCGCTTGATTCTTCGAGATGCTGTTTCCAGTAATGTTGGATGGGATGATATCCACAGGAGTGGAGCGAGTGGCTACAGTCACTTCGAAGACTGAAAGACTTACAAGTGTCACGACCATTTACATCCTTGTCGTTCAAAGGAGCAGTTGGGCGGCAGATACTCATGTACTGTGGTGCATATGAAAGGGTCATAGCAGCTGTGTGTTATTTGGAACTAGAGACTCTGGAGGGTGAATCTAAAGTAGGATTCCTCATGGACAAAACTAAGGTGGCACCAAAACATGCACACACCATTCGTAGGTTGGAGCTTTGCGCAGCTGTCTTGTCAGTGCATCTGGCAGATCTTGTGTGTGAAAACTTAGACGTTTCACCGATGGCAGTAGTTTATCACAACCCCCCAGAGATTCACTGTTTATATCTCCAATAAGGTTTCAAGAATATTTCGCTCTTCTTCGATCGACCAGTGGAGATATGTGAGAACTGACATCAATCCAGCCGATGAAGGTACTAGATCAATCCCTCCTTCTCAGATGCCACATATCACTTGGATCAAAGGACCTCAAGGAATCAGGACTGAACATGCTGAAGATATAACTGAATCTGAAGAGGGATTTTATACCGACTATGAACAGTTACCAGAGATTAGAGTCCAGACAACTTGTATTAGGACACAAAGCGGACTTCTTGGTGTGAAGAGGTTTGAACCATTTTCGACATGGGGAAGTTTGGTAAATGGCATTGCTCAGCTGTTACATTTTGTTAAGTGCAGAATCAACAAGAATCCTAGAAAGGACATCAGCGTTTCAGTTTACAGTGAAGCAGAGAACTTCATTATTAAGCAAACACGGCATGAAGTCTACCAAAAGGAAATAGAGTGTCTTAGATCAGGACATAAACTTCCAAACACAAGTGCTTTTGTATCGGTGGGCCCATTCCTTGATGAAGAAGGCTTACTAAGAGTAGGTGGCAGGCTTCACAAAACCAACTTTAACATCTGCGTTAAGCATCCTCTGGTGATACCCAGAATGTGTCACATTTCACAGTTGCTGATACTTCATCATCATAACGCAGTGAAGCACCAAGGTAGACACTTGACAGAAGGAGCCATACGCTCTGCAGGTTACTGGATAATTGGAATGAAGAGACTTGTGTCATCCATCATTCATCAATGTGTAACGTGTAGGAAGTTAAGAGGACCAGCCGCATCTCAGAAGATGTCAGATCTTCCATGTGAAAAACTTGAGCCTTCACCTCCATTCACATACGTTGGAGTTGATCTGTTTGGACCTTGGAACACCGTTGCCCGGAGAACTAGGGGAGGCCTTGCAAGTAATAAACGCTGGGCCGTGCTCTTTACTGGTGTAAATGGTGTGCCTTGCCGTGCACATCGAAATTGTTGAGGACCTTAGTACTGATGCATTTATTAATGCACTACGTCGATTCATGGCGATCAGAGGATCCGTAAAACAGTTCAAGTCGGATAGAGGAACCAACTTTATTGGCGCCACTGGTATTCTTGTACTCAACGTTGTAAATGTAGAGGATCGGGCCATCAAAGGTTTCCTTCGTGACAAAAGATGTGAGTGGGTGTTTAATCCGCCTCATTCCTTCCACATGGGCGGAGTATGGGAGAGGTTAATCGGAGTGTCTCGTCGTATTTTGGATTCGCTGTTAGCCAAACCGTCACATCACAGGCTCACTCATGACATGCTTACCACTCTGATGGCAGAAGTATCTACGATTGTAAACAGTCGCCCTATCGTGTCAGTGTCAACGGATCCAGAATCTCCAACAATCCTCAGTTCTTCTAACTCACAAGACTGACTCAGTATCAGGTATTGGTAACCTAACACCAGTTCATGACTTGAAAAATTTGTACAAGTCTCAGTGGCAACAAGTGCAATCTTTAGCTGATGCGTTTTGGCACAAATGGAAAGTGGAGTATTTGCATACGTTACAGCCCAGAAGAAAGTGGACAAGTCCTGAGAGAAATGTCCAAGATGGAGACGTAATTCTTCTTGGTGACAAGAACCTACATCGGAATCAGTGGAAACTGGGTGTTGTAGTTGCTGCTCTACCTAGCGATGAGTCCGTCAAGTTATTGTGCGAACCATGAAATATGGAAAACCGATAACCTATACTCGGCCAATCAGTATATAATATCATCAAGGGCATGTTGTGTTCTGTTGCCCATTCTAATCTCTGTTCTGTTTTCACATTTTCACATTTTACTTACGCTTCTTTTCTTTTCCGTGTGTTAGTTGTTTTGAAACTCTCGGGGAGGGAGATAAAAAGTGATGGGCCAGACATGGTCTTATTGGGTTTCGGTTTGGGAGCCAATCTCCCAAATGCGTGTACAAGAGGCGCAACTTATGGCTTGCATAGAGTAAGTAGTACATTCGAATGATCACTGATGTTTCTTGAGAATGTATGAATGTATGAAATACAATTTACCCTTCCAAATATGTTCAATATCTGTTTATTATTTATTGTGTGACCGTAACCTTCGCTTTCATTGATTTAGGTATGCGTTTCAGTTTCACAGTAATTATATGTAAACAACTTTATCAGGTTGGTGTATATAGTAGCAAATGCATTAGAAACAAGGAAATGGTATATTTAATGCAACTGGGTAATTTAGTAATTGGTATGCACTCCACATGTTCGAAATACTGGTTTGAAGCGTCCGTAAAAGAGTTTTGATTTATACATTGTCCATTACATATAGCACTCAAAGGTGGTTTATTTGTTATTCAGTTCATGAGAAATATGTCCTTTGTCATGTAAAAGCTTTGTTATATGGAAGCTATTTACAGTTTTTGTATTGTTTTGCAGTTTTTCACCCGTTCTAAGGAATAAACTTTGAAGATTCCAGTGAAATATGGGTTAACTTGCTGTTATATCTTCTCGCCTGAGGTTGACACAGTACAATGAGTGCTGTCAGAATGGTTTATGTCAGTTTGAGCTCTGACATGATCTCCTTCGTTGCCATGTGGTTTTTTAATTACTTTTGAACAACGTCGTAATTCTTATCTTTGAAGGGTATTTAGAAGTGGAATGAATAAGAAACGCAAGGTTTATGGATGTCAACTTCTTTATTGTGATATACATATTGCTTGCAGTAATTCTTGTGATGCAGGGCGGTGGGGTAGCGTATTGGTTAAAGCGTTCGCTCTCCACGCCGAGGACCCGTGTCCTCATATGGGTGCAAGGTGTGACACCCATTTCTGGTGCCCCCGTATTGCTGGAATCTTGTTTAAAGCGGCGTAAAACCATACTCATTCCCTCTTGTCATACCAGAAGGACATAATCTTCCAATATTATCTCGTTATTGTTGCGGTGATATATAAAAGCAGGCCACCTGTAGTTTCAACTCACTCCGTACTTCATTGCATCGCGATACGGCTGCAATATTGCCGATGCGATGTAGCATTTGACAACGCTCACTCAGTAGTTCATTGCATGTAGCGCCTGCCTTGGTATCCTGGAAAGAGAAACCAAATGTTAAAAATAGTAGGCATGTGCTTGTGTACAAAGACACACACATAGTTTGTCAAAGTGCCACTATACTCAATGAAAATCTCAAGGTGACCAGAGCCTTTGTTCCAGTGTGTTGTGAGTGTGTGATGCGTGTTGTGTGTGAAACTGTGTGGGGAGCGTTGGCGAGAATACTGCTGCGCAGCGTCGGGTCAAGGTCGCTTAATTGAATATGCAAATTGTGTGAGTGGCGGTTACTACGGAAGGGGCAGACTATGTTTACACTTTTACCGAACACCTGGTGTCGTCAGTTCTGTTTCAATGATACCTTCACATAGACTAGATGCTTTTCTCCCCAGTGAAATCTGTAATGGAGACTTGTTGCGTTCTGTTAGCTGTGGTTGTCAAGGTACACCGTGTTACAAACGTAACCCAAAACATGTTGATATCATGATACTAATGTGTCATGAGTTACCTGCCTTTACAACCGCTCCACGGTCATTCCTTGAACATCAGTCACTTATATTTTAATTGGGTTGTCCCCCTTACATTAGATGGTTTCAGATGTTATACACTAAGATCATCAAATATTCCTGTCCAAATTGCTATAAATTCAACATGAACTATTCGTAAAATTTTAAATGAAATTGGCATGGGATGGCACAATTGCATTTCACGTTAACATTATTTCGATTAGTTTTACCCGCCAGAATATCATTGTTTATATCAAAGAATAAATATATATATAACATTGTTCGGCATACCTACAACAAACTACATTTAACACAGTTTTCACAACATAATTAGACTTAGCTACATTTCATTGTGTGCCCCATGATGTTAGGAACCAAGATACTTTTGACTATAGATAGGTTTCACAGCAAAAATAACTCGGTTTCCGCAATGCGGAAACCTGGTAGAAAGTGGACTGAAACTTAAGTTTCCACCTAGAATCCAGTGAGTTTCCGTTCTTTTACATTGAGTTTCCGTAATAACGGAAACTTACAATTACCCACTTTCCAAGGGTTTCCGCAAGGTTTCCGTTACCCACACTCCAACAGGTTTCCGCAAGGTATCCGTTACCCACACTCCAAGAAGTTTCCGTTGAGTTTCAGTTAACTTTGAATCCATCAGGTTTCCGCAAGGTTTCAGTTATTAAGACTCCAACAGGTTTCCGCATAGTTTCAGTTACCAACAATCCGACATAGTTTCCGCATAGTTTCAGTTCCCAGCAATCCGACATAGTTTCCGCATAGTTTCAGTTACCAACAATCCGACAAGGTTTCCGCATAGTTTCAGTTACCGGTTTCAATTTCAGGTTCACGGGTTTTCATATGCGTTTCAAAGAGCTAAATGTAAACATTCTTCTTTATTTATATCATAAACTCTTGTTCAAAACAATATAAGCAATTTGTTATTATCATGACATTTACTAAAAGAAAAACAGAATATATAATAAGATTCATTGTTTTATTTTCTCAACATGGTATGGATTAGCATTTAAGGCAAATAAAGATCATACATATAACTAGTAATATAGCACTAAAGAACAGGGCAAAACATGTTGGCATAACTCAATCCAGTTTTAGAAATCATATATCATTTATAACAAAGTTGTAATTTTTCATCAGTTAAACTTTCATTCACTTATTATCTTGAAATAGCATGTTAGATATGAAATTTATTTCTAAAATCAGGCTAATGATGGAAAATAACAATAACATACAACTTAACACAGTGATAAAACATAGTTGCATCGGACATTTATTTGCACGCCTTGGCATTCAGCCACACACTCTATGTCACAACTATCGCCAAACATCCACTATGATATACAATAACAACATACAGCTTACAATACAAAAATAAAATAAAAATTACATTATGAAATTGAAAATAAATTCAATTAAATTGCAAGAGCTGGTCAGTGGGCCCTGTAAGGGGCATCCCTGGGCGGAGATCCCTCTGTTACTTTGGTTGGATGCCTCATCCTCGTCCTCCTGTTGGCCTTGACGAGAGCAGTGGAGGTGTAGATTCTTTCCAAGTCCAGTGTCGTCGTGTATGCCATAAGCTTGCTGGACTCACAGACAAAGGGGACGGAATGCAACTAATTGACGTCATCTTCGTCACTCACGACTGGTGATGTCATGTCTATGGTGAGTGTTGTCGCTACCTTTTTCTATCTTCTATCTGGCCAATCAATAGATGCAAGTCTGTTTGGGCGTTGTGCAAGTTTCTGAAAATGGCAGGTTATAACGAATTACTAGGTTATTTTGATGAATTACACAAACATCAATCAACAAGAAACTGACAATGCCAAGGATGATTTAAAATGAGTAATCCACAAGTAAGTTTGAATAAAAGAGAACTAAATTGAACAATCACACTTTGCACTAGTTTTCTCAAAACTCAAATTATGCAATTCATCACACTTCATTGACCGAATGTAATATCTTATTTTCTAAAGAGGACACAGAATCTATACAAACTTTGCTCTGGAGTTACATGCTTCCCAGACCAGAGGTAGTAATATGTTATATATAATATCTGAACATTTATTGCATTTTCTATGTAGTAATAATGGTACTAGTAATAGATTTTCATCAACGTTGTGGTGTCCACCTCCGTGATGTTGCTGGAATATTGCTAAGAGCGGCGTAAAACCAAACTCAGTCAGGTAGTTGTATTGTTGAAGGCACAAGTATATTCACCCAGTAGTGACTGTATGTTTACACCATTACGTCTTTGAGGTGTATTTAGAAGTGAATAATACAAGACGCGAATGTTTCCGGATGTCAAGGTCTTTATTATGTGAAAACACAATGTTTCGGAGTGAATGCTTACACCTGACGAAGGGGTAAGCATTCACTCTGAAACATGTTTTCACATAATAAAGGAGTTGACATCCATAAACCTTGTCTCTACTCTATGAATTGGAAATAATTTACTACTTGTAATGAAAGTCACTACAGATAGGTCAAAAATACCTTCACACATGTTTCAGCTGACCATCCTTGGTCATTCGTTATACAGTCTGCAGACTCATCATCAGCTGAAAAAAATAAACAATAACACGTTACTTTTCTTTGCATTTCTCCATTCATTCATTTGAGGTTTAACAAACCCCCAAACAATTGCAGCGACATTTATACCAACAAGCAAACTACAGATTTATCACTTTAAGGTTATGCAATGAGTAAGTGAACGGCCTGACATAAACATCCTGATGAATGAAGTTCAGTTATCTCATGTGACATAACCTTGGAGTAATTACGGTATTGTAAAATCAAGGGGTCAGTTTTACAGCCATTTCACACAGGTGTGAAGTTTATTTGGTCCAATTTGAAATCATGATTAAGTTACCGGTTATTCAAATCCATTTGCAAATGTAACTTGAGTATGGTTCATTTTGTGAAAATGTATCTAGGGAAGCATAATAATAAAATATTCAAAGTGGAATTACGTCTATGTTTCATAGTACCATAAACACATACCTTCAGTTAGAGAGGGTGATCTTTTCTTCCAGGAGTAGTCGTGACACACGTTTCCTCTCAACAGCCTAAATGGATAAAACAAATCAATTAATATACAATCTATTTGCTATATTTTTCAAAATTGTAGTATATTTTTCGATAGACACTTATTTTACTTCACCAACCTTTGAAAATAGTTCGTGCAAAACTGTTTATACAGTCAGGGGACTTAAATATACGTCAGTCGGCAAAATTCTCATAGACTTGCATGCTATTTTAGTGTAGCTATGTAATTTTCATTAATTCAGTTTTCCATATTTGGTTGTCAAATTATGCAGGCTGTTAGGAAATAATCTTGGTCACAGATACATAATTTTCCGCATTGTAGTTACATGAGCAACATATATACAACATTGCGTATTCTTTCCCCATAGACCGCCATGTTAAAATTGCCATAACCATGACACGCATTGAATTGAAAATAAAACGGAAATTATGTCTTTGAAGCTGAGATGATTCAGAACCCATGTGCAAAATATGAACAATATCAAACGGATATCAAATAAATTCAAGACATATTTCTAGCTGCACCAAATTAACATGTAAGTCGAATAATGCATAGTGGCGAATACCTATGGCCACTGGCTGTAATTCGATAGATTAGCTTGATTACCAATCCGGATTATCTGTACGTAAAGTAAATAATTCATAAAACGTTATTTGACAACAAAACAAATTGGTCTTACCTGACAGGGTCGTGGTACTGCGAGTTTTTCGCAGCCATTTCCATCTTTCTTTTCCAGGTAGCGAATTCTCTCTTTCAGTGCTTTGAGGAAAACTGAGGCGGCTTTGAAAATCGCGACTCGCAAAGGCTCACGTGAAAAACACTTTGTTGTTGTTTTTCAATCTAAATCTAACATTACAGTTTGACAATATCTTTCCGCGTTATACAACAAAATAAACATACACTATACACCTAAAATGTCAGCTGTGTGTTTTTATAATGATTTAGGTAGTCTCGCGTGGACGTGATCCGGTCGCCATTGTTTTATTTGTTTACATTGCCGACATCAAAGGGGACCGTGAAAGGTGGAAATGAGCAGATTGAATGTGAGTACCCAACAGTGGGCTTGTATGGGCTTAAGGGTCTTCTCATCGCATTATGGGCACTAATTGCTCCTCCTCAGTGTCAAGCATCAACATGTAGGCCTAGAGAAGTGAATAAATCTGAAAACATATTCACGTTACTTTAAAAGTCCTCATCGAGCTCCATGAGTCCTACCATTGTGTTAGTGGCAAATAGGTGATTTTTCAAAACCCTGTCAGGAGTAGGCAATATACGTTCTGCTGGACGTAAAACTTCACCAGGTAAGTAATTTACCTATTGAGCTCAAAACATGCACATGTATTAGACATGCTTATATCATGTTCACTCTTTTCAGTTCTACACGTAGATCTACGTACATTCCCTGTATTATAACTTTACTTATCTAATTATATGTGATGTCAGCTCAATATATCTACGTGAGCGAGTTTAGTATTACGCCGCACTCGGCAATATTACAGCTATATGGCGGTATTTATCCAATTATACCAGTACATCTTTTTTATCATTTTATTACCATTAAAACAATTATAACATATACTTTACACTCATAGCTTTGTGTAATAATTTAGGTAATCAATTATTGAACCTCTTAGCCTTACAATGCATTGACACAAGTCACGTATAACATTTCTAAAGAATCATTGTTTCAATTATTTGATTTACAGATACGTATTGTGGATCCACTGACTTGTTGGAGATTGACAAGAGGCTTGGCTTGGTAATCATTTATAGTTACACCATACCATGCTCCTAATTTCATTAAAGGAAATCTTAAAACAATATTTTTATTCATCAGCATTTAGTCAAAAACAAGTAAACACTAAATAGATACATAGAATAAATTTCTTTATCTTTGTGAAAAATATAATCACTCAAAATGTAACAGTGCGTGGATTCCAGTGTAACCATAAGTTTAACATATGTTATATATGGGATTACACTTTCATAAGTTAAGATATGTTGATATGTTTTTCAGTTCCAAGAAAAGACCCAGTTTTCTGTCCGCACTGCCAGTCGTTTGTTTCAAGGAAACAAGGAATCGTCTGGAATGGACGGCAGTTTCTCATCAGGTTAGTCCAAAATACTTCACTTCATAGGTTTCATTTAACGACTTCAGTTTGATCTATCCCATTGCTATCCATCATATATCAATAATGAATATATTTAATTATTGTAATTTGTTTGATTGGCATTTAGAAGTTGGTGACAAATAAGAAAGTGAGAGAGTTTATGGATAACAACTTCTTTATTATATATGATGCGACGTTTCGGTATGGATTCTTATACCGTTGTCGAGCAAGAGTGTAATTATTGTATACCAGATATGTAACTGTAACTGAAAGTGAATAAGTTGTGTTACACATTTTACAGTTTTAAATTAAATTAAAGGTCACATAAAAAATAATATTTTATGTTACTATATTGCTGGGAATGTTTCCTTAGAGAGTTGATAAAACTAAGAAATACCCACGATTTTTTTCATTCATGGGAAATGTTAGGTTTTGTATGCTTTTCTCAGTTGAGTTGGTCATTTCAATTTGAATAAGATCACATATATAATTATGTGTTACATTCAGTGTTTAAACATAACTCGTATCTATTTAAAATATGTATGTACAGTTTTACATATGCTTCGATTTCAATTGGCGATTTGGTAGTAGATGTTACCTTGAATATGAGTACAGTAACAGTAATAAATATTACAACAATTTGCTTCAGAATACTGGGTTGGCTGCTATTTTCTGGTACCAATCAATAAAATAAGTGACATGTCAAATGGAAGATACAATATACATGTATACTACATATATTTTTTTTGTGATTGTGAAAAAAATATTTTGGTTACATATACAAATTAGTCGTTCTAATTATATAATTTCATTGTGATCAGATGTACCACTGTGCATGTTTATGAATATGTATAAATGTGTTACTTTGGCTGTTTTGCAGTTTTACTAAGCATTGTATGTATTGTATTTGCAGGATGATGAAGAGTCTGTGTGGGATGATAAGGATGGCAACGATGTTGTGCCAGACATCAACCAGGACTCTTCATATTCACCCACAAATCTTAAGTAGAGCATACACCATCTGTTTGCGGTTGTGGACTGGTTCAAGCCTTGTTGTAATCAACTTTGTTTATATTTCCCCTTTCTGTGGCAAAACTCAGGCTCAACTCAAGGCTCTGCGTCATATGTACCACATCAGAGGATTGTTGGCTGCTCAGTGTGAGTGCAACAGAAGCTTCATGGTTGTAAGCAAGTTGCCAAGTCTTTACTATGTGAGATTGTTAGTGTGTATATGTTAAGATACATTGAGACAGCTTCAAATGTACACTTCATGTATATGTATATGGGCCCATGACCTTTCATACAATAAACATTTGAATTTGAATTTGAAATCTGTTTTATAAATACCACAGAAAATATGTTATGCCTGCACTAGTAGACCTCATTTCATCATATGCATAAAATGTTGTAGGGTTTTGACATATTTGTATATTCATACAGAATTTGTTTTCTCCAATGCTGAAAATTCCCTTTTGATATGGGCATGCATGCATGCATGCATGCATGCATGCATGCATACAGACAGACAGACAGACAGACAGACACACAGACAGACAGACACACAGACAGACAGACACACAGACAGACAGACAGACAGACACACAGACACACACACACACATTGTTGAGTACTGTTGAAATGTGAGCTATTCACAATAATGAAACAGATGAATCATAACAGTGCATGTGTCACTGTGTTTGTTGTTTTTCGGGTACAATGTAATAAATTGTACATTCACAAGTTATGCAGAATGGTAGTGAGTGAGTTGCATAGTCACATCGGTAGCCATATCGTGACTATGAAAGTCGTAACTCTAAATTTGTAAATGTGTACATGAAATAAAAACAAACTTATATACTTACCTGTCTTCGAAGGACACTAAAAACTGGCATGTAACCATAAACACTTTACCGGTACAGTATAAAAATGAGCTATAGATTGCCAACACCTGAAGGTTGATCAACATACTAGGGACTACGGCACGAACAGTACTTTTGCTTCCTGCATTGACCCTAACTGGATTCTGTAAACAGAAATTATCTTGCAAATGTAACAATAAGTAAATATAGTCCCCCAATGGAACAGCACAAAGCTAATTATAAGTTTGCCATTTCATCTAAGCTGAAACCAACAGAAACCTAGCGGAAACCTACATTACCCAGTATCCAATAGGTTTCCGCAATAGCGGAAACAAAGTCATTTCTCTTTGAATGTTTCAGCGAACTGAAACTAAATGGAAACGCATAATGATAGTTTCAGTTGTAGAAACTTGACGGAAACCTAGATTTGTTAGTTTCAGTTTTGTAAACTATGCGGAAACTCGCATTGTCTGTTTCCGGATACTGAAACCTAGCGGAAACCTACATTACCCAGTATCCGTTAGGTTTCCGCAAAAACGGAAACTAAGTTATTTTTGCTGTGTTTGTCTGGCCCTCAATAAGTGTGCGTGTGTTTCTCTCCGAGTGTGTGTATGTGTCTGAGTGTGTGTGTTTGTGTCTGAGTGTGTTTATGTCTGAGTATATGTGTTTGTGTATGAGCGTGTGTTTGTGTCTGAATGTGCTTGTGTCTGAGTGTGTGTCTGCGTGTGTGTGTTTGTGTCTGAGAGTGTTTATGTCTTAGTGTGTCTTTTTGTGTCTGAGGGTGTGTGTTTTGTGTCTGAGTGTGTGTGTTTGTATTTGAGTGTGTGTTTGTCTCTGAGTGTATGTGTGTTTATGTCTGTGTGTGTTTCTGTTTGAGTGTGAGTTTGTGTCTGAGTGTGTGTGTTTGTATCTGAGTGTGTGTGTGTGTTTGAGTGTGTTTATGTCCGAGAGTGTGTGTGTGTTTGTGTCTGAATGTGTGTGTGTCTGAGTGTGTGTGCTTGTGTCTGTGAGTGTGTATGTCTCAGTGTGTCTGTTTGTGTGTTTTGTCTGAGTGTGTGTGTATTTGAGTGTGTCTTTGTCTCTGAGTGTTTAAGTCTGTGTGTATGTGCGTTTATGTCTGTGTGTGTTTCTATTTGAGTGCATGTTTGTGTCTGAGTGTGAGTTTGTGCCTGAGTGTGTGTGTGTTTGTATCGGAGTGTGTGTGTTTGTGTTTGAGTGTGTGTTTATGTCTGATTGTGTGTGTTTGTGTCTGAGTGTGTGTGTGTCTGAGTGCGTGTGTTTACGTCTGAGTGTGTTTACATCTCAGTGTGTGTTTGTTTATGTCTCAGTATGTGTGTATCTGTCTGAGTGTGTGTGTTTCAGTGTGTGTCTGAGTGTGTGTCTGTGTTTGTGTATGTGTGTGTTTCTGTCTGAGTGTTTGTTTGTGTGTCTGTGTGTGTTTGTGTCTCTGTGTTTTTGTATGTTAGAGTGTATTTGTGTGTAAGTATGTGTTTGTGTCTGTGTGTGTGTGTTTGTGTTTAAATGTGTGTTTCTGTCTGAGTGTGTGTGTTTGTGTTTGTTTCTGAGTCTGAGTGTGTTTGTTTTTGTCTGAGTGTGTGTTTGGGTCCGAGTATGTGTGTTTGTGTGCGAGTGTGTCTGTGTTTGTGTCTGACTGTGTTTGTGTCTGAGTATGTGTGTGTTGGTGTATGAGTTTGTGTCGTGTCTGAATGTGTGTTTGTGTCTGTGTTTGTGTGTCTGAGTGTGTGTAGAACAGTAGATCCCTAGTACTTCCACTATCAACATGAACCATAACTGTTTCATTCTATGGAATTGCAGAGGTCTGAAAAATAATTTCAATGAAATATAACATTACTGATACAGGACTTTCGACTGTCAGCATTCTGTCATCAGGAGACATATATAAAATCTACAGACACTTTTAATTTACGACAATATAGTGGTTATCACTGTTTCTCTCCTCAAGGTGATAAAGCAACTGGAGGTGCTTCCATTTTGGTAAGGCAGGGTATTATCCATAGCTCTGTCCCTCTTAATACCAATCTTCAGGTTGTAGCGGTTCGTCTGACTTTACACGTTGCGTTAACACTGTGCAGTTTGTATATCCCTCCTTCTTCCACTATTCAACAGTCAGATCTTCAAAACCTGTATGATCAACTTCCGAAGCCTGTCTAATCATGGGCGATCTTAACGGACACAACCCGCTTTGGTGAAGTACCCATACAAATAATAAAGGTAAAATCCTTAAAGAATTCATTTCAGATAATAATCTATGTATATTTAACGACGATACAAACACATATTTACATCCAGCTACGGGAACTTATTCTTCCCTGGATTTGTCACTTGCTGACTCCATCTTGTATGATGAATTTGAATGGACTGACTGACTGACTGAGTTTGGTCTTACGCCGCTTTTAGCAATATTCCAGCAACATCACGGCGGGGGACACCAGAAATGGGCTTCACACATTGTGCCCATGTGGGAATTCAAACCCGAGTCTTCGGCGTGACGAGCCAAAGCTTTAACCATTAGGCTACCCCACCGCCCAATTTGAATGGATGGTCCATGGTGACCTATGTGGGAGTGATCACTTCCCTACCATTCTCAAAACAATCGGCCCTGGTGATGATCCTCCTTTATCAAGAAGGAACTTTGCCAGGGCTTCATTGGTCTTTATGTGAGACTCTGTGTGTTGAGCACTTAAAACATGACCTTTTCAGGAACAGTGAAGATCCTATACAGTCGTTTTCCGAAATAGATATTGCTGACCACACTTTACCGAAGTCCTCTGCAATTCCACATATTCGTAAAACATGGTTTACTAATGAGTGTAAACAGGCTAGAAAGTGTAGGAAAACAGCTGAAAAGTTTTTTCGCAAACATCCTACAGTCCATAATTTAGATAAAGTAAAACTTTTAAATGCCAAGGTTCGACGCACTTTTAAACAGACTTATAAGCGTCAGTCTTGGAGGAACTATGTTTCCATAATTAATTCACGTACATCTATTTCAAAGGTGTGGAACATGATTCAACGAATAACGGGCAAAGGTTCCATCTCAAAGATGGTGACAATTTATGAACTGGTAAGTCTGACATTGCCAATAAGCTTGGTGAAACTCTCGCCAAACATTCTTCTTCGTCAAATTATGTCCCAGGATTTTAAAAATATCAGAAACAACAGGAGAAGAAGAGAATAAATTTTAACTCAGACAATGGCGACGACTATAATGAGTTATTTTCATTACATGAGCTCCACACTGTCCTTGAGCAAGCCCATGATACAGCAACAGGGGTTGATGATTTACACTATCAACTCTTGAAACATTTGCCTAAATCATGTTTAGAAATCCTTTTGAAATATTTGATCAAATACGGACTTCAGGGAATTTCCGAGCTTCGTGGCGTAATGCCATTGTTGTCCCTATTCCAAAGCCTGGCCGGGATCATACTGATCCATCCAACTACAGACCAATCTCTTTAACGAGTTGTGTTTGTAAAACCATGGAACGAATGGTAAACAATAGATTAACATGCTATCTTGAAACCAATAACCTTCTTACAAATATTCAATGTGGTTTCAGGAAAAATCGTAGTACCACTGATCACTTGGTACGACTAGAATCCTTTGTTAAAAATGCAATAGTAAATAAACAACATGCCGTATCGATATTCTTTGATTTAGAGAAAGCGTACGATACCACCTGGAAGCATGGCATATTAAAGGATTTACATGATTTTGGTTTAAGGGGTCGTTTACCTCTTTTTATATCACAGTTTCTATCAGGCAGACAATTTCAAGCCCGAGTGGGTTCAACCCTGTCTGACCATTACAATCAGGATCAGGATGTCCCCAAGGAAGTATTTTGTCTGCCCCTTTATTTAGCATTAAGACCAACAGTTTATCCAAGGTTTTAAACGATTCAATCGATGGATCACTTTTTGTGGATGGTTTTAATATTTCTTGTCGTGGGAAAAATATGCATACTATTGAACGGCAACTGCAGTTGTGTTTAAACAAAATAGATAAAACGGCTTTAAATTTTCTAAATCAAAAACTAATTGTATACATTTCTGCCGTAAATACAAACCTCATAAAGACCCGGAGCTATCTTTAAATGGCACTCCCATCAAAGTTGTCAAGGAGGCCAAGTTCTTGGGTCTAATTGTTGATTCCCATCTAACGTTTCTGCCGCATAATAAATCCCTTAAAACTAAATGCCTGAAGGCACTTGACTTGTTGAAAGTCGTTTCCAATTTAAATTGGGGAAGGGATTAAGCTACCCTCCTACACCTGTACCGTTCATTGGTCCATTCCAACTTGATTATGGCTCCATCGTCTATGGTGGAGCCTGCAAAATCAACCTAAAACTATTAGATTCTGTCCACCACCAAGACTTTGTCTTGGGTCCTTTAGAACCTCTCCTGTTGAAAGTCTATACGTCGAGGCAGATGAACCATCTCCTACCCATCGCTGTATATAATTATCATTACAATATATTTTACCAAACAACATTCTAACGAGTTTAATCCTGCATATCACTGTATCTTTAATCCTCTTTATGAGGATATGTACAACATGACATCTTCTATTGTTCCGCCTCTTGGGCTCAGGATTAAGCCATTCACTACTGCTGCCGGTATGAGCTGGAAAATATATCTCCTTCCCGTCTTCAATCTTCTCCTTCTTGGCAAAATTGTGAGGCCACAAGTTGACCCAACACTGACAAAGTTTAAAAAATCAGAAACTAATGAATTTCAATGTGAACAAGAATATAATCAATTAAAAAGTAAATATAATACATATGAATCCTTATTTACAGATAGATCCAAATCAATATCTTCTAGATTGCCAGATAATAGCTCTATTTTCACAGCAGAAGCAAATGCCATATTAACAGCACTATATTAAACAGCATCCAAAACATAAACAGTATATAATATTTTCAGATTCTCTTTCTTTCCTTCAGGCTATTAAAAATCTCTCTTGTAAACATCCACTTTTAATTGAAATAATTGAATTGTATATACAATTCAATTATTTCAATTAAAAAGTATATATATATATATATATATAGCATATATATATATATATATATATATATACATATATATATATATATATATATATATATATAGCATAGATAAATAAAAACAGAATGCCTTTTTCTCCAACATGTTTCGTTCTTTACTCTTCAGGGAGATTGTAGCAGTTACAGTATGACGTCATAACATATATATTGTGACGTCATAATAGGGACAACATTCTAGAGCGACAAG
The DNA here is from genome assembly GCF_003918875.1 of Haliotis rubra. Taxonomy (NCBI): domain Eukaryota; kingdom Metazoa; phylum Mollusca; class Gastropoda; order Lepetellida; family Haliotidae; genus Haliotis; species Haliotis rubra. Next base: position 269,136 of record NW_025767075.1, read on the forward strand.
GTCACAGCTTGCAATGGTTTAACATTGGTTTGTACTTGTCTATGAAGTAGTGTTCTATTTAAATTCGTTTTACTTTGTTCGAATTTTGAACTTGATAAAAAGGAAATATTGTAAATTTAACATCGTTTCCTTTCGCACAGACATCTAGATGTTCACTCAGTGGGATACATCGGGTTTCAGGACACTTTACTTGTTGTTTGTGGACACGAACCCGGGCTCTTAAATTTTCTGATTGACCAATATACTGTTCATTACAGCCTGTGCATGTTATGACATATATTATGTTTTTGCAAGAGCAGTCAAAATTCTGTTTTACATAGAAATCTCCGTGTCTCGTGAAAGTTACAGGGTGACTTCAACAATATGTCGACACTTTCCACAGTTACCTCTGTTGCATCTAGACACAGTAGGATTTGATAAATTATGTTTCTTTGAAATAAATTTGGCTTTTGTTAGTATCTTTTTAAGATTCTGATTTTGTCTTTTGCTATTTATTATTTTTCGAGATTTCAGCATTGATTTCAGTTTTTCATCTTGTTCTAAGATGCACATATTTGTTTTTATGTTCTGGAACACATTTGGGTTAAACGGATATAAGTAGATACAAAAGCAAATACTTTTTCCTCATTGATTTGTTTCATCGTTCCTGTCAAAAGATCGTCTCTATTAAGCTGTAAAGCTTTATATATTCCGTCTTCAACAAGAGATTTTGGATATTCCCGTAATAGTAAAAACGTCCTAAGTTCATTCAGTCTTTGATTGCGGGTGACTTGGTTTGAAACTATTGTACATATTCTTCGTGCCAAGTTATATGGAAGACTTCTTTTGGTGTGGTCGGGATGGCAATATTTGAAGTTTAAATATTGTTTCGTATCTGTAGGTTTGTATAAGATATCTGTGTCCTATTTCCGCCCCGATTTGATGACCATTGTGTCTAAGAAAGCTGTTTTAGTTTGATCTGCCTCCATAGTGAAAACAAGATTTTCGTCCATGCTATTTAATAGTTCGTAAAAAGTATTTAGTTTCTCCTCAGAAAATGGCCAAATTATGAAGCAGTCGTCTAGAAATCTTTTCCAATTTTCCATGAAATAATGGGCAACATCCTCTCCAAGAATTTGACTGATTTTATGCTTGAACTTTTCCTCCAGATATCCTAAGACAAGCGTCGCATAAGTTGGCGCCATTTTGGTTCCCATGGCTGTTCCTTTAATCTGTTTATAGTACTCATCGTCAAAAAAGAAAATATTGTTTTTTAAGATGAATTCAACGCTTTCCAAAATGAATGATTTTGAAATTCGCTCAGGAATGTGTTCTTCGCAACGGTTTAACCAATAATCCAACGCTTTAATTCCTAGGCTGTGTGGGATATTTGAATACAAATTTTTTACATCAGAAGTTACAAGTTTGCTTGTTTCATTAACGTTTTGTGGTAAAGAGGAAAGGAAATGCATGGTGTCATGATTAAAACTTTTAACATTTGATGAAATGATTTGATGAAATTACTTAGTCTATGTGTAGCACACGCTGGGCCTGCAATTATAGGTCGGAGTTTCAAATCTCCCGGGTGTTCCATCTCAACAAAGCTGCTTTTAGGATTTTTACATTGTCTCATGATCTCCTTACTTTTATGAATTTTTGGTAAGCCATAGAAATTGCTCGATTTGCAGTCAAAATGTGTTATATAATTTAATTCTTTTGATGTCAGCTCTTCTGAGTACTGACTGGTTAGGTTCTTTAATTTCCGAAGTACACTGTCTGACTCTTTTTCACTGCACGGGACATAAGTACCTTCGTCCAGGAGTAAGTCCATTGCCATGTGTTTGTAGTTCGTTGAATCCATTATCACTGTTGCTCCGCCTTTGTCAGCTTCTTTTATTATGATGTTTGGATCATTGGCCAAAGAGTTTAAAGAATCTCTCTGTTTGCTGGTTATATTCGAGTGTTTCTTGCTTGCGTTAGGAATTATTGGATAACTGTTTATATGATCCACAAAAGTATCCAAATGTTTGTTTCGTCCCTTTTTGACGCACCAAAAACATTTATTTCTAACTAGGGATTCCTCCCCATTTTCACACTCGAAAAAGTATTCCTGATTTCGGAGTTTTCTGCAGAATTCAGTTAAGTCTTCTTTCAATTCATTGCAGTTACTTGATTTTGGGGTAGGTGTAAATTTGAGTCCCTTATTTAATATTGTAATTTCATCTTCTGTTAAAGGGCGCCTGGACAAGTTTAATATCTGTATGTCCACTGTCTTTGGTTTTTCATTTTCCTTCTTTTCTTCACACACACACACACACACACACACACACACACACACACACACACACACACACACACACACACACACACACACACACACACACACACACACACACACACACACACACACACACACACACACACACACACACACACACACACACACACACACACACACACATACATACATACATACATATATATAATGATCTTGCAACTGGCCAATACGACATCGTCTTCTGTTGGTTACCCAGCAACGTTTGCATTTCTGGGAACACAATGGCCGATCTTGCTGCCAAGGCAGCACTAAACAAATCTCTGACACCACTTCTTATTCCATACTCTGATTATTAAAGGTGTCATCAGATCTTATATCCGTGATCTAATGCAGAAGAAGTGGGACACTCAAGTAGGTATCAATAAATTACATGAAATAAAACCCTACATTGGTTACATCTACTTGGGTTGTCAGTCCAGATTTGAAGAGGTCATCATACGACGATGTCGTATTGGCCACACAAGATATACACATGAATATTTGCTTAAATGTGAGGATCCTCCGTTTTGTATACCCTTGTGATGAAAGAATCAAGGTCAAGCATGTCCTGCTTGACTGCATTGAATATACCATCACAAGTGATAACTATTTCAAAGAACGACCTATGAAGGATCTTTTTACTAATGTCAGTTCTTATTTAATTATTGCATTTCAAAAAGAATTAAATTGTTAACTGATTTGTAAATAGATAGATATTTTATGAATGGCAGTTTGAATTAATAACTAAGATTGTTAGTGGCTGTATCCTCAAGGGGGGTTGAAGTACTGTAAAATTATTGTCCTCCAGAGAGGATACGTAAGTCCACAAACATTCGAAGTAAATTGAAACTCTCCGCTATTTTTAATCATAGAATATGTGTGTTTTTAAATATATGGCTAGATTTGTCTACGTTGCTAACGGCCGAGGGGATGGTGTAAATCTAGGGTCCATGCAGGAAACATGTACTGTAAGTCCCCATGGTCCCTAGTATGGTGATCTACCTTCAGTCGTTGGAAATCTATAGCCTGTTTTTATATTGTAATATCATTAAAAGTTCCACTATTTTAGATTTAATTGCTAGTTTTAAATGGATATCTGTGATATACTAGTAGTTTTACTGTTCTTCGCCAACAGTTTTTTTCATTTCTAACTTTATTGATCTTTAATATAATTATAAACTGTTCTCGTCACGATATGGCTGAAATATTGTCGATGTGACGATCAATATTAACTCACTCACTCACTCACTCTAATGACGAGATAAACCAGTTTTTAGTGTTGTGCCATGATGAAGGAAAATAATTCAGCATTCCTGCTCCCCACAAACCATGGTATTCTATGGTGAGCTTGCAAATTGCAGAGTGAATGGGTGTTTTGGTTAGTTTTTGTGAGGTTGTAGAAACGCCCCCCCCCCCTTTTAACGGAAAAAATACAGAATCTCGCCCAGGGGTCTACTGATATCAAATTTATCAACACGAGTTGATAAAGAATACAGTTACCAACTTTTTAGGCTTGTTGGTGATAGTTTTACTTTTATCAAAGTGTGTTTATACATTCGATACCAGAAGACACGAGGGTTTATCATCAAAATCTCTCTTTATTAGTCTTCATTGAAAAATGTACATCTCTTGATGTCATAGCATTGTGTCATGTAACTGATGATGTCAAAGCATTGTGATCTCATGTAATTAACTGATGACATCATGACATTTTACCAAATCTAATATCAAAACGATATCTCATAGGAGACACACAAACAATATCTCCAGTGGAACAAGCAATATCTAAGGATTGGCAATTTCTCCTGCGAATGATTCAAGTTCCATTTGTCTGGCATTTTCATGGATTATTCTCCTGACCTGACTAAATATTTACGGGACAGTGCTATGGAAATTCGACTAGAGGAACCAGTTGTGAGAAGGGAAGAGTTGGTTTCGTTTCAATGACAAAATCCACAACTCAGGAAACTTACCAATAGGGAATTCTCGCTGAAGAAGCTGGCTATTATTTCAAGAATAGTGTTCAATAAAAAAAATAGCAACTATCAGATAATGATAATGATTATGAATGTTTTTTGTTTTACCAGATTGTTCTTCAAATTTCAAATCTATATAAAACGCGGAGAAAGGTAATCGCGTCAGTATAAATAGATGCTTTCTCACAATTAACTGTAACAGTTATCACAATTTCAGAATTTCTCATGTCATTTGTGAAATAATGTGGTAGATTTATGTCATAAAGTATCCTCGAATAATTGCATAGCTTAGTGTTTTTGCAGTAGATTGACAGGGAATGAAACAATTAATGGCTTTTGTGAATCTGAACTTGCTAAATATAGATCGTGTACCATTCACCCAAGTTAATTTTTTTTTGTTATGGGGTTCATAACTTTATCCCATTTTTTATTCTCTTGCGTTACTTATCGTGAAGAATTTATAATATTTATTATACCCGAAGTGTAAGTGACCGGGCCTGCGCACGTGAGATACGGATGTTTAGCTATAACTGTTCAGCAGCCAGTAGAGGTTTGGCTGGTTTCGTTGTTATTTAACGCCACACTTGTCAATTCGAAGAAGGCTTTCGAAAGCTTTTGAAGTTGCTGAGAAAACTAAAAGAACAATTGGTCTCAATGAAACTACAATTTGACAAGAAGTCTCAAATGAGAATTGTAAACCAATAGTGAGTGCTATCGGCAATTTGATTGGTTAATTACCCTTGTCGAATATTGTTCGACATACCTGAAAATGATGGCCTAATAACCGCACATTTATACGTTGGCACTAACACCGTACTATTTTCGCTGCATAAATTTGCATAATTGTGGAACATTACCAACTCAAATTCTTTCTCTGGGATTTTGATCACATGGCACATAATCATATGTGATCAGATAATAGTAAAGTGATTCAAGAGCCATAAAATAATATCCTTCAATGTTGCTTATTAACAAATGAACTGCTCTGCAAATTTCAAGCATTCGTGTATTTAATTTGGTACAAAATTCCAAGAATAAAGATTATTATTCAGCCAAAGAATAAGTTAATGATACTTGTTTCTAGATATTGATCTTCCAAAATACACCAATCCAAGCATTCCGGACGTTTCCACTTCGAAATTCCAGCGCTAACGCTGACCCGGCTCCATCTTGTACACCGAGCGTCCCTCCACAGTCCCGCTTTGCTAAGGTTGATGAGAATGGCCTGGGGGAAATAATTAAAGGGTCATTATCGAAAGCAATGGAGAGAAACACAATTTTCTTCAGAGGTGTGCATCGTTTAACATTTTATAAACAAACCAAAAGGAAGTTACATGTTAGTTACCTCCCTTTCGCTAGACTGTCACACGGCTTCTAAACAGAATTATCAAAGGCATAAAAACAAATATAGTTATTTTTTCTCAAAAACAGCTTTCAACGTGATTTACATCTGATCTTACACTGAACGATAATATCATGATATACTAAAATAACAAAAAATAAATACTAATCTGTAATAATGAAAAGGTACGAATGCAGTCTAGGAAATCCCACTGACACAATCCCAAGCATATCGAAACAATTAAAAATGTTGAAATCTTACCTTTTGTGTCCGGTTTCATCCAGCAAAATGTACAAACGCCACATGAATCCCAATAATGAATCGTTCTTTCAACATCCGAAGTCTGTCGTCCATATCCGCGATTCTGTTGGGTACACCTCACTTCAGTCACTGCTGGTTGCCGGGTCACGTCGGCATAGCAGGTAACACTAAGGCCGATGCTGCAGCAAAAGCAGCTCTTGAAAAGCCCCTATCTCCACTGCTAATCCCGTACAGTGATTTCAAACCCACTATCAAAAGCTATACTCGGGACTTGATGCAAAAAAGGTGGGACACTCAAGTAGCAAAAAAAAACTCCATGAATTGAAGCCAACAATCGGTTATAACTACTTGGGTTGTCAGTCAAGACGTGATGAAGTAATTTTACGACGATGTCGTATTGGCCACAGCCGGTTTACACATAACTATCTGCTAAAAACGGATGGGGATGGACCCCCCATATGTCTCTCCTGCGTTGAGGCTCTCACCGTCAAGCATATTCTGCTTGACTGTGTGGATTTTACATCTGCAAGGGACTCGCATTATCACGCAACCAATCTGAAAGATCTGTTCTCCAGCGTGAGCGCTCATCTGATACTAAACTACCTGAGGGAAGTCGATCTATATCATAAAATGTAACTGTGTAATGTCAATAACAAATGTACCTGCTTTTCAATCTAGTTCTATGACATTCTCTGTTCTAAAATGACAACGTAATGAATGTATGTCTTTGAAACGAAACCACTTTGTACTTACAATGTATATTAATGCAGACTTGTTCTCGTCACTATATGGCTGGAATAATGACGATGTGACGTAAAGCCCAACTCAACTCAACTCACGATGCGTTGGCAAAAATTCACTGTCACAAATGATGAAAAACATATCCAAGAATGCCAGGTTGCCATACACATACACAAATCACTGCCTTCGCGCAACAGCCGTCATTCTGCTATCCCATGCCGGAATCCGAATCCAGCAGGGGACAGAAGAGGTCGTACTCCGCCATTTTGCAGGGGTCTGATCGCCAACGCGTCGATTCTCGTGCCGTTGCCACTGTTACATCATCTTGGCCCTTTTCACACTTGCAAAGTTCTTCAATTGTATCCGTGATGGGAATGTTTCAGGGCATACACAATTCTACCAGAAATGTTAGCTGCGTTAATCGACAACAGGCCTAACTTTACAAGACCAAATCCTTGTGGTCATCCTTGATTGGACCAGTCTACGTAAGATTACATGAGGTGGAGTAGCATAAAATGGATTTCTTTCATGGTCATTGCAATTCCAGTGGTATTGCAGTAATTGAGATTGTAATGTTACTCATCAAGTTTAATATTTAAAAGGAATAAATACATTTAGTTTTGTGTATTATATTGACAGTTATTCATTTCGAACATGACGTAAACTATCTCCCCAATTAGATAATAGCGTAACCCTTCTTTTGTCGTTTCTCGTATCTGGGGCGACAGCGAACCTGACCACGAGAGGCTAACCGCATTGCGACACACGATCGCGCTACATTCAAAGAGCTCCTTGGAAAAAGGCTTCTCACTACAAATTAGTTTACAATATTGTACGTCGGTTTTAAACTGAATTTGCCTATGTTGAATTCCAATGAATCCCGGAAATTGAACAAACCAAACTATTTATCAATATTGTCATTTATTCATCTTATTTAAACACAACTGTAGTTGCCGTTCAATAGTATTTCTATTTTACCACTATAAGAAATATTAAAGTCATCCACAAAAAGTGATCCATTAATTGAACCATTTAAAACCTTTGATAAACTATTGATCTTTAGATTAAACAATGTGACCGACAAAATACTGCCTTGTGGGACACCCTGATCCTGATTGGTCAGACAGGGTGAAACGCACGTGGACTTGAAATCGCCCGTCATTTAAGAGCTTGGATATATATTGAGGCAAACGGCCTCGTAATCCAAAGTCATGTAAATCTTTTAAAATCCCATGTTTTTATGTCGTGTCGTATGCTTTTTCTAAATCGAAGATGTTGTTTATTAATTATGGGATTCTTAACAAAAGATTCTTAACGCACAAAATGATCGATAGTACTTCTGTTTTTGTTATAAGGTTATTAGTTTCCATGTACCAAACAAGTCGATTATTTATCATGCTTTCCATGGTCATGCAAACCCAGCTAGTTAATGAAAATCGGCCTATAATTTGAAGGATCAGTATGATCAAGGCGTTCCTCAAGGTGATCGTAACTACAATCAGTTGTAAGCCCTACGATCAACTTTACAATTATCGTAAATAACAGTTTATTGTCGTTCCTCAAAGATATTGTAAGGGAATTGTAAGCATTTCGATTGTAAATCTTTCGATCGTAAATTACAATCGTGATATTCTGCGCGAAAGATAGAATTAATGCGTTTACATTACTTCCTGTTGGTGAGTGCTGCTTCCCCCTTCAAGCAGACGAAAAATAACCCACCCTTAGCAAGATATCGCATAGTAATTAAAATCTTACTTTCTACGGATAGTGCATGAAAAGGGTGGGTGGCCGAGGACAACCCAGGTTCTAGAATGCTTACGAGTTTCAGAACGGAGCCCTCGTCATTCTGTATCTTGAAAATATTTCAGCGTCATTTTAAACATCAAAAACATACACAAGAAAAAAAATGGTGATTTCCAAAAATTTCCAATTTGGAAATATCATATTTCCAAAAATTTCCAAAATTGGAAAGATGATATTTCCAAGGCTTGGAAATTGTTGGAAATTTAGGAAGGATTTTACCACTACTTCTTTCAGTTTCTCCTTTTCCCAAGGATCCCCGTGAGTGTATAGACTGTGTATTCGTCCTCCTAGGAGTGTATTCGTCCTCCTATGCGAGCAGCTATAACCAGGGAGACTATAAGACGTTGTAGATTATTCCTGGTATAACTTCTCTCGTCTGCATCCTTGTTGTTCTTGGTGTCAAAAATTGAAATTAACTGTCATATTTGCCCTGATATGGCTAGCATTTTCCAAAATACAGTTTTAAGTGTATGGTTTACTTATTATCCACAAAAGCGCAAATAGTTTTTGACCTGTCACGGTTTGCATAAACACAAATTACATAGACCTACGTTACATCATTGATTAAATAAAAGTTTACCGGACCCACTGACTGACTGGCCAGGGTTTATTACATGTCATAAAAGTGAACCCTTGCCAGGGAATAATAGGCTTATTGTAGTTGAATACATTCTTTAATGGTACCCTCTAATTAACACCTGACACAAGGGATGGACCGTTTGGGTGGTTTATCATTGCGAAATCAACAGTCAACAGACCATGAAATGTTGTTTTAAGACTGTAGGCGAATAGAGAGCAACCCGTTTGGGTTTGTGGTCAGAGACGGTGTTATGCAGTTGGTGTTTTTACGAAATATCATGAACTTAATAATAGATAATTGGTTATATTGTCCACACACAGGCGGACTGGGGCTAAAAGAACCCAAATGAATTCCTTCTTAAAAACTTCATAGTGTAACTAATTAATTTGGTCATATACAATAAAAGGTGACTAAATGTTTAATTTTAGATAACGTTAAATAATTTCTAGAGAAATCACTACACAAGTTCATATCACAGGTGATTCCAGAGACAAATAGTTTATCAGATTCTAGTTTATGAAAAGCATTAAATTCCAAACAAACCAATCTGTTCTCTAATGCTCAGGAATTATTACCACTTACATACCATAGTTTGAGATGTCGACTCAGGAAGCCGACCTTTCGATTCTTATAAGGCTCAGGACATTGACAAGGGGTACGCTTTAAAGTTTGGGTGTTATTTTAGCACATGGCTAATCTCATGTGACGTGTTATTACAAGCTGGTGGTTGATGGAAGTGAACACATCGCACACTGAAGCCGACCGTGTAAAACATGATCAAAACAATCATATGGTAAACACATTTAAAGGGCACTGATCCAGAGCAATTTCCGCGCACTGGTTGTTGCTTTTGTTATTGCTTTTCTCCCTGAGCACCCGGATGAGATCCCAGTATTTTCGATTGGTTCGTGACCTTTGCTGCGCAACCCGCATGCGCTATTGATCGTATAGGTGTAGATTGATCAACAAAAATAAAATCTTTTTTACTCGATAATATTTCCATCATTTTGATTATAACAAATGAAAACAGTTTGAAGTTTAATCATCTGCCAGTGGTAAAAAATGTCAGGATTGAAAAATAACGAAGTCAATGTATGTGTCAGGGTAGAGACTGCGATCTGGTAGAATCTCCGATCCTACCAGTAGAGATTGCGATCGGAGTCTCTACCAGTAGAGATTGCAATCGTAGTCTCTACTGGTTGAATCGGAGATTCTACCAGTACATTTTCCAATTCAACTGGTAGAAACTCCGATCCTACAAGTAGAGGCTGCAATCGTCTTCAACTGGTAGAAACTCCGAGTGATCTGTGGGTAAACAACAAAGACACTTTTTCTGAACAGTACTATGCATTTTATTCAGATATAACACTAGACTGTTTCCGCTTCTACAGATATATTAAGGACTAAAAATACAAATGTGACTTGAGAGATCATATTACAATATACATATCATACAAAACAGATTACAAGCAAGATCAATTGCACAATCAGCGTTTTCCCTAGGCATAAAAATTTAGAAGTCATCATGAGAGGGAGTCATGGACATGTTTTGGGGAGTCAACTTCTTTCATCAAGAGATCAACTGTTATCAGGGTTCGAAATACCCCATATATTAGTGTGCCATGGCACGGTCATTATTGAAATGGCACGGCTACAAAATGTCCTCGGTGCCCTTTTGACACGCCTGATTTTTCAGAGACATAACTCACATATACACTGACAATTTTTATAGCCCTCAGAAGAAAACCAATCAAGATTAGCAACTGTGGTGAGGAAAATAGAATATTATTTGTCCCTCCGTTGTCTTTGAAGCTATGTTGCTGCAACTGGTACAAACAACTTGGTCGAAATCGGACGGTTGGTTTCAGAGTTAGGGGTGTTTGAAACGTATTTGAGGGCTTTAAATCGTCGGAGATTCTACCAGTAGAGACTCCGATCGCATAGGTTATTCTATATAATCGTAGTTTCTACCAGTAGAGACTACGATTGCAATCTCTACTAGTAGGATCGAAGATTCTACCAGTAGAGACTCCGATCGCAATCTCTACTGGTAGAATCTCCGATTCTACCAGATCGCAGTCTCTACCCTGACATATGTCTATATATTTTGTCTTATAATCCTAATTATTATACTGCCATATTTGCATGCATTTTGAAACTTAATAAAAAGCATACGATTATACTTATAGCGTATTTATAACATGACTGTAATATCTAGACATTTTATAGAATGCCAACATGAATCATATTTCACACACACCCTAGGTATGACCTAGTGTATGTTGTCTGTCTCATTACGGCGAAAACAAATGATTCTGTTGAATGCTACCACAAATGAATAAAAACAAAATGCAAATATTAGAAATAAAACCGACTAAAGTCTGCAACAATGTCAGGTTATTACCTTGTTCGAGGAATGTATCCATCAATATCCACATAGGTTTAGTCCCGATTTTAACAGCCTCAAATTTGATCTAGCCAGTTATCCCAATTTTGACAATGAACTTTGGTACACTTGTCAGCTCTTCTCGTGTCCGTTTTTTTACATTACTGGTAAGGATATAGGAACCAATAGAGCTTTGGTCTGGATGTGTATGCTGTTTGTCCCCTCTTCTGACAACAGTTCCATCTGTTGTTGTAGTGACTGAGGCTGTTTTCAGGCACTGACACCTCTATATAATGGTACCATTCCTGCTGGCAGTTCGTCTGGTATTAGTTCGTATTAGTGTTGAAGAATTTTACTTGTTCTGTACTTCTCTCAGGTGATTGCATTAACATAACTACCCTTAATTGGTGCAGCTAGTTATCCCAGGTTTGAGAGCGAAACTTCGCGAATCAGTGACCAAGACGCTGTCAAAAATGGGACGCTACCTCCACATAAAGAAACAATATGCCGTTGATCTGCAGCTGAGAAAGAATCCCGTTCCATGTCAAGTGTCTTTTAACAGTCTAATACTCGAAAAAGGGATACATCGATTCAGTTTTCACATTGGTGTATAATCTCATTGGTCAACTAATTGCATGATCTCCGTCATTCTTTAAAAAGGTTATTTTGAGCATTTAATCCACTTGTGTTTTTCTTGGCTTGGTCATCTCTTCCCCCACCCTCCCCACCCACCCGTACCATTGTCTTGCTAATTAACATGGTCTGGTGATCCTCTTACGCCTTAAATAAACAACTTGCCCGACTGGTAAAAGAGGAACACCCCCATCAATTTACTGGCGGTTAATACATTGAGTGAGTGAGTTAATATTTAACGTTACATCGGCAATATTTCAGCCATATCGTGACGAGAAAATTTGATATTGAAATGAAATATATGTATATTACAAAACCTGCCGACGAAGGACAGTAAAACAACTAGAGTATCACATATACAGATAAAACTAGTAATAGAGTCTAAAACATTTTAGACAACACAATATAAAATTGGGCTATAGATCGCCAACAACTGAAGGTAGATCACCATACTAGAAACCATGGGGACTTACATTACTTTCGCTACCTGCATGGATCCTAGTTGGATTTACACCATCCCCTCAGCAGTTGGCGATTGTAGGACAAGTTTAGCCAAAATTTAAATGAACAAATATACTACGATTAAAAATCGGGTAAGCAAAAAGTTAACTTTGAAAGTTTTGGGACTTACGTACCCTCTCAGGAGGACAATAATTTTACACTACTTCAACCCCCTTTGAGGATACAGCCACTAACAATCTCAGTTACTAATTCAAACTACCAATAATAAAATATATAACTATTTACAAATCACTTAACAAATCTAATTCTTTTAAAAAGGCAATAACTAAATCAGAACGAACAGTAGTAAAAAAGATCCTTCAATGTTTTGACATTACAATACTTATCCCTTGTGATGGAATATTCAACACAGTCAAGCAGGACATGCTTGACTGTGATTCTTTCATCACAAGGGATGCAAAACGGAGGATCTTCGCCTTTAAGCAAATATTCATGGGTATACCTTGTATGGCCAATGCGACATCGCCGCATAATGACCTCTTCAAATCTGGACTGACAACCCAAGTAAGTGTAACCAACATAGGGTTTTATTGCATGTAATTTATTGATACCTACTTGGGTGTCCCACTTCTTTTGCATCAGATCACGGATGTAAGATCTAATGCAAGCTTTGTAATCAGAGTATGGGATCAGAAGTGGTGTCACAGATTTGTTGAGTGCTGCCTTAGCAGCAATATCAGCCATCGTGTTTCCAGAAATACCAACGTGGCTGGGTAACCAACAAAAGACGATGTCGCATTGGCCAGTAGCAAGCTCATTATACAATTCAATAATTTCTAATAAAAGTGGATGTTTACAAGAAAGATTTTAATAGCCTGAAGACACGAAAGAGAATCTGAAAAAAATGATATATTGTTTATATTTACGGTGTTTATTAATATATTTAAGAGCTGTTAGTATTGCGTTTGCTTCTGCTGTGAAAATTGAACTGTCATTAGGTAGTCTGGAAGATATTGTTTTGGACCCAATGACAGTGGCACAAGCAACCGCGCCACCATCCTTGGATCCATCTGTATATAAGGATTTATAGGTATTATATTTATTTCTTAATTGACTAAATTCTTGTTTTATACTGTAAATCATTAGTTTCGGACTTTTTAAATGTGGTTAATGTTAAGTCAACTTCTGGCCTCACCAATTGCCAAGGAGGAGAAGAAAGAAGACGAGAAGGAGATATATTATCCAGCTCAATGCCAGCAGCAGTAAGGAATGGTTTAATTCTGTGCCCAAGAGGCGGAACAAGAGAAGGCTTTTGTTGTACAACTGCTCATAAGAAGGATTGAAAACACAGTTAAATGCAGGATTAGACTCGTTAGAATAGAGTTTTGTTATATACTGCAAAGATAGTTTGATACGACGTTGGGTAAGTGATGGCTCATCAGCCTCAACATAGAGACTGTCAATTGGAGAGGTTCTAAAGACCCAAGACAAAGTCTTAGGCCTTGGTGGTGGACAGAATCAAGTAGTTTTAGGTTGCTGTTGCAGGCTCCACCATATACGATGGAACCATAATCAAGTTTCGAGCGGACCAATGAACGATATAGGTGGAGGAGGGTAGTTTGATCCCTCCCACTTTGAGTTGGAAACAACTTTCAACAAATCAAGGGCCTTCAGGCATTTAGCTTTAAGTGATTTAATATGCGGCAAAAAGGTTAAATGAGAGTCGAAAATTAGACCCAAGAACTTGGCCTCCTTCACAACTTTGATAGGAGTGCCATTTAAAGATAGTTCTGGGTCCTTATGAGGCTTATATTTTCTACAAAAGTGTAGACAATTAGTTTTGGACTTGGGAAAATTTAAACCCGTTTTCAAGACACCATTTATTTATTTTATTTAAACACAACTGCAATTGCTTCGTTCAATAGTATGCATATTTTACCACGACAAGAAATATTAAAATCATCCACAAAAGTGATCCATCAATTGAATCGTTTAAAACCTTGGATAAACTGTTGATCTTGATACTAAACAATGTGACAGACAAAATACTGCCTTGCGGGACACCCTGATCCTGATTGTAATGGTCAGACAGGGTTGAACCCACTCGGACTTGAAATTGCCTGTCTTTTAAAACTGTGATATAAAAGAGGCAAACGGCCTCTTAAACCAAAATCATGTAAATCCCCTCAAAATGCCATGCTTCCAGGTTGTATCATAAGCTTCTCAAGATCAAAGAAAATTGATACAGCATGTTGTTTATTTACTATAGCATTTTTGACAAAGGATTCTAAACGTACCAAATGATCAATGGTACTACGATTTTTCCTGAAACCACATTGGATATTTGATATCAGGTTATTGGTTTCAAGATACCAAGTTAATCTATTATTCACCATTCTTTCCATGGTTTTACAGACACAACTCGTTAAAGAGATTGGTCTATAATTAGACGGATCAGTATGATCCTTGCCTGGCTTTGGAATAGGGACTACAATGGCATCACGCCAGGACGTTGGGAAATTCCCTGAAGTCCATATTGTGTCAAAAATATTTAAAAGTGTTTCCAAACATGATTTCGGTAAAATGCTTCAAGAGCTGATAGTGTATATTATCAGCTCCTGTTGCTGTATCATGAGCTTGCGCAAGGGCAGTGTGTAGCTCATGTAATGAAAATAATTCATTATAGTCTTCGCCATTGTCTGAGTTAAAATTTATTCTTTTTTCTTCTCCTGTTGTTTCTGATAGTGTTGAAATTCAGGGACGTAATTCGACGAAGAAGAGTGTTTGGCGAGAGTGTCACCAAGCTTATTGGCAATGTCAGACTTACCAGTTAATATATTGTCACCATCCTTGAGATGATGAACAGTAGATTTGGAACCTTTTACCCTTAATTCTTTGATCATGTTCCACACCTTTGATATTGGTGTGCGTGAATTAATTTTAGATACATAATGTCTCCAGGACTGACGTTTACTCTGTTTAAATGTACGTCTTGCCTTTGCGTTGTTTATTTTTACAGTATTAAAATTATGAACTGTAGGGTGTCGCCGGAAATACTTTTCAGCCTTTTTCCTACATTTTCTAGCTCGTTTGCAATCATCTGTAAACCATGGTTTACGTATGTGTGGGTTCATAGAGGACTTAGGAATAGTGTCATCAGCTATACTTTTCAATTTCTCTGAGAATAACTGAATTGGGTCTGAAATATTTCTGAAAGTTTCAGGCTGCAGTGTTCTGGAACAAAGAGTTTGAAATAAAGGCCAGTTTGCTTTGGCAAAATTCCATCTGGTCACAGGTGGTTCATCAGTAGGGTTTATAGCTTTAAGTAGTGTAGGGAAATGATCACTTCCACATCGGTCATCATGGACAGACCAGTCAAATTCATTTAGTAAACTGGCATCTGTCAGAGTCAAATCCAATGCTGAATAAGTTCCCGTGGCAGGATGTAAGTACGTGTTGGAGCAATCATTTAAGATACATATGTTATTGTCAGAAATAAAATCTTCAATTACTTTGCCTTTAGCATTAGTACTAACGCTTCCCCATAGAGGGTTATGTCCGTTTAAATCACCCATGATAACACAGGGTTTGGGAAGCTGAGCATATAAAGCTTGTAGATCAGCCTGCTGTAACGCCGAAGAAGGTGGAATGTACAAAGAACAAAGTGTTAAGGCAATGTGAAATGTAAGTCGAACTGCAACAGCTTGAAGATTAGTAGTTAATGGAACAACACTATGAATAACATCCTGTCTTACCAAGATAGAAGAACCTCCAGTGGCTTTTGCACCTGGAGGTGAAAAGTGATTATACAAATTATATTTTCTGATATCACATTTATCTGTGTCTCGAAGATACGTTTCTTGTAGACACATTACTGATGGTGTAAAATCCTGTATTAAAATCTGTAAATCATTAAAGTTATTCCTAAGTCCTCTACAATTCCATTGATTATGCTGGATGACTGCGTCATGGTGGCTCTATTGGCGATCGTTCACGGTGTGAGGGGGCGGATGTTTACCGCTCTGAGACAAAGGGGTTGTGTCCATATCAAGAGCTTCAAAGAGTTATGGACAACTATATCTGAAGATGAAGTTTTCCTGTTTGTCTGTTTTCTATTGAATTTCTTTCTTTCATTTTTGGTCAAAGGTTGAGAAGCTGGTGGTGCTGTGACTGGTACATTGGGAACATCAAGTACATTGACATCAATCTGAGCTTGATTTACAGTTTGGGTTGAAGATGTGTGAGACTCACTGACTGAAGTTATGTTAGAGGTTGATCTGATTTGAGCCATGTCAAATCAGTCTGAACAGAAACTGAAGTGCATTTAGTAGTAGAAGTAGCAGCAACTGCAGAAAAAGTTCTATTGAGTGGAATTGGTGACTGGTTTTCAACAAATGTTTTTGCTTCATAAAACGAGATGTTTTTTTCATGTTTGACCTTAAGTATTTTAGACTGGTTTTGCCACACAGGACATAACCGTGATGAAGCAAGATGTTGTCCTTTGCAATTTGCACATTTGATGTCTGCTGAGCAATCTGCGTTCTCATGTCCGTCTCCACAGCGTTGACAAACAGCAGATCGATTGCATGATTTGGAGCCATGTCCAAATTTTTGGCACTTGAAACATCGGAGTGGATTTGGGACATACACCTCCACTCCGATGTTGACATAACCAGCTTTTATTGATTTGGGTAAGGCAGACAATGAAAAGGTAAACAGATATGTATTTGAGGGAATGATATCACCGTCCCGGGTCTTCACTGTAAAACGTTTGACTGTTGTCACTCCTTGATTTTGTAATTCGTTTGAAATATCTTCTTCAGACATGTCGGACAGGCAACGTGCTCTGTCACGAACAATGCCGCGACAAGTATTTAACGTTTTGTGTGCAAACGCAACAACCTCAGTGTTTACAAATGTTTTCAATGATAACAGGTTTAGAGATTGTTGCTCCCGCAAACACTCAATAAGCAGCGATCCACTACGAAGACGTGTCACGTTCTTTACTTCTCCGCAAATTCCTGAAATTGCTTTCGAAATTGCAAACGGGTTGAGCTTAAGTGGCTGCTTGTCTGCTGCTTCAATGATAATAAATCGAGGCCATGAATCAAGTACAGAAGATACATTGTGATCAGATTCATCTGAATCAACATGACGGCGTTTAGATCTGTTTGAACCAGGGTTTTTCTGAGCCATAGTGGAAATAATGGGATTCAGCATCCCTGCTCCCCACCCACCATGGAGTGCAAAAAAGAGCGGTGTTTAATTGCATCGGATCTCCATCATGCAAACACCAGGGATACAGGGATGGTATACTTCAGCAAATATGACGCGAAAAGCTGCGTAAGTTTACCAAATTAAATGTCTGGCTGGTTCGCCCATAACAAGAAACAGGAAACATACAGATTTCGGAGGTCAACATCACCGAATTGGCCCATGAGCCACCGCCTTCTGGCATGAGACTCTAGGCAGATTTAATTTTGATAACGTAAAACGTTAGCCAAGACCAATCAAAACATAGTATATATTCAAAAAATGTATATGCACATAAATCATGCACAGGGCTTGGCATGACCAGCCGATTGGTTGAACCGGGCCCATTCAACCACCCGTCTAGGTGAAGTAAGGGCCGAAGTGGTGTGTTGGGCAATAGGAACACGGTTCCAGGCCCCTACTGCCCTCAACCACCAGGCTACCGTCCTCCACCGACACAGGGGCGCAACCCACGGCAAACGGGTTGGTGGACCAAAATATGCCCCCGGGTCCACAACGGGGGGTTGAAAGGCGCTTAGCGTGACCCAACACCCACCACGAGGAGGTGGCCTTTCATGGGTGCCATTAATACATTGAAGGAAAGATGTTGTTTTTACACAGGTACAGGGTACAGGACAGGGTGTAATCAGTATAAATTAGTAAATCTACATACATAAACACTACCTTTTGACAAATCCGCTGTGCAAGATAAAAGTAATTAATCAATCAGCGTGTTATCGGTTAATCCTTTGATCAATGTTTGTTTTGTATCTCAGCTGATAATTCGTCTTGCTGCAGTTCCATGAGCATATTGCATAACATGTAATACATTTGTCACATCAGACCTTAATTCATAATGCTGAGTAGATGTATTTACTCCAGACACAAGAAATGCGAAATGGGAACCTTTGGCGGGTAACCTGATTGGTATTACCATCATACCTGTTATAAATTCATTAACTGACCATCAAGTGAATGATGACAAATAACATGTGTAAGTTTATACCACCAAACACTCAGCTGGTTACAGCAAAGGGGGTAGTAATCGCTGAATTGCATGCAATGTTAATTGCCTGAAAAAAGTTATGGGCCGACACTGTTTGGAGGATACGAACGGAACTTCATTGTTGCATAAGAAATACATATAAGCATTGGATGTGTACTGAAGTTAAAATTGTATATACCTGAGTACATTTTCATTTGTCATAAATACAATATGTAATAGACATCATATGTTTACATGGCATGATTAAATATCGAGGTAAAAAAAACACAGAAATAAGATATAATTGGAAAATTGGATCAGTCACTATGCCATCTATGCATTAAAATATCCGAAAAGCATATACACTGCTGGTATACTTTATTGCAATCAGACAGGAACTACTGGGGGTATTCTCAAATACATGTAACAGCATCTGATGAGCATCCACCCTTCCTAATGTCCCGCTGTTTGGGTTGAAGAAATGTTGTCAAGGTGGCCAGAAGCCCAGTCCCTGTGTTCGTCACGGTTGAGGGAGCAGATTCCGACAAGCGTGCAGTTTGGTTTGGTAATTAGACTGTTGGCGAGAAACATTAATCGCTCTGGATCAGTTCCCCCCTCTTATTACATGGGGATATATACATGTAATGAGAAGAAGCATGAAAGTGTACATTCGATTTCGAAATGGCTAATGCTCAACTTGAACATAAGTTTATTCCTACACCTCGTTGGTGCAATATGCCGAAGGCCAAAGACAACCCACGAAGCGGAAATACCGATACCTGGAAAGACATCTTCAAGAACTGAGACACCAGTTTCAAAATGGAATGTTAACTGTTAGACAGTTTGCTGATTCAGCGTCTCTTCTTTTACATCTTTAATATATGTACTTATAAATGTGTATGTATATTTATAATTATGTAATATTTTGAAACATTTCATAATGTGATGTAATATAACTATTTATAATTCCTGTAAGATGTAGCATGTTGTAACATGATTAAATAAAATCTGTCCATATAGTCTCCTGTTACCACTCGTGGCTTACGCCTTCTATGTTTTTTATGTGTTTTATATTTCAATGTTTATATGCTGAGACTGAAATGAAACACTATCTTTATACATATATTTGGCTCGTTTTCTCATTAGGTGTGCTCTCATTCGCATAATCCGGAATATCCTCTTCTATCAACACGTAGGCCTATCATTGTCTCTATAATCCAATGTTAATTTGCTAACGGACGGGACATCAATATTTCTCTTAACTCATCTGTTTGGACCAAAGGTCGATAGAGGGGAGTTTCCATGTATATTCTCACACCGTTATCAAGATAACAGTTACTACAACCAGGTGAACAGAAGTATATATGCATAGTGACTAGCAGCAAATTAACACCAGGCAATTCAGCAACTAGCACATCGTTCGGGCCAACAGGAGAGTAAGATCAACAAGTCTAAATCCACTCCTTTGTCCAAGTGATGGAATCAATCAACATTCAATCAGCTTGTCTATCCTGAACGTTGTACATCGGAATGCCACTCTATGCAATAAACATGGAGATGTTATCACATAAGTGGTATATTTCGTTGTGTATCCCCATACTGTTTACTGCAGTATAAGTGAAATCTGCTTCACTTTGCGAATGACCAATCTTTTGAAGTTGATTTAAGTTCTACTTAAGTAAACTGCTACCTAACAGATTCATCTCAGATTAAAACATCTCATTCCAAAGTCGTGTTTTCTATTTCAGGTTCTAAGAAATACTGAATTTTTACATATTAGATATAAATCTATCGGTACCAGTTTGACGTGTCTGGTCATGAGTTAACTAACATAGTGATTATATATTTTTGACCATTACATGTGTCATTCACACGTCATGTATGCCATTCTAATGTTCTCTGATCCATTTCATCATACAGCATTTATTTCATTCAATGTTTTGAAGCTCATATGAAAACATGAAAAATGTTACTGTTCCAGTTCCTTTTGAAGAGTGAAAATATTTTTGTTCTTGGAGTGTTCCAACCAATATAGTCATTATGGTTACAATCGGCCTGATTTTAATTAATACCTATCAAGTTAGATGTTATACACGCGTGCATGAACACACACCCACACAAAACATCCGTAATTTGTGAATTCTGTTCGGACGATAAAGAAATATCTAATTTGATAAGAATCACTCTATAAATTATCTTTCCTTACTCTGAGAGAAGCATGGCATTATTCGTTCATTTTTTAATACTTTTATCTGCATAAAAGAAGGTATTATCAAAAATGTGAAACAAACTTACCATTTCACAAACATTGCGATATTAACCATGGAATAATGTTAAGTTTAGTCTGTTTTCAATGTCATAATATGTGAGGTTCCTCATTCACACATACATACAAACTGACAGCATAACACACAACAATATGCAACCAACCCAATGTAATAATACAATACAATTTTCACCGCCTGTGCATACCACACTGTTGACGAATCTCTCAGGTGTGTTAGAGCGATAATCACATCGCGACATGATTAACAAACCTACAGCTCAGCAGATTTTAATAACTTACCTTTTTAATAAGAAAAACAAGATTTATGGATGTCAACTTCTTTATTGTGAATAACACGAAGTTTCGGAGCATATGCTTGCTCCTTCATCAGGTGAAAATCAAATCACAGTAATGCATTCCACTTCTTAATGCCCATCAAAGATTTAACTTACTTCCAGAGGCATAAAAACGTGTTAATTAAGTAGGCCTTATTAATTGGTGACTCTTAACTGCCTTAACTCACTCATCAATCAACAAGGGATTAGGTCAAAGAACAATAATTTACCATCACCCACCAGTTATCTCCCCTTGTGGATATTTCCAAAATTGTGCCCATAGGTTTTTACATGCAATTAAAATTGCATGCAATACAGCAATTAATACTCCCTTGTTGTAACCCGTGTTAGGTGGTATAAATCTACACATGTCATTTGTCATCATTCACTTGATGGTCAGTTAATGAATTTATAACAGGTATAATCAGTGGTAACACCACTTAGATTACCCGCCAAAGGTTCCCATTTTGCATTTCTTGTGTCTGGAGTAAATACTCAACATTATAAACATCGATCAAATGATTAACCCATACTTTTATCTTACACAGCGGATTTGTCAAAAGGTAGTGTTTATGTATGTACATTTACTAATCTATACTGAATACACTCTGTCGTGTCTGTGTCTGCGTAAAACAACTTCCTTCTTTCAAAGGATTAACCGCCAAGACATTGATTCTCATTATTGGCTAACTAAATTACTTTTTTGTAAAGAATGGCGGACATTATGCAATTAGTTCCCAGGTATGCTATCTTTGGTGACCAATGAGACTATATACCAATGTGAAATACCTGAAACGATATATCACTTTTCGTAAACATGTATTAGACTGTTAAAAGACACATCATTTGGAACAGCTGCAGGTGAATGGTATATCACTCATTTTGTGGATATTGATGGATACATTCCTTGAACAAAGTAATCGCCTGACATTGTTCTTATAACTCTAATCTGTTTTAATTTTAATAATTGCATTTTGTTGTTTTTAAATTTTTCGTAGCATTCCACAGAATCATTGTTTTCGTCGTGAAGTAATGAGACAGACAACATACACTAGGGCGTGTGCGAATTATGATTTACATTGGCAAACTATAAAATGTCTAGATATTCCAGTTATAAGTATAGGCAGATCGCCTGATTTTTATTTAGTTTCAAAATGCATACAAGTATGATAATAAACTAATTAGGATAATAAGACCAAATATAAAGACGCACGTTGACTAGTATCTACATACTGGTGAGTGGACGTTTACCACGTGAATGTAGCAAGAAATTTATTGGGCAGTATTGTCACTTCGACCCCCACCTCGCTTCAGAGGAAGAAATCGTTATGTTACAAGTTGTGTCATGCAAAATCCTGTTGGCCATGATTCAAATACATATTTAACTACGAGTAGAAAGTAGTTTCGATTTTCTAACTTGATGAAAACAAACCATAATCTCATTAATTCTTTAACAGACTTTAGCCCGTGATGTTACGATTATGAAAAAACATCCGCCAGTCTGAGAATAAATGCTATTTAGGTTGGTTTTCACCGAGTTACAAAATCAAAACTACTTTCTACTGGTAGTAAAATCTGTATTTGATTGATGTCAAACAGGATTTTGCATGACATATCTTATAACATAACAATTTCTCTCGTGGAAGCGAGGTGGGTGTCAATATAATACTACTTACAATATTATTGCCACTTCCACCACAACCTCGCTTCCGAGAAAGAAATCGTTATGCTTCAAGTTGTGTCATGGGAAATCTTTTTGATCATCAATCATAGATTTATTGTACTACAACTAGTAGGTTGTTGTGATTCTTTAACTTCCGCGAAGCGATCTGAACACATTTAAGATATCGTTCCAAGCTTCTACAACGCTCGCTTCGCACTCACAAACATAACCCATTTAGCACGAACTACGGGGTCCGGGTGGAAATTAGTGCATGGTGACACCATCACTCGACCCCTTAGGAGGGCAACGCAACGATTCGTTTTGCCTCGAGTAAGTTTCGTTGTTCAGACCATCCTTTAATGTTGGAATATGGGCGAAAAGTAAATATAAAACAACATGAGCGATTCTGCCCTCTGTGTATTGTACTTACCATTGAATCAGAGTACCAATTCTTTATTGAATGTTCATTTTACTGTGATATGAGAAACAGCCTGCTACAACAATACTACATAAATAATCCATGTGAAACTAAATTTATCAACTTATTATTGTCTTGCAATTCTACAACTGTTAACAATCTTGCTAAGTTTATATTTTTTGCATTGACAAAAAGAGCGAAGTTGTCGAATATAGAGTATAAGGTTAAATGAGACATTGTACATGTTAGCATACAGCTTAATAACAGCTTAATTAACTCTCACTCACTAGATATAAGCTTACGATGACACATACTTAAACTAAACGTGCAAAATTCACTTTTCACCCAAAACATTGAACATTTAAAATGTGTTCACCACTGCAATTTCGACTAGTCAAGTCGATAATCCTTTCGTTAACCCCTTAAACAATCATTACTAAAACAACACCAAACATCAAAGACTACCGCCAGTCGCCTTAACGACCCCATGAAACACTCATGCCGCCCCATGCCACTATTGCAATTAGCCCATGCAGAACAATAATTTACCATCACCCACCAGTTATCTCCCCTTGCGGATATTTCCAAGATTGGAAATTTTTGGAAACATCATCTTTCCAAAATTGGAAAGTCTTGGAAACATCATCTTTCCAAAATTGAAATGTCTTGGAAACATCATCTTTCCAAGACATTTCCTAGGGTGGAAAGATGGATTATTTTTCCAGTGATAACTACTGTCTATCAAGGCGAAATTTCAGTTTCTTTTGTTTATGAATTACAACAAACGATCGCAAGTAAGTTACAGACGGTCATAAGCAACTTACAACACAATTGCTTTGAGGAACGGTGGAGTGATTGTAAGTTAAAGTTACAATTGGATTGTAGTGATTTACAACTATTGTAGTGTTACAATGGTTTTGAGGAACGGGGCCCAGGTCTAAGATTGGGAATAATTATAGCAACACACCTTGACGAAGGAAATTTTCCAGATGTCCAGATGGCATCAATGCTATTGTGAGAGCGTCTCTAAATATGGTTCTGGTAACTGCTTCAGGAGTTGATAATATATATTTTCAGCTCCTGAGGCAGTATCATGGGCCTGGCCAAGAGCTCTATGTAGCTCATGTATTGAAAAGGTTTCATTGTAGTCTTCCCCATTATCTGAATTGAAATTAATAGCTTTCTTTTCTTGTTGTTTTTGAAAGTTTTGATAGTCACCCCAGTCTGCTGACATAAACAACATCTTAAGATCGCTGCACTGGTTGCCCATCCGTACACATGTTGTTTTTAAACTCCTGTGCCTAGCCTACCAGTGTGTTCATGGAACTGTTCCCGAGTATCTATGTGAACTCCTGACAGCTAGATGTCTCCGGTCGAGTTCAAAACAACTCCTTGACATTACCAGATTTCAGCTGAAAACATTCGGATGCAGATCTTTGAGTGTGACAGCAGCTGTCAAATGGAATCAGCTCCCTGACTCTTTAAAACACTCTGACTCTCTTCCATCATTCAAAGCCCTCCTGAATATCT
This sequence comes from Haliotis rubra, assembly GCF_003918875.1. Lineage (NCBI taxonomy): Eukaryota > Metazoa > Mollusca > Gastropoda > Lepetellida > Haliotidae > Haliotis > Haliotis rubra. The sequence continues at coordinate 294,066 of NW_025767075.1, forward strand.
ATGTGTTCAACAACTATCTCTGACTCTGGACTTTCCTTGCTTAAGCACTTTGAACGTGCATTGATGTGTGCAAAAGCGCTATATAAATGGAACTATTATAATTCAGGTACATGTTGTATAGGGGCTACTTTAAGAATATATCGTCCATTTTGAATTTATAATGAGACACCTGGACACCTGGTGTGTCTATGTTTAGATGATGAGTCACTGCTCTCAGGTCTATATTGAGAACTATGGTGTGAACATCTGGTGTGTCTATTTTTAGAATAATAAAAAGTCCCCCCGAACAGCCCTCCATACACAGTTTCAGTCACTACACCTAGTGATTACACATTGTGGATATACCAGTGTATTTCTTATGGGATTACTAAACAACCTTGGATAATACTGTGTGATTCACTGGGTTTATATTTTCAATAGCTCTCAACTACACATCTCAGGAGTAATTAAACATTGTGGATATTTCTCACTGGATTACAAAACATCTGTGGATTATACAATGGAGTCACTACACATTATACTACCAGTGTATTTCTCTTTTATCTCAAAGCGAGCGCCCATTATCGCAGTATCAATTCCCGTCTGACTAACTATAACTATTAAAAATGTGAAATTCAAATGTATACAACATCCTACCTTCAGTCCTTACATTGTAACACAGAATACATCGTAACACAGATTAAGATTTACATCATCATCAGATTGAACGAGTGTTGGGGATAAAGACTAGTGTACATGAAGTCAACTCACCTCTGTTCATCATATCCATTATTGAGGCAAACAGTGGTGGTAAATCTAGATGTTTAGAGGGGTTGGAACAAGTAACCCATTCATGTGAAGAAACAGATTGATTCATACTGTACTCGGACAATGAATGACTCATTTGCCCACCCGTAAGTCCGACCTACAGCCATTCAAAGCTATGTTTACGGGAAAGGGAATCCCCTCTCCCACCCAAGCATGAAGATTAAGAAAACAAGCGTATAATGGAGTGAAAAATAAATAACTTCAAATACATGTTACCGAGTGTCCATGTTAATACTTTCTTTTAATTTGCGACAGCCTCCGAGTGAGGTGTGCCATGTTCATTCTGCCATAACATTGCCTCTCCCTACGTTCAATGAACCGAGAAGCATGACGGCCTTCACGCCCATTGAAGAAACCAGGTCATAGACCGCGTCCCCCCGCCGCCATTTTGAAACAAAATGATAAATAAATATATTTAAACAAATAACAAAGTCCTAGCCATGCCCGCCGATGAAAAAAACTGAGTAAAATGTTGAAACTCATAGCGAAATCACACACAGCATGCTTCTCACCAAAATATCCCATGTAGAACGAGTCACCATGAACTTACTTTAAAATCCCACATAATCATATGAATAAATACAGCCCACACAGAATACAACCTATAGATAGTTGATTACACATGACTCACATATGCCATGAGCCTACTTTAAAACTCACACACAATCACATGAATAAACACAGCCCGATACACACACATAGGATACGACCGATAGAAAGTTGACATTACTCCCGTTTGCCACGAATCATTCAATCCCAACACAATAAACACAGTCCAATCATAATCAGAACCTTTCCCTAGATTCATCGTTTTTTCTAAACTTATAGCTTGCATAAAACCAATTTTAGTGTGTAGATGTACTCGCATTGTTAACATGTGTACTCATGATACTGTCGTCAACAACATTATTCATACGCAAAAATACTCACAAATTAGAATAGAGAATGATCCATCACATAAATTCCACACCTACTGTGCTGTTTTAAACGGTCATGAAACCGCCAGAATACCTAAACACGCACAGCACAACATACCGGCTGCACACGGCGGTGAACAAAGAGCATTCAAGCTTGGCGCCAACAGCCCCTGCCTCAAACCGGTTCTGTCAAACTGAATCGCAAAAAGGGTCTATCAAACCGGTTCGCAAACGGTTCTGACTCAAAATGGCTACATGTCCAAACCGGCCACATGTCCAAAACGGCTTTGTAGACCACAAATGGCTTTACAACACTAGTGTAATAGCTTATGTATTTATAAACCGTGTATATATATACATATATACATTCCGTGTTGTGTCACCACCTTTTTATCAGCTGCTATCAATACATGCCTTCCTCGTCTCCGGATCGTCGATGAAACAAGTGCCCCTTCTGTTTGCATTGATGTCGCGGCGCCAGATAGAGGACTACGTGGCCGTAAGTAGTTAAATAATAGCTAATCTAATTACTGTACTCTGTTCATTGTCATCAATTAATGATGTAATTATCTGTTTAACAGGTCTTCGACGCGGTGAACGACATAATGGACAACGTAGCTGTTGAAAAAAATGGTCACAGACTTTGAGGCGGCGACCTGGAGAGGCTTTAACAGAGTTTTTCCGGCCGTCCAGATCAAGGGCTGCACCTTCCATATGAATCAGGCGATTTATTGGAAAGTGCAGAACTTGGGTCTGGCTACGGCTTACGACGAGGACGTGGGAACACACAGGTGAATATTTTTTTGTTTCTTTTTACTATCTTTCAGATGATCTTGTTTAAAAAATTATCTGCATTTCTCATTTTTATAATTTGTTTTTTAGATTCATCAAAAAGCTTATGGGCTTGCAGTTCCTCGACTCAGCCCATATCGAGCCAGCATTTATGAAGGTCAAACAACAAGCAGTGACACAGAATCTGATCGCCCTCTGTGAATATTTTGAGTCGACATGGATTCGAAGCTCTGTGTGGACCATCACAAATTGGAGCGTGTTTGGGACGGCCATCCGGACGGACAATGACCTGGAAAGCTGGCACAGGCGCTTAAATCAACTCTCCGGGCGACGTTGCCTACCTTTTTACAGGCTGCTTCCCCTCCTCTTCCGAGAGGCTGACCTGCTTCCCCTGCAGATTCGCCTTGTGACAGACGGTCAGCTGGACAGAAGGCAGCATGCTGGCCAGCGTGCCAAGGCGGATAATTTTTTTAGATTATGGGACGATTTCCAGGCAACAACTATTATCGTGTCCCAGCTGCTGAGGGAGGTGTCGAAACTAAATGGGCCAATGGTCACTGAGTGACTGTGTTACTACTGTGATATGTGCTGTTTTGAACATTGTTGTTAAATATATTACATTATCACTCTTCCATAACAATGTTGTCTGTCTTTTTACATTTTACGACGCTTCATCTTTATTACACATACAGTCACATAGTAACAATATTTTCGTATCACTGAAAATAAAAAATACAACACAAACCCGATATATAAAAATACATTTAAAACAAGTGTAGACAAGAGACGGGAAAATATTCGTTGACTCTTCATTCAGCTGTCCTTAGTTTCGTATCACTGAAAACAAAGCATACGGGAAAATATTCATTCATAATTTCCTTGAGCTGCCCTTGAGCTGCCCTTAGTTTCGTATCACTGAAAAAAAAGCATAACAACTTCGTTATAAACATTCTCAGTAACATCTAAGTACAATTCAAACTATATATTCCATTATTTATACACGTCTACGAATTCACCGTCTACGAACCGGTTTTGGTTACGAATTCACCGCGTCTACGAACCGGTTTTGGTTACGAATTCACCGCGTCTACGAACTGTCACCCTATATATGTATATAAATATATTCATTTCAGATCATTAAAATTGTTGTTGTATTCAATACAATGAACTGTAACAATTGTTATCTTCAATACCATGAACTGAAACAGTGGTTACATTGTATTCAATCAACAGGAATGACGATTAAACTGAAACTTGTATGTCTGATAATAGTATGATCATGTTAAGAATATGTGGATTCAGTGAAATAGGGTTGAAATTGGTATTATAAAAACCAAGAATTGCACAACAGTTGTCTTATGTCAATCCTACAGCAATACATTCAGTGAGTCACGTACACTCTCAGCAGCTCTATGGAGGTGGTCTGTACATAATGTACATAATCGAGCCTGGACCAGACAATCCAGTGATCAACAGCATGAGCGTCATTCTACACCATGTGCCATGTGTCAACCAGCGAGCCTGACCACTCGATCCCGTTAGTCGCCTCTTATGACAAGCATGGGTTACTGAAGGGTAACCCAGAGGAACAATACATTAAGAAACAAGAGAGATATACAGATTTCATTGTTTATTAGCTCCGTTTCGAATGAGTAGACATTAGGATAGGAGCTCTCCCAAATGCCTACTTTACATCTGTTGTCTTATTACTCTTCATCATCATCCACCTGTCCTTCACTCTCTTCATCAGATGTTATGTCTTCATCTTCGGTCATGCCTTCGACCCAAGACTTATATTGGTACAATTTTGAAATCACTTCATGATACATATTATTTTTGTCTTTTACTTGTTTCATTATTCCTTCTGTCTTTGGACCATACTGCATATGGTACAGATAAGTAATAAATCGGGCATACGTCTCTTTAAGGGTGCTCCACATCAATTTGTTCAGTTTGGCTTGAATCATGTCTTAGTTTAAACCTCTTTTTATGTACAGCTGTCGTTTCTCATCCAAGAAGTCTTTATTCAGCTCACGTGTACGTGAATACATTTGTCTTATCCCTTGCTCTTCGAGATCAGCCATCTTATTTTTCCTGTTGCCATGTGTGACATCGCTTAATGATTCAACATCATCGTCCTCATTTTCCATTTCAGGACATTGTTTATCGTGTAAATGTCTTTGTAAATTATGGTTAGTGCTAAACACTTGACCACAATAGTCACAATCCGACAGAGGACGTGGTCTCTTTACAGGTGAGAAGTTGTTGTCTTCCTCCCACTGCCTTTTTACTTGGGGTATCCCAGGAGGACGCACTGAAGACTTTTCGGGACACCAGTTTCTTCTGTGTTTTTGCAAATCTTGCACATCTTGAAACACGAGTCCACAGGCATCACAAGATGACATGGTTGAGAGGTTGTCTTCACGCGTCTGCTCACGCTGAACATCTAACTCGGACTGAATTGTCCTGGCTTGGAGGTGTCCTTTTAAACTGAATGCATTGGGACAAAGTCGCATATGGGGAGGTGTTTGGGGTTTTAGATCAACCAACAAGTAGCCATAAGGCTTCTGGGTAGCCCTTTGAAACAGCCCCATGAAATGGTCTGTGTTACCTGGATACATTTGCCTCGCCAAAGTCATGATGGGTTGTTGATCGATAGGGTTGTTGAACAGAAGCAGATAATGACAGTTTCTTCGTTGTGTGGGATCCTTACTGAAATACAAATTCTGGTTCAAGGCGATCACTGAGAGATTACGATGATGACTTCCTTCCGTAAACAGATCTGTAATGCGTGGATCTTTGCTCGCTGTCGACATTAAGTCATCGAGGATAACCACGTTCACCACATGGGGGTTTAGAAAAGCATCCTTTTCGAGATCAGAAGGAATGCCTTGATGAAATTCCACATAGGGATAAACATGGGTTTGAATGGCATTATACAAGGGCTGCCATCATTTGTAGAGCCATATAATACGTTCAGGATAAGGTTTAATGTTCATCCTTTCTAGAATCTGTTCCACTAAGTAGGTTTTCCCACAGGAGGTTGGCCCTGAGACAGTCATGGTTAATGGATGTCGCAACCTACATTCTTCCAATGACTGGGTAATACTTTCTGATGAATGTGGTTGCTGCTGCTGCTGCTGCTGCTGTGGTTGTGGAGGAGGAGGAGAGGGTTGTTGATGTGGTTGTGGAGGAGGAGGAGGAGAGGGTTGTTGATGTTTCTGTCTTCTATGTCTCAACATATTGTCTGTCCTGGAAAAAGTCATATAGCACACGGGACACGTTGTTGACTGCATGGTGGTCCGAGTCTAAATGGTAGGGAACCATGTCTACTGACTGCTTTTATCTAAAAAGTCGTCTTCCGTTTCTTCATGGGAAACTGGGAGGAACTTCCAACTTTAGATTCCCCTTTCTTCTGCATCTGAATAAGAGCCTTGGCTTGTTCGACCACTTGTTGAGTAGGGGTAACGAAATTAATCTTAGGTTGTTCTGTGGTTTCTGGTTTCTGTTTGTCTTTCTTCCACTCTGGATCATACAGTTCCAAATATCGATCGACAGACAACATGGCAGCTTTTTCTCAATCAATCTTTATTCAGAACTGAAGGCCACAGGCCCATAGTACAGGTATATACAAAGTTCAAAAGCAGAGTGGGTTTCTCTTCAATATCGCATGGTATATGAACAAAGCAATATTTTCAATCAATATACGATTAGAAGTTGACAACAGTTTGATAAATTTATGTTTTGACGGTTGTTTCGTAAAGTAACTGGGTATATATTTGCTTCTAATGTTTCTATAATAGTCACAAATTAGCAGTACATGGTATTCATCTTCCAAGACATTCATTTTACAATATCTGCACACAGTAGATTTCTTGTGAAATTTTCCCTTATAACAACTTAAATCATAATAAACAGAACGAAACTGTGATAAGGCTTGTCTTACTTTCTTGATATTGATACAACGTACATATGGTTCACACAAGAAGTCTTCTTTTAATAGGGAATAAGTAAATGTACAGGGACTATTTTGGAGTTGTGCATGCCACTCCTGTATAAAGCAATCTTTGCTTCTTCTTACAAGTAAATTTAAGAATTGGTGCTTATTTCCAACTCCCCTGCCATATCCACGCATAACCTAGTCCAAATCTAAATAAAACTGTTTTACATGCGTAGCCCAATTAAACCTTTTACGCTCGGCGCTTGCGTTTAAATCTAGATTACATAACATTTTGTAAGCTTTAAATGGGTAGCGTGAACAGGGCATGGAGAGGAGCTTAAGCCAGTAAGCAATACAGCGTTTTAGCGTGTACACATGAATAGGATATCTACCAGTTTCTCCAAGGACAATTGTATTTGGTGTAGACATTCGCACACCAAGGAATCGTTTACATGCATAAAGCAATACCCTTCCAGACAATCATGTTTGTGAAAGCCCCATAATTCTGACCCATACAATAATATGGGTAGTATCTTACAGTCGAATATTTTGAAATAGACATCATATGACAAGTCTTTAAAGCTACAAAGGCATTTTGTAATACACACTAAAGCTTTCTTTGCCTTAAGTGAAATGTGTTTGGCAGAGAGGGACCAATTTAGAGTTCTATTAAATGATACTCCAAGGTACTGGTACGATGTAACGACTTCCAGCATAGCTGATTTATATGTCCATTTTTCTGATTTTGATAGTTTAGGTCCTTTTTTAAAAATCATAATTTTAGTTTTATCAAAGTTAACATTTAAGGACCATTTATTACAGTAGGTTTCTAAAGCATTAATTTGCCTCTGTAGACCAATCACTGACTCTGAGAAAAACACCACATCATCGGCAAACATCAACATAAATATTTCAATACGATCTGGATATAATTGGACGCCAGTGGAACATGAATGGTTAATCTCAGACACTAGATCGTTGATAAAAAACGAAAATAGGAAAGGGCTTAGGACACAACCTTGCCTAACACCAGCTTTTTCTCCTCCACGTGTTATAGAATGATAAGGGTCTCCTTTCCCTTCAGCCCTGAGCATGTAAAATCGTGTCCATTTTTCGGCATCCGGTACGAAGAGTTTGTATCGTGGATTATTTATGATGAAAACGGCCTGAGGTGATGCGTCACTGTCACTGGTCCACGGCTAAATGAAGTTAGATAGCCCTTGGGGCCTGTTATATAGATATCTTCATTGACCTTGGGCGTGGTGTAGCTTTCAACATCGCTGCCAGGATGGTTCGGATGCAGTACTATGACAAACTAAACCGGGTGTACCAAACATACTAAGCCGATGCTCTATCATACAACCAGGCATTTTGAATGGCCTCATCTCTAAGTGCATTGACAAACTGTGGTTTCAAAACAAATGCTACGATTGGCATGTTACTGGCAAAAAGACTCTCCCACCTACTGCCTGTCGTCCACAGGGGGTGAACTAATCTTCGTAACACCGCTGAATAGTTATTTCTATCATTTTTCCTCAGGAAACAACGCCTTTCATATCGAGTCACTGGTAATCTTCCCTTTAATAACCTATTGATAATACCATTGATGGCAAGAATCTGTTCTCTGTTCATTTCTAAGATGTCTTGTCGAATCTCCTCAATGTCTTGAAACATTAACATGAACCTTAAAAATTCGAAATGTTTCAACACGTACCTAGCCATACTATTTCTAGCAAACAAACTCTTATCATGGATGGGATCTCAGTGAGATTAGTATTGAGTCAACCTCAATTTATACTATACATAGACAACCAAGGCAGACATACTCTCAACATTGATTTATTTCCAATAGTCACACATTTTACATCACACTCTTGGTTGCAAATCCACATGACTACCCCAACGGGTCACCTCTTTCTGAGGTACTCCCACCAGGGCCAAATACGGACAATCTGGAGACCAGTTTTCATGTTCGGCCCAGGGATCATCATCTACTTCCCAGTTCTTAAGAACGAGACCACATTGAAAACACTTGCAAGCGTCCCCTCTGATTAAGTACACAAATCCTGCCTGAGCCATGTGACTAGGACTCTGTTTCATCTGCACTGGCCAGTCTTTAAACGAATCGAGTCTTTTCTGGAATGAAGTCCATTCAGTCTTGATTGCACAGCAATCGAGTGTCTTGTCGAATGGGTAATGTCCACACACATCCATGATATCCCAGACCAATGGTAACACGTCCGCACAGTACAGTGTCTAAACCAAGAATGGCTTTACACCCAGTAACTGTAGTCAGTAGGGTTGCAAAAGGAACACTGATAGTGTATCCACAATGTGTAATCACTAGGTGTAGTGACTGAAACTGTGTATGGAGGGCTGTTCGGGGGGACCTTTTATTATTCTAAAAATAGACACACCAGATGTTCACAACATAGTTCTCAATATAGACCTGAGAGCAGTGACTCATCATCTAAACATAGACACACCAGGTGTCCAGGTGTCTCATTATAAATTCAAAATGGACGATATATTCTTAAAGTAGCCCCTATACAACAGGTACATAATTAAATGAGGAAGAATGTTTGGCCAGTGTCTTATCATCATATTTGCTATCTGACTTATTAGTTTGCTATCTGACTTATTAGTCAATAATTGGTTCACATCTTTCAGATGGTGAATGCTAGATTTTTAGACCTTACCCTTGATTTTCTGGATCATATTCCACACCTTTGATATTGGCATGCGCAAATAAATTTTCGATACATAGTTTCTTTAGAGAGGCGTTTACTTTACTTGAAATTTGTTACAACATCGTCGCATGATGACCTCTTCAAATCTGGACTGACAACCCAAGTAGGTATAACCAATATAGGGTTTTATTTCATGTAATTTATCGATACCCACCTGGGTGTCCCACTTCTGCTGCATCAGATCACGGATGTAAGTTCTAATGCCAGCTTTATAATCAGAATATGGAATAAGAAGTGGTGTCACAGATTTGTTGAGTGCTGCCTTGGCAGCAAGATCAGCCATTGTGTTCCCAGAAATGCCAACGTGGCTGGGTAACCAACAAAAGACGATGTCGCATTGTGGCCAGTAGCAAGATCATTATATAATTCGATTATTTCAATTAAAAGTGGATGTTTGGAAGAGAGATTTTTAATCGCCTGAAGGCAAGAAAGAGAGTCAGAAAATATTATATATTGTTTATGTTTGGGATGTCTTTGAATATATTTAAGAGCTGTTAAGATGGCGTTTGCTTCTGCTGTAAATATAGAGCTGTTATCAGGTATTCTAGAAGATATTGTTCTGGATCCAATGACAGTGGCACATGCCACTGCGCCACAATCCTTGGACCCACCCGTAAATAAGGATTTGTATGTATTATAGTTATTCTTTAATTGATTATATTCTTGTTTATACTGTAATTCGTTAGTTTCGGAATTTTTTAACTTTGTCAGTGTTAGGTCAACCTGTGGCCTCACTAATTGCCAAGGAGGAGAAGAAAGAAGACGAGAAGGAGATATATTCTCCAACTCAATGCCAGCAGCAGAAATATATTGTTGGATTCTTATCCCAAGAGGTGGAACAAGTGAAGGTTTTTTATTATACAAGTCCTCATAAAGAGGATTAAAAACGCAAGTGTGAGCAGGATTGGATTCATTAGAATACAACTTTGTGATATATTGTAGGGACAATTTGATACGGCGAAGTTTTAAAGATGGCTCATCGGCCTCAACGTAGAGACTGTCAATGGGGGAGGTTCTGAAAGACCCATGACAAAGTCTTAGACCCTGGTGATGGATAGAATCAAGTAGTTTGAGGTTGCTTTTACAGGCCCCACCATACACGATAGAACCGTAATCAAGTTTCGATCGGACCAGTGATCTATACAAATGAAGGAGGGTGGTTTGGTCCCCTCCCCACTTTGAACTGGAAACGACTTTCAACAAGTCAAGTGCCTTCAAGCATTTAGTTTTTAGAGACTTGATATGGGGAAGAAAAGTTAGATGCGAGTCAAAGATGAGACCAAGGAATTTAGCTTCCTTGACAACTTTGATGGGTGTGCCACTTATTGATAATTCAGGATCTTTATGGGGTTTGTATTTCCTACAAAAATGTAGACAATTGGTTTTGGATTTCGAAAATTTAAACCCATTTTCAAGACACCATTTGCGAACTATTGATGAGACAAATTTGCAATTGTCTCTCAATAGTTCGCATGTTTTTACCACGGCAAGAAATATTCAAATCATCCACGAAAAGAGATCCATCGATTGAATCACTTAAAACCTTTGACAGACTATTTATTTTAATACTAAAGAGTGTGACAGATAAAATACTGCCTTGTGGGACACCCTGACCCTGATTGTAATGATCAGACAGGGTAGAACCCACGCGAACTTGAAATTGCCTGTCCGTTGAAAACTGTGATATAAAAAGAGGCAAACGGCCTCTCAATCCAAAGTCGTGTAAATCTCTTAAAATAGCATGACTCCATGTGGTGTCATATGCTTTTTCTAAATCGAAAAAGATCGACACTGCATGTTGTTTTTTAATAATGGCATTTTTAATAAAGGATTCTAAACGCACTAAATGATCGATAGTACTTCTGTTTTTACGGAAACCACATTGAATGTCTGTTATAAGGTTATTAGTTTCCAAGTACCACACAAGTCGATTATTTATCATGCGCTCCATGGTCTTGCAAACGCAGCTAGTTAATGAGATTGGTCCATAATTCGAAGGATCAGTATGATCACGTCCAGGTTTAGGGATTGGTACAATAATAGCATCGCGCCATGAAGAAGGAAATTGTCCAGAAGTCCAAATATCATCAAAAATATGTAAAAGGGTTTCTAAGCATGAATCCGGTAAGTAAAGGCCAGTTAGCTTTTTTAAAGTTCCATCTCGAATATGGAGTAATATCAGTTGGGTTTACAGGTTTTAGTATAGTAGGAAAATGGTCACTTCCACATAGGTCATCATGGACTGACAATTCAAATTCATTTAGTAATTCTGAATTCGTGGCTGATAAGTCGAGAGCAGAATAGGTTTCTGTACCAGGGTGTAAAAATGTGTTGGAACCATCATTAAAATACATAAATCATTGTCTGAACAAAACTCCTCCAGTAGTTTACCTTTAGCGTTTGTATTTACACTACCCCAGAGTGGGTTGTGCCCATTTAAATCTCCCATAATAATACAGGGCTTTGGGAGTTGGTCATATAGAGCTTGAAGATCAGTTTTGTGAAACGTTGAAGACGGAGAGATATATACAGAACACAATGTAAACGCAACATGTAAAGTAATTCGCACTGCAACAGCCTGCAGATGAGTAGTTAGTGAAACTGGGCTATGGATAACATTCTGTTTGACTAAGATTGAAGATACGCCCGTGGCCCTGTCACCCGGAGGCGAAAAACAATGGTATGCATTCAAAGAACGCAGGACAAAATCATCTGTCTGTTTTAAATAGGTCTCCTGCAGGCAGAACGCTGATGGTGTTAAATCCTGGACTAAAAGCTGCAATTCATTAAAATTAGTCCTTAGTCCTCTGCAATTCCACTGTAGGATATTATTCTGATAACCTATCTTTTAGGGGGATTTATTGGGGATCTTCCCCGCACTTGTTTGGTGGGCAACAAGCTATGTGCCCTACTACGGACGTTTTCATACACGTCCATATCCTCAAGAGATCCATATTTGTTGAATAATTGAATTTGATTATCTGACCCCTTTGGGGCTCTGCCACTGAGTTTTTTGGAAACATCTGGCTTTTTAGTTTTGGTTTTAACGAGACCTTGCTGAGACTTTGTGGACAACTGAGAAGATGGTTCATGATAAGGGGATGTCTCTGATTGGATTCGAGATGTACCTGGAAGTGAGTTTACAGTTTGTGTAGATGTAGCAGGCGAGACAGGTTTAGGAGATTCTGTTTTGACCCAGGTTAAGTCTGTCTGACAACTAGCAGATACTTTAGTTACTCTAGATGTTGCCTCAGCTGTTAATCTGGCAATGGAAGCATAACTGTCTGTCTGTTCTGAGCCGTGGACTGGTTTCTTGGCATCTGCAAAACTAATGTTTTGCGTGAATTTTATTTGATTGATTGCCACTTGCTGTTTCCATATGGGACAGTCCTTAAAGTAAGCTGGGTGGTTCCCTGCACAGTTGATGCACTTTTTGACAGTACTGTTACAATCTTCTGTTGTGAGTGTCTTTTCACCACAGTGAGCACACACAACAGACAATATACAAGTATTTACGCCGTGGCCAAACTTCTGACATTTAAAGCACCTGAGAGGGTTTGGAATGTAAGTCTCCACATTGAGGTTACAATAACCTGCCTTGAGAGATTTTAGAGCAATGGGTAAAGAAAAAGAAAACAGATAAGTATTGGTTTTGATGGTTGTATCGTTTTTACGTGTAGAAAAACGTTTAACATAGAGTACACCCTGATCCTTCATTTCGGAAACGATATCTAGTTCCGACATGTCAGCCAGCAATCGCTCACGATCTCTTACGATTCCCTTGCTCGTGTTCAGGGTCTTGTGAGCCGTAACGGTGACGGGAATGCCGACAAAAGTTTCAGTGTTCAGTAGGTTGTTTGATTGGTGCCTCTTGCCACACTCAATTAACAACGCACCAGAACATAATCTTTTTAACATTCTTCACATCGCCAGCAATGCCTTGGATACCTTTAGACACGGCAAAAGGATTTAATTTTAATGGTGTATCATCTTTGGTCTGAATTACAACAAAACGTGGCCAGTAATCAGTTGGTTTGGGCAGTCTAAGTTCGTTATCAACAGGGTCATTGTTAAGAGGACGTTTGTTTTTTTTGTTTGGAGTTTGATAAGCCATGGTTAGTTTTTAATGGTTCATCATCCGAGCTCCCCACCATCCACCGAGTATCACAAGGACAATGCTAAACACAAGTGGATCTCGAACTTGTAGCACCAAGGATACTCGGATGATATACTCAAGCAGAAAAACTAAAAGATTAATTTTTCCACCAGATTGGCCCATGAGCCACCGCCTTCTGGGTATAGTACTCTAGGCAAATTACAAAAGTGAAATATTTACAAATTCAAAAAACATAAACATGAAGCCAAGTCATTTCAGAAAACATTTTCCAAAGTGTCTAAAACGTGTGTATCAAAATATACATACACAGGGCTTGGCATGACCAGCCGATTGATAGAACCAGGCCAGTTCTACCACCCGTCTAGGTGAAGTCAGGGCCGAAGTGGTGTGTTGGGCAAAGGAATACTGTTCCTGGAACCAGTTCCCTCAACCACCAGAATCCCGTCCTCCACCGACACAGGGGCGCAACCCACGGGTTGGTGGACCAAATATCCCCCCGGGTCCACAACGGGGGGTTGAAGGGCGCTTAGCGTGACCCAGCACCCACCACGAGGAGGTGGCCCTTCATGGGTGCCAATGGACTGGGAAAAAAGTATTAAACCCTTAAGCTGCAATAAATGGCTTTCAGTGATTGTTGGTTGACTTGCAGACAGAATGTGAAGAGATATGTATTAGTTTGGAAGAGCTCATTATTTCTTTTAGCAGTGAAGCGTTTGACATGATTAACGCCTTAAGAATGTAACTCTGTGACCATGTCACCTTAACTCATGTCTGAGAGGCAACGTCCAATATCACGGACGCTGCCTTTGCTATGATTTAATGTCCTGTGAGGGGACACCTCCACAGGAACATTAGCTAATAATGTTTGTTTTTTTGAGAATCTTTGATTGGATTTCTTTCCTGCATTCAGTTAGGAGGGAACCAGAACGCAACTTTTTTATTTCTTTCACCTCTCCAGCCAATCCTTCTATGCCCTTTGATACATCAAAGGGATTCAACTTGAGAGGGCCCCCATCAGGTGCACACATTACAAGGTACCGAGGCCAATTATCGGGGTTGGTGAAAGTTGTTTGGACTTCATCCTCTGAAGACAACGAATCGTCAGATTCGTGTGTACGTATTTTCGGTGGGGTTGAGTTGAGTTGAGTTGGGCTTTACGTCACATCGGCATTATTCCAGCCATATAGTGACGAGAACAAGTCTGCATTAATATACATTGTAAGTACAAAGTGGTTTCGTTTCAAAGACATACATTCATTACGTTGTCATTTTAGAACAGAGAATGTCATAGCACTAAATTGAAAAGCAGGTACATTCGTTATTGACATTACACAGTTACATTTTATGATATGGATCGACTTCCCTCAGGTAGTTTAGTATCAGATGAGCGCTCACGCTGGAGAACAGATCTTTCAGATTGGTTGCGTGATAATGCGAGTCCCTTGCAGATGTAAAATCCACACAGTCAAGCAAAATATGCTTGACGGTGAGACTTCGCAGGAGAGACATACGGGGGGTCCATCCCCATTTGTTTTTAGCAGATAGTCATGTGTAAACCGACTGTGGCCAATACGACATTGTCGTAAAATTACTTCATCACGTCTTGACTGGCAACCCAAGTAGGTATAACCGATTGTTGGTTTCAATTCATGGAGTTTGTTTCTTCCTACTTGAGTGTCCCACCTTTTTTGCATCAAGTCCCGAGTATAGCTTTTGATAGTGGGTTTGAAAGCAGTGGAGATAGGGGCTTTTCAAGAGCTGCTTTTGCTGCAGCATCGGCCTTAGTGTTACCTGCTATGCCGACGCGACCCAGCAACCAGCAGAGGATGATGTCATATTGGCTAGTAGAAAGGTCGTTGTACAGTTCTAATATGTCCAGGATGATTGGGTGACTTGAAGTCACGTTTAGAAGTGCTTGAAGGCAGGATAATGAATCTAAATACGATGAAGTTTTCGGACTGATTTTGCTGTTGAATGTAGGTCAGAGCTGAGAAGATAGCTTTGGCTTCAGCAGTGAAAATGGAACTGTTGTCGGGGATCCTAGACGAGACAGTCTTGGCTCCAATGACTGTAGCACTGGCAACTTGGCCATCGTCCTTGGATCCGTCTGTGAAGATTGATCTGTGAGTGTTATACTTCGAACGTAACTGGTTGTATACCTGTTGGAACACCAAGGGATTTGTTGATTTGTTGAGGACAGAAGTCGGTACGGTGCAATGCTGTCGAGATCAATTTTAGCTGCAGATATGTGTGGTTTGATCCTGATTCCAAGTGGTGGAACCAGGCTTGGCAGTTTAGGAAATAAGTTTTCATAGAGCGGGTTGAAAACACAATTGTATGCTGGATTGGGCTCATGTGAACGTAATTTAGTGATATACTGCAGTGAGAGTTTAATGCGGCGTTGTTCAAGGAAAGGTTCATTGGCCTCCGCATATAGACTGTCTACCGGAGAGGCCTAAAAGCTCCCAGGCCGAGCCTCAGTCCTTGGTGGTGGATAGAGTCTATTTTTTCTAAATTGCTTTTGCAGGCTCCACCGTAGACAATGGAGCCATAATCTAGTTTCCTGCGGACTAATGATCTGTACAAGTGAAGGAGGGTGGTCTGATCCCCTCCCCACTCTGTATTTGAAACTACTTTTAGCAAGTCTAAAGCCTTCAAGCACTTTGTTTTTAAATATTTGATGTGTGGTAAGAATGTCAGGTGGCGGTCGAATATGAGTCCAAGGAATTTGGCCTCTTCTACTACTTTGATGGGAGTACCATCTAAAGTTAGGTCTGGATCCTTGTGTGGTTTGTATTTACGACAAAAGTGAATACAATTCGTTTTGGATTTTGAAAACTTAAAACCATTTTCATTGGCCCATTTTTGGATTTTGTTAAGGCAGAGTTGTAGCTGCCTTTCTATTGCGTGCATGTTCTTACCATGACATGAAATATTGAAGTCATCGACGAAAAGGGACCCATCAACGCAACTGTTCAGAACGTTAGTGAGGCTGTTAATTTTGATGCTAAAAAGTGTGACAGACAGGATGCTGCCTTGGGGGACGCCATGATCTTGGTGGAAGTAGTCAGACAGTGTGGAACCCACCTGAACTTGGAATTGTCTGTTATTTAGAAACCGAGATATGAATCTACCCCTCAATCCAAACTCGTGTAAATCTTTTAGGATACCATGTTTCCATGTTGTATCATATGCTTTTTCTAGGTCGAAAAAGATAGATACTGCATGCTGTTTGTTGACAATGGAGTTTTTGATGAATGATTCCAGACGCACCAGATGGTCAATGGTACTTCGGTTTTTTCGGAAACCACATTGGAGGTCACTGAGGAGGTTATTGGTCTCCAAGTACCAGATTAATCGATTGTTGACCATGCACTCCATGGTTTTGCAAACACAGCTAGTTAGTGATATAGGACGGTAGTTTGAGGGATCAGTATGATCGCGACCGGGTTTTGGTATAGGGATGATGATGGCATTGTGCCACGAAGGGGGGAAGTGTCCGGATGTCCAGATGTCATCAAATACATTTAGGAGTGTTTCCAAGCCTATGTCAGGGAGGTGTTTCAGAAGCTGATATTGGATTTCATCAGCTCCTGCGGCAGTATCGTGAGCTTGTCCTAGGGCAGTACGTAATTCATGGAGGGAAAAACGTTTCGTTGTAATCCTCCCCATTATCAGAGTTAAAATTGACTGGTTTTTTTTCTTGTTGGGTTTGATATTTCTGGAACTGAGGGTTATAATTTGATGAGGAGGAGTGGTTTGCCAAAGTTTCGCCAAGTTTGTTTGCAATTTCAGATTTATTTGTTAAAAGGGAGTCCCCATCTTTCAGGTGGTGAACTCCTGATTTTGACCCTTTGCCCTTGATCTTTTGAATCATGTTCCACACCTTGGACATGGGTGTGCGGGAGTTGATTTTGGACACATATTTCCTCCATGAGCGGCGTTTTGTTTGTTTGAAGGTACGTTTTGCCCTGGCATTTGTCATTTTAACAGCATTCAGGTTATGCACTGTAGGATGTTGTCGGAAATATTTTCCGCCTTCTTCCTATTTTCCTAGCTTGTTTGCAGTTTGTATCAAACCATGGTTTGCGTATGTGCGGGTTTGCAGAGGACTTAGGAATACTTTTGTCTCCGATGGCATTTAGGACGTCTGAAATTAGTTCCATGGGGTCAGGAACATTCCTGAAGTTGTCCGGCTTAAGTTTTTCTGAACATAGTGTTTGGAATAAAGGCCAGTTGGCCTTAGTAAAATTCCATCTTGTTGATGGTGGTTCATTCGTGGGGTTGATAGGAGTAAGAATTGTTGGGAAGTGGTCGCTTCCACAAAGGTCGTCATGGACCGACCATTCAAACTCATTTAAAAGATTAGAAATCTGTAAGGGATAGATCGAGAGCAGTGTATGATCCAGTGGCAGGATGGAGGTAGGTGTTTGATCCATCGTTGAAGATGCATACATCATTATTGGAGAGAAATTCTTCAAGGATCTTTCCCTTACTATTTGTATCATTACTCCCCCATAGGGGGTTATGGCCGTTGAAGTCGCCCATGATTATGCAGGGCATTGGGAGTTGATCGTATAAGTTCTGAAGATCTGATAGTGTAAACCCTATGTTCAGAGTTATGCGGACAGCAACAGTTTGTAGGTTGGTGTTAAGTGGAACAGGGCTATGGAGGATGCCCTGCCTCACCAGGATAGAAGTGCCTCCTGTAGCTTTTACACCGGGAGGAGAAAAGGAGTGGTAGGAACTGTACCGACGGATGTCAAATTTATCGGTCCTTTTTAGGTAGGTTTCTTGGAGACAAAACGCAGATGGTTTGAAGTCTTGAATCAATAACTGTAATTCATTATAATTATTCTTAAGTCCTCTGTAATTCCATTGGATCATGTTTTGTGGATTCATGGTGCTTCCACTGGTGACATGTCACGTGAACGTGAGAAAGCGTTTGATGAACTCCTATTGGTGTCTGGTGGAGATGGAGTTACCTCCATATCGAGAGGGCCAAAGGAGTTATGGACCTCGATGGGGACCTCTGAGGGAGAGGTGGCCTTTGGTTTTGTGTTTGGCGGTTGTTCGAGTTGCTTTAGTGTCTCTAGACTCTTTTTTCCCCTTTTTCTGCGCGCAGTTTCTGTCTCTGGTTTTGGCATTTGCTCTGGTGTTTGTGATTCAGAAGTTTTGACTCTTGGCGTTGGAGATGGAGTTGCTGAGATGGGCTCAGTTGTGTTGAGTTCAGTTGGCTGAGAAGACATGATCCATGTCAGGTCGGTTTGACATGAGATGGTTGCAGTAGTGATAGTAGGACGGGAGACAGCTGAAGAGTAGGTGATGGTTGAAGGGGCTGCAGTTAAACTTGCAACCCTCTTCTTTGCTTCGTGAAAGGAGATATTTTCTTTGTGCTTGATCTTTAGGATCTCGGATTCGCGTTTCCATACTGGACAGAACTTGGAAGGGGCCATATGGTTACCACCGCAGTTTGTGCACTTCACTTCCTTAGTACAGTCGTTGCCCTCATGCTTGTCACCACAGCAGTAACAAACAGCAGAGGAACGACAGGACTTGGATCCATGTCCAAACTTTTGGCAGTTGTAGCACCGGAGTGGATTGGGGACATACACCTCCACACCAATGCTACAATAACCAGCTTTAATCGAGTCAGGGATGTTTGCTCGCGCGAATGTGAAGAGATAGGTGTTCGTTGGTTGAACAACACCATCCTTTTTGAGGGTGAATCGTTTTACGGCTGTGACGGATTGCTGACAGAGTTCCTTGACAATTTGTTCTTCAGTCATGTCAGACAGGCATCGAGCTCTGTCATGGTTGAAATATATATGATTCACCCTCCCAGCTTTTGACAGACTCAACCTAAGTTTCATATTTGTATCAGCCTTTGTTTCTTTGGGAGATTAACAATCCTGTACCGCTTTTTAGTGTTTTTGTTGTTGTCGACTATTTGCTTTTTCACGTGAGGCAATTTGGACTTATGTACAAGGAAGTTGGTGCTATGTCTACAGGCTAGAAACAGTTGTCTATGTACAACCAGTCCAATAGAGTGCCATCTCTTTTGAGAATGTCATCGGTCATCCAGGCAGGTCTAATAACTATGGTGGAAGACCTCCGTGGTGCATGCTGATCGACGACCTCGGACAAAGTATTATTGTATGCTACAGCTTTGGCATCAGTGGAATCAATGCCCGCAATATTTATGTCCGCTAGAGAGTTGTGCAGATCCTCAGGGATTTATTGGAGATCTTCTATATGCCCTAGAATGGACATTTTCAGACACGTCCATGAGTTCAAGTGACCCATATTTGTGGAATAATTGAATTATATTTTCTTACCCTTTTGGGGTTCTGTCACTAAGTTTTTGGAAGAATCTAGCTTTTACGTTTGGTTTTAACGATTTGTCGAAACCTTGTTGTCGACTGAGAAGATGGTTTATGTACTGGAGCTGACTGATTGAATTCGAGATGTAGCAGGAAGTGATTCTGCTGTTTGATTATATGTGACAGGTGAGATTTGTTTTCTGGATAATGGATGTTTGTTCTGAGTTTTCAACCATTGTTTTGCATCTGCAATGATTTTGGGTAAAATTTATTATTGACAGCCATTTACTGTTTCCAAACAGGACAATATTGAGAGAAAGATGGGTGATCCCCTGCGCAGTTGTTGTACTTTTTGACATAATTGTCACAATCTTCTGGTGAGTGTGTGTGTTGTTTCACCACAGTGACCGCACACAACAGACACTGTGCAAGTTTTCACGCCATGGCCGAACTGTTGGCATTTGAAACACCTAAGAGGATTCGGGATAGTACGTGTCAAAATTGATATTACAGTACCTAGTCTTAAGTAATTTAGGAGCAGTAGATGAAGAAAAGGAAAACAGATAGGTTTTAGTTTTAATGGTTTTATTGTTTGTATGGGTTGAGAAAAGTTTGACATAGAGTACACCTTGATCTCTCTTCTCAGAAATGATATCAAGTTCCTACATGTCTGCTAGGAATTGTTCACGATCTCTTACGATTCCTTTGCCCGTGTTGTCTTGCGAGCCGTGACAGAAACTGGAATGCCAACAAAAGGGTCATTGTTCAACAGGTTGGTCTTTTACGTCACTCAATCACCAGCGCACCCGACCGTAATCGTGTAATATTCTTCACATTCTTCCGACAATGCCTTGGATACTCTTAGACACAGCGAAAGGGTTTAACATAAATGGTGTGTTATCTTTTGTTTTAACGACAACAAAACGTGGCCAGTAATTAATTGATTTGGGCAGCATGAGGTCGTTATCAACAGGATCATTGACAAGCGGACGTTTGGATTATTTTGTGGTGGTTTCATAAGCCATTGTTAGTGTTAAGATTTCTTCAGGCACCCTTGAAGAGCAACCTCCCCTTGGTGGGTGCTTGTTAACGCTAATAGCTCTTCAGCTCTTCAACTCTTAATAGCATATAGATCCATAGCACCCCACTGCTGGTCGTAAGACCGAATCAGGCAACCTGTTTGCTGTTGGTTGCACCCTGTGTCGGTGGAGTTTCTTAGTCACCATATGGCTGGAATACTGCCGATGTGACTTTAAATACTCTCTCACTCAGATTTTATCATCCGAGCTCCCTACCCTCCACTGAGTATCACAACGTCTTTTGTACTTAAAACACCTTAGAGGATTGTACGCGACAGCATTGACGTTACAATAGTTCTGTTTCGTGCCTTCAGACTATTAAAAATTGGTCACGTAAACAGCCATTGCTGCTAAAGCAGAAGTCAACAAATCTCTTACACCACTTCCAATCACATACACTGATTCTAAACCCGTGAAAAGATGCGTGACTTTATGCAGATGAAGTGTCACTCCCAAGTAGGTATAAATACATTACACGGAACTAAAACAGGTGTCTGTTACACCTACTTGGGATGTCAGTACCGTTTTGAAATACATTATGTTTACCAAGTGATTTAATCGTAGCATTATAGTTATTTTCATTAATGGCTAAATATATGCACAATCGCCAATGCCTGAGGGAATGGTGTAAATCCAGCAAGGGTCCCATGCAGGTAGCAAAAGTAAGTCCACATGACCCCGGTATGGTTACCCGCGAAGATCCGGGTTAGAATTGGTGACTGTGTGTCCCAGTCCACCCAGCTGTGAATGAGTACCTCGTAAGGATGGGAATGCCACAATAACTCAGTGCGCCTAGTGGCTGCAAGAGTTGTATGATCCCCAAGGAGTTGAGATTGACAATACGATTTGCCGTTGAGATTGACATCCAGTGAACGAGGGAAAAACAAAGCGCATTTGAGCAGCTGAGCTGAACTGGATATCGGCACTATACAAATGTTAGTATGCATGTATGTATGCTTGTCGTTAAAGGCGTCTAACTGGATCGAGTGGTCAGACTCCTTGATCATGTATACGTAAGTTCCAAAACTTTCCAAAAAGTCCCAAAAGTCAATTTAGCTCAACCATGCATTTTAAACTTAGAATATTTATTTCAAATTATGGCTTAATTTCCATACCATCGCCAGCGTCTGAGGGGATGGTGTAAATCCTGCTAGGGTCCATGCAGGTAGCAAAGGCACTGTGGGTCTCCATGGTCCCTAATATGGTGGTTTTCCTTCGGTTGCTGGCGATGTATTGCCCGATTTTATATTGTGTTGTTTTCAAATGATTTAACATTTTACACTGAATTCAGGCTAGTTTTAATTAATTTGTGATAATCTAGTCGTCATACTGTCCTTTTGTGACTGTTTTTTATAAAGTTTATATTTTAACTCACTCACTCACTAGCTGACTTGGTTGGCACGTCATCGTATCCCAATTGCGTATATCGATGCACATGTGGTTGATCACAGGATTGTCTGGTCCAGACTCGACTACACACAGATCGTCGCCACATAGCTGCAATATTGCTTAGGGAGGCGGTAAACAATATCCAAACCCAAGTATGGTGATCTACCGTCAGTTGTTGGCGATGTATAGCCTTTTTTTATATCATATATTGTCCGGATAGTGCTATTAGTTTAACTGTATATTGTCCGGATAGTGCTATTAGTTTAACTAACTTCTGGTATTTTAGTTATTTTACTGTCCTTGACGACGACTGTCCTTGGTTTACAGTATACTTATATTCCTTGTAAAATTCATTCTGGTCACAATATCTTAGCTCATTCACTCCTAGATTTATGCCTTATGAAATGTGATATGCTAGTTGTTTTGCTGTCCTTTCATGACGGGTGTTTGTAATGTACACATATTCCATTTTAATGTCAAATATGCTCTCGTCACGATATGGCTGAAATATTGCCGATGTGACGTTAAATAGTAACTCACTCACTCACTTTATTTAAATGTTCGGCATGCCAAGGCAAATGGGAAATTAACATGCAACGTGTAGTTGCATTTCATCGGCCCATTTTCCCCAAAGACTATTCTTTATGTCGTAAGCTTTCATTATCAAACCATAGATTCCTCACGCCCAAGACCCGGGTTCGATTCCCCACATGGTTACAATGTGTGGAGCCCATATCTGTTGTCCCCTGCCGTGATATTGCTGGAATATTGCTAAAAGCAGGGTAAAACTAAACTCACTCACTCACCATAGATTCCTAATGGGTGGACTTGCAGGTAAAATTTATCTCAACAATTTTATCCATTTTGTCTGAGAACAGATGAAATGGGTAGGCTACATTCATGAACAGTACAGCTGATAACCTTTCAGTCCAGAGTTTCTGAAGTGAAGGGCACCTGGGTTTTGCAGAATTCCACCTTGAGGTACGAGGAACATTTAATCCCTTACTTGCTGCCATGACTGAAGGAAAATGGTTGCATACAAGTCATCACGCAGATCTTTAGTCATAAAAGCAAGCTGATGATCGTACAATGGGCATTGCTTTACGTGCATATACATTACGATATTGGAGACGTTTATTCACTTACAAGCCGTGATGGATATACATTTTGTCAGTTAAATTCCTAAGATTGTTCAGCAATATGCATATGTTGTTACGTTTTTGCATACTGGAGTACAAGTTCTTTCAATGGACTATCCATGTATGTTTCTTCAACTATCTGTTTAATGTCGTATCTAACTCCTTATTAACTGTCATGATGTATTTGGCGATGTTTATATTACCACCATCACAAGCCAAATATAGCATGTCCTTGCCATTCGTATCAATGAATGATGAGTTTGCTCCATTTTCCATCAGTAAGTGAAACACTGCTCTATGTCCATTTTTAGCCGCCGTCATTACTGCCGTCTGTCCGTTGTCGCCTCTGCTGTTTATGCTCAGAATGTGCTGTGAGAGAATAAATTGAACTGTCTCAATATTTCCTCCTTCCGAAGCAAAGTGAAGAATATTCTTGTCATCCTCATCCAGAAGTGTCAGATTCGCTCCTTTCTTCACAAGTAAATCAAATACTTCCTTGTTGCCTTCTGATGCTGCAATCATTAGTGGAGTCTTTCCAGTCCCTGTTCTTGTGTCAATATCCTCCACCATATTCCGAGTCAGAATATATTCCACTATCTCCATGCCTCTTCCACGACAAGCATGATGGAGTATATTCTCCCTTTTTTCATTTACTCTTGTTAGATCAGCCCCTTTACTTACGAGCAAGTGAAACGCCTCTTTAAATCCGTTATCTGCTGCTATCATGACAGGTGTCATGCCCTCGTCATTTTCTCTATTGATGTCCACAGTATTATGTTTGACTATATATTTCACTATTTCAGGATCTTCTGATAGGATGGCGAAATAGAAGATATTGTCATGATCATCATTCTCTTTTGTCAAATCTGCTCCTTCACTTTCAAGCAAATGCAACACTTCTCTATGCCCATGACGCGCTGCGTACATTGCGGGTGTCCATCCAAATTCTCCTCCTTTGTTGATGTCTTCACTATATCGTGTTAGGAAATACTTCACTATATCCACATTTCCGCCCTCACATGCAACATGAAGGTGGTCCTCCTTTATAGTTGCACCTTTGCTGATAAGCAAGTAAAAAAATCTCTTTGTGTCCCCTTGATGCTGCCCGCAATGCTGGTGAGAGGCCCTCATCGTCTATGGCATTTATGGTTTCAATTTGCTTTCTGAGGATATTCTTTACAATATCCACATTTCCTGCTTCACACGCCAAATGAAGGACATTTGCATCTTCCAAATCAGTTAACAACAGATCAGCTCCTTTCTCCAGCAGAAAATCGAATACATCACCATGACCCGCATTTGCTGCTTCCATTGCTGCTGTTCTCTCCCAACCATTTAGGCTGTTTATTAGATCAATGTTTTGTGCAAGAACATGTTTCACTATTTCCATATTCCCTCCTCGGCATGCCTTGTGAAGGATTGTTCCGTCGATTGTCAAATTAGCGCCTTTGTCGACAAAGAAATTAAACAAATCTAGGTTCCCGTTAACTGCTGCATACATTAGAGGTGTAGACTTCTTGTTTTTCTTGTTTATGGCCATCCTGTTGTGTTTGAATAAATATTTTACGACCTCGGTATTTCCTACCTTGAGGGCATGATGGACAACAGTAGATCCCTTATCATCATACAGTGTAAGATCAACGCCTTTACTCACTAGCAAATTAAACACGTCTCCTTGACCCTCACGCACTGCTACCATTGCGTTGACCCGTCCTGTGTTCTGCTGTTGACATCTGTCACATTCTGTTGGAGTATAAACTTCACAATTTGAATGTTTCCCCCCTCACATGCCAAATGAAGGATGTTCGCCTGTGCAAAATTTGTGATTGACATGCCGGCTCCTTGCCCAACAAGAAAGTGAAACACTTCAATATCTGCATTCTGTGCTGCAAACATCAACGGTGTCATTCCATACTGATCCCCTTGTGTTGATATCTGTTTCACCCTCCGATAGTGTGTACTTGATGTGAGCAGGCCCATATACAGCCTCAGAAGAATTCCAGCAGTAGTATATACAATAGCGGTACGAGATCACTTCTGACAAAAGCCTCTGTAAAGCTTAAATTCACTAGATGTTACGAGGGAGGAGTGCAGAGAAACGGACAGCCAGGTGTTTGAGAATGGATGGAGACGGCACAGCACAGGTTAATGAATGAATAACTTTGTCTGTGAACGTGCTTCTAGAACACCGGCTGTCCCTTTCTCTGCACTCCTCCCTCGTAACAAACAGTGAACTGTGTCAATATTTTAATGATAGTTTGTTAACAACTTTATTATATTTAGGACAATAATTCTGCAAAAACCTCACAGAGTGGGTATGATGTTTTGGTTATGATCAGTGTTTCATTGAGTATGTTATGTTTATTAGTTTTCGAGTTAGATTGCAATTAGTCAGTCCGCTTTTGAGCCAAATGGACTGTACAAGGCGTTTTCATCACCAGGCAGATCAAATCCCTCCGTGTCTCCTAGATCACCAAGCATTACGTTGGGATGATGATTGTTCATCCTCTATATAAAAATATTATAAAATAGTTTCCAATTGTTTTTCTGATAATTTCACAGGTGCGCACTTCAACCCCATGAGATGTATGTTGTCGGGCAGGAAAATTTTGGTGAATGATATATTGTCTTCCATGGTAATGGTGACTCCATGCAGACTGGTGTGAGAATCGGCGTTCACCCCCAAGTAAACAAAACAAATGTGATATTGATGTTGTTTGGCCCACCGGCGTTTGATTCCTTTCACGATTTCGACTTCATGTGATGATGGTGGTTCACCGAGGTAGACTTTGATGATCAGCTCGAAATTCTCCAGTATATATTTTCCAGGATGTCGACAACGCTGTCGAATTCAGACACCACCTGCAATCCCACGTTTTGTGTCCCCGGTTTACTTGAGAGTATGCGAGCGAGTATATCAAGACGCGACATGACTTTGACGACCACAGTGCCTCTGTGCGCAGGGACATAAGCCACGAGCAGCGATCCATTGTTCACGACTTTGTTTAGGTAGTGGTCTCTGTTTTCCGGGAACACGAAGGGAGAGCCGGAGATGTTAAAAATCCAGCCGACTCGAGATTGTACCAAACCCCATTTGTCGTTGTTGGTGAAGACCAAAAAAAAAAGGCTGTACTTCGGGTGACAACCGTGGTCTCGACGTCGTCTAAGTCAAACAGTTTGCCACCGAACGCTGGGTATATCGTCCATTTGTCCTCGTCGTTGCGGACTAGGCCGTACCGAGTGTTGCTGTCAGCTCCTGGGGTATTGACGATATCCCCTAAGTTACTGCCACCGCCGACGGTGGGGACTTCGTCGCATTTGTAAATGTTGTTTTTTAGTTGCAAAGCATACAGTGTGCCGTCGATTCCGGGTTCATCGAATCCGCACCTGTCCCCGAGGTCGGAGACCGCTTTTTTCAACCACATGGTCGTTCCGGGGCCTTGAGCGCTAGTCATTGCCATATGTGCAGCATTACGCTGAGGTAGCCTATATTCACAGGATTATGCTTTATATCTAAAACTGATACTTTTACTTCCGAGATGGTGCCTCGCGTTAATTTCTTGTACTGCCGCGATGAAAATGATTCGATTCTGCCATCGTTATACTTTTCTGTTTTCACCGGTACAGCCCCCCAGCAGCGTGGAAGGGCAGTCACCTTGAATGTTGTCAGTCGTGCTCAGCTGATTGAGATGAATGCACAGTTCGCAGTACGGAACGAGGTTGGGTAATTTCGTACCCGTGACGCTGGTTGTAGGTTTTATTTCATCCGACTGCAACCCGAGCATTCTCGACAATGGCTGGCTGAGTTTCAAGGCCTTTACTCCGTTGTTGGGTAACACGACTGTGCCGTTTGAATCATTCATTTTAAGTTCGGCTCCCACAGGTTTGAAGACTTCGTCACTTAGCGAGCATATGCTGTAGTAACCGTCGGTTACGTATTTGTGGACGCCACTGATGAACAGCTTGTTGTTGCTGTCATTGATGTTGGTCCATCGTGTGAGGTAGGTGACATCGCAGAGTGCGACTTCGAGTTGGCCAGACGTGTTATCGATCGTGTGCAGCAGTTGAACGGCCTCACTGCTCGTTATTCCCGGAAGCGTCACGTACATATTACAAGTATATATTCTACATTATATAACAATTCAACATGTACAAACCGGGAGTGTTTTATTCTAAAAGTGATAACGTAGGGGTTCTGATTTCACACACATGACGATTGTGGTGGAAGCGGCTGGGTTGCTTTTCAGAGCACCATTCATCGATGTGTTTGAAAATTATGGGTTTTCTGTAAAGAATGTAAAAACGGTACATGCTTGGTTTAACAACCCGATGCAGTTCTGGCAGAATCAGTTCAATTTCGCCGTGTGGTGCGCAACGACTGGATGCGACTTGACATTGAGCCACACTCGGCCTGATCCGCTGAGTCGGTCTGTGTTCAAGTTTCATGTGTACTATCAGATCAGACGTACCTCATAGAAATCAGTGCTCCGCTTCCACAGGACAAAGGGTGGAACGCGGCCAACAATCTGTATGATCGATGGGATTACGAACGAATTTGCAATGAATTTCGAACTAGATCAGAAGACGGTCGATTGGTGTTTGCCGGGCCCGAACCATGGTTTGGGTATTCACATCATTCACAACATGCCTCTCGCGGAAGCCAGCAAACACGTATCATTACGAAAGGGTTCACAAGGATTACCGCGCCGGTGCCAAACGCTTGAAAAAGTTTATTCGACATCGAAGGGTGCCAAAATGGACGCATGGTGGACGCTGGTGGGCGCGCAGAAGAAAACGCGTTCCAACATCGTGGGTGCGATGTGCAGAAACAGTTCGTGTCCAATATCGAGGATGCCATCTCCGCTTCGGTCGATTTGTCGAGTGCCATCCAATGCTATCAAAACATAATGGAATACGCCCTGTCGAAAGTCGACTACGTGTTTGGCGTGGGGTTGCACATGGCTCCAAGCAACATGCAACTGAGAATCCATAAAGTGGTGGGCTACAACAACGAAATCGTCATCGCCACCACCGATCATAAGTTGGGTAACAACCCAGATATCAACGTCTTCAATGTCACACATGAGTACCGGTGAAACGGGCATAGTCGTACCAGGGCTCAACACACCACAGCCCTTATCTCCACGCAAGGTGGCTGAAAATAAAGAACACCTCAATCGTAAAACAAGCTAGTGGGGTGGGATCGCTGTCGGGGTCTGCCATTTGGTTAAAATTTGGCTGCGATGCCACCAGCCCGGCCATGGTGACGATGGCTGCCAACAGCGAACCACGTGACCGTTTGCGAGCAACCACAGGATTCCTACCGAAGGATTTCCGGGCGGCTTTCCACGCAAGTTTAGCCAGGGCTTCGTGGAGTGATTTCAGATGTTTTTATCCAGTCTCTGATGTCGCCACCACCTGGTGTTGGTGGTGTTTGGTATGCCACTGCCGCCAATCAGCAATACGACCAGGGTCGATATGATGAAGCTCAATGCCATCAGAACGCTGGCGATGGTAATGCCTTGTTCCCGGAACAGAGTTGTCAGAATCTTGTCAGGACTCGATCGATGGTTTCCCCACGTGGCTGATCTGGGAAGCTGTTCCGATTCCAGGAAGCGGATTCCAATCAAGCCCGTCTCTCGTCTTGCAAGTTGCGCAATCGTTTTTCGATGATGTTTTACGTGGCTTCATCGTCCACGATACTGAGTTTTCTTTTCTTGCGAGCGATGTGGTCGTCAATTTCTTTCAGTTTCGCCATGTTGTTCATGAGTTCTCCAAGAACGGTTCACAATGCCCTGTCTAGCCCTCGCAGTTCTCGAACAGGAAATTCAAAGCCCGGCAAAGGCTCATTCCAATACGTGTCCAACAGTTTATCGATGCTGTCCAACGTTTCTTTGGCACGTTGGGGCACGTCCACAACATAGCTGAGTTCGGTCCTGACGTTTTGCAGATCACGAACTACTTTGGGTGGAAGTTGTTTTGGTCGTGCGCCACCGTTATCTCGCATTTTTAATTCGTCCCGGAAAAATTTAACACCGTGTTTTCCAGCCAGCGTCGACAGAGCGAGAGGCCTTCTCTTTCGCGTGTTCACGAGATCTATCTTTGAATCGCTCTCAATCGCAGCGAGCCCTTGTTATCGATAACAAACTTGGAATAGTTTCTGTATGGCGGCTGGACGTAATTTTTATCTCATTTTAAACAGTTGTAATAATCGTTGGCAGTTTGTTTGATGAGTTCGTCGCTCAAGACTCTGCTGGTAAATGAAGTGTCTTCATCATAATCCCCATCATCGAGCGCACCACCGCCCAAATCATCCATCAGAAAATATCACCCATTATATTAATTATATTAAACGTACATATTTTATGTATATAACAATGTCACAATATGGAAGAAAGTTAGATCCTTTCCGAAGATTAAGAGAGCCTCGCGGCGCCAAAGTCGTGTCGGTGACCTCACCAACAACCCGAGCAAGATAAATCAGACCCAAACACTGTTGGTTCGATTCCCCAACCTGGGTGAGAATGAACTTATCGTTCCCGAAACGTTTAACATCACATTGACTTCCTACAACGACAAACGCGAACTCGTGCGGAACATCGGCCGTGCCATCGTCAAGAAAACCACCATCACATCAACAGCAATGAGGTGTTGGGCATCGAAGCCAGCAACATGTTACATGGATCTCTGGAAATGGGAACGCAATAAAGACGTGTATCAAGACATCTGTTCACAGAACCGAATATTGATCCGGGGTACGGCTTAACACAAGACCAGCTCGACAAGATCCGGGGTCCGAATGAGCCATTGTCGAAGCGTACGGGAACCGGTTTTGCGTGCCACTCGACTTCGAGTTGCTCACTTGACACGCGCCGTTATATAAGGCCTCGCTGGTCAATCGGCTGGAATACATACTCATGTTTAACGACTATAGCAAAGTCGTGCATACAAAAACCGATGACGGTAGTTACACCATCGACAACATCTCACTGGAATTCGACATGGTCACGAGTCCGGAGCTGGCCCGGCAGGTTCGCAACCAATACTCGGGAAAGCTGTCCATCCTGTACGACCGAGTCCTGCGACACCGGACGATCGTACGGGAGAAGAGCGACATGTTGTGGAACATCAACTTGAACGTGCCGGTGCGATCGATGAAAGGCATCTTGATTATTCCTGTCGAGGAATATGTACCATTCGAAAGAGACAGCGAAAAGTTATTCAACCCCGGAATCCGGAAAGTGGAAGTGACCATCGAGGGCGTGCCCAATTAACTGTTCATTCAAGGCATGAAGGCTCACCAGCAATGGGACGTGATAACAAAGCTACCAACCATCAAGCGATACCCACAGGAAGTCAACGACGTCGTCAAAGAACCTGACCTACCCTCCGTGCAGATTGGGGATTACCTGGCCACAAAGTACGTGCTGTGGTTGGACATGCGATCCACGAACGACGATCGGTTGCATGGCAGCAGACGCCGCGTCGACAACGGCAGCGAGGGGATAACCATCCAAATCCTAAACAAATCTAAAAAAGAAGGCAAATTTAATTCATATTTGTACGTGATTTTGGATGCGCAACTTAATATAGACAATAGAAGATTCGTGCAAGCAATTTATTGATCTACCTAGTGATCTGCACTGCACTATTGTGTGCAGCTAGACGGGTTGTGGGAAGACCATTTTTGTGTTGGACATGCTCGAAGGATACTACCGGGACGTGTTCGATAACATTGTTATTATTTGCCCTACTTTACACATCAACAAAACGTACACTGGGAGATCTTGGGTGATGACGGACCCGCACGTGCACAAAGTCAACCCGGGAACATGCCTGCAGGATTGGTTGAAAGCTTATCACAACAAATTTAAAGGGGAGCCGACGCTGTTTATCCTGGACGACTGCAGCGCTAATAAAGAGATAACAAAAAAGAGAGACATGCTATCGTATTTAGCGTTTTCTGGCCGGCACGCAAAACACAGCGTTCGGGTGCTAACGCAGAAATTCAACTCGGTGTTGAAAGACCTCAGGGAATATACGCGATGGGTAGCCTTATTTCACTGCAAGGACAGGGATTCGTTCGAGGAATGCTTGAGAGAAAACGACGTGATTCCTAGCAAACTAGAACGGGGACGAGTGAAAAAACAGCTGGCCGAAACGAAACACACCAAACTCGTGCTGAAAACCCACCAACCCGTGGCTTATCGAGTGTTTTAGTTAGCAAATGCTTAGCAATTGCTTAGCAAACTTAGCAATATAGAAAGGAAAGATGCGGGTGCACGGAAACCAAGATATCGTGAGAAGCCTATGTCGAGATCCTATCGGGTCGTTTCTCCTTTCGGGAAGCGAAGAGGAAGTACCACATATCGCAAGCCCGATACAGGCGAATCCGAGGTGGTATAGGCCCCACAAAGGCAACTACTTTCGAGAGACTGCTGGAGAAGTGTCCCCAAGTATTGCTTTCCAGCCAGGAGAAACAAATCCTGGAGAAATCGGGACACACCTTCTACGAGCGCCACCAGATACCTCGTCAGTTTCTGGAATTGTATTTGTTTTCCTTTTGCACATTCGTCGAACACGGCAAAATAGTGGATTTCGTCTACCTCTACCCGCCCAACCAATTTCGTCTCTCGGCGGGCAAACTCCGCATCGTTATCACAGACGACTGCTACCCGGAACCCAGGGACAGGCACCACCGATGCACCAACTGCCCGGCTGCCATATTGGAACTACCCACTCTCTTCGAGCGAGACAACTCTACGTGCAAGTGCGACGCCATCGACCACTGCATCAACAACAAGAAATGCGTTCAGTGGAAAAACAAAGCAATAGACATACCACCCCAGGAGGATCGACTCCCTCTTTAAGTTCCCCAAAAAAATCCCACCCCTCTACTTTTCCTTGAACAACATAGAGAACCTGTACGACGCCAGCCTCTCTTGGTGCCAGCGCTTCCAATGCCTCTCCGAAGATATGATGTTCGATTGAGGTAAGTGTTACTTCTTGAGTGGTGGCAACATTGTGTCGTGAGGTATGATGAATAATTTCTCTCTGACGAAACCTCTTGGCGGACCAACTTTCAAATAGTACAAGTTCGGTTAGTCGGCTTTGATGTCCACTTTATCTATGTGGTAAGTTTTGACCAACCATGTCGGATCGGTGGTTCGTTTCGGAGTGTCTCCTTCATGTTCTCCCGGCTGGTAGAGGTACCACACGAGAACCTGGTTGGGGATTTGTTTCTCTTTCCCTACCCGCGATGGTGCAGCCGATTCAGCATTCACTGATTTCAATTTAATAGCGTCGGCCGTTTTTTTGCTGGTGAGACGAGTGATATCGTGATTGTTAGCCGACACCACTTGAGGTAGTTGCGCGACTCACTTGGTGTTGGGTTTATTTAGACTTATTTCCTGCGAGTACTGGTGTCCGAAAATAAGCGCTTGACCAAAGTCCTATTGAATCTCTCGACGATGGCTTGGCTGCGATGAGCTCCGGCCGCACCACGCCTGAACTTGGACGCCATGCTTGGTTAGTAGTTGTGACACGGCACCCATGAACTCTTGTCTGGGATCGACTTGGAGCTCGGTGGGCCATGTCAGCAGACTGTGCTTGTATATGCACTCGAATGCGTGAGCTACTTGGGTCGAATCTTTCGCCGTTAAGGGTTCCGCTCTTTGGAGCGGCTGGCAACGTCAACGACGGTTAGGGCGTACTTGTATGTTTTTCGTCTCACCCTGTCATGAGGTAGAAACAGGAGGTTGGCTTGGTGAATGTGATTGGGCGTCGACACGTTACATTTTCTTTTAGGCACGTAGTGCAGTGCCGGTAGGTAGATTTGCCACAGGGCTTGTTTATCCAACCACGCTTTGGCTTCGTTTTGTGATACTCTTGCTATTTCAGCAAGCTTGTGTATGGCGCTCGCTCATTTCCAGTATCCGCACAGGCTGTAATGAATGCTTTCAATTTTTTTTTGATATCGTGACATTATATATGTTTTTATTCTTTTAGTTCAACTTTTTCGTACCCGTACGTGTTGATTCCATCGATGGCGATCCAACGTTTCGTGTCCATCGGCGACAGGGACGTTTTGTTTATGGTCAGTCCGTATATCCTGTGTCCATCGCTTCTCAGCGTATTCATTTGATATTTGAAAGTGCGAGTCTTGAACAGGGCTTCTTTGAATCTGGCATGTTTGATTTGTTTTTTTCACTCCTTTTGCTTTTCTGGTTTCATTATCATCTGCTTTCAGGATGGAATACATTTTGGGCCTCAAGCCGATGTATTCCGCGATTTGTGTGCCGGTGCATTCGTCCTTCATTTTGTCGAGCACTTTTTTATTGATAGTGTCATGCATCGGGTGGTCCTTGGGTTATTCTCTAGTGTCGTCCAGATGTATTTTTTTCTTCATGTCCTCGTACACGTCTGTGGTTTGAATTTCCATCAGCAGGGAATCCGTGTCCATGTACAGCACTTCGCAGCTGTTGCCGTACTGTTTCTTCAGTTCGTTGTAATAAAAGTAGTACTTCACGTGTTTGGATAAGTCGAGGATGCTCATTCCTACGTAAACGGGCCGGCTGAATTTGATGTGGCTTTTCCTCATGTGCAGCGCCACCAGATCGTCACCGAATATTTTGCTTCGGTTGAATGCTGGGCTGGCTATCAGTTTCCTGAGTTTTTCTTCCTCTTCCGATCGGACTAGTTTCACATTCACACGTTTTCTCAAATTCTCCATTGTCTTACCAAACACTGAGTTGTTCATGAGCTTGTATAGGTTTTTCTCGAAATCACTGTTGGCCCGCTTTTGCAAGTCAGTGTTCATTCTAATGTAGGGCTCCATCCACCGACTTTAGTCGAACTCGAGCACCCTATGAATTTTCATGTGTTTCATACCCTGCGACAGGTACAGTTACAGGTTGCGATAGTGAACGATATATTTTTTCTTGTTCATCAAGTTGGGTACGAGTTGTTCAACGTTGGCCAGCTTATTGTTTCCCAACAAGTTTTGTGGATATTCAGACTTCCAGTCTGGGTTCACCGTAAATCGTTCAGGAGCAAGCAGATGTCTGTTTTCAAGTACAGGTCAGGGTAATCACCCAGATTTCTGCAGCCAAGTTTATTCCATATATTAATTGCGTGTGAGTAATCGTCCTGGGTGATGTTCGAGTTGGTGAAGTTGCTGTAAAATCGGTTGATGGGAGGCAGTCGTGTTTCCTTGAACTTGACCCAGCTGTCCTTGAATTCATAGGGGTAAACGCCCTTCCTCATCAGCAGAGGTCGAGTCTCGGCGTCAGTGTACCGATTGGTGATGTGGAAGTCGTTCGGGTCGTTGGCCTTGACGACAGCAGGAATTGAACGCTGTCGATGAATCTCAGACCGTTTAATGAGAAGGAGATGTATTTTTCCATGTTGTTGGGGATACACGTCAGGTTGCTGTTGACGTTCACGATGGCCTGCATGATCAAGTGAGAGTCGTACCCTCTCAAATTGTGAAACACGACAGGGATTTGGATGATTTGGGGATTGATTTTGAGTTTAAGCTTGCATGCGTTGAGGGCGGCGCCTCTGTATTCACCGGTGATGTGGCAGTGATCTCTCACCGAATCACCGTTCAGCGGTTCGTCGCACACGTGGCACACATGGCTGCCACCGTGAGCTCGCTGGTCGGCTTGGGTTATGTGCATGGGAGCGGCAATGTACAACTTTTTCCTGATCATTTTCTCTTTGTGTTGCAAACACGCGTCTGAACCTCTGTTCACCACGGGAGCGTTCGTTTTCAAGTGGCATCTGACGACCAAATACCCAAACCCACAGGGCCTCGTGCTCCTGCATTTTGTGTGTGAAACTTTTGTCCCCAATGGTTGTGTCAACGTGTTTGATGAGGGCTTCGAAGTCGGCATAGATAATGTAAGGCACGGGCATTTGATTTTTGTGGTTGGCGAATTTTAAGATGTTGTTTTCGTTGGGCATGTCGATTCGTACGGCCATCTGTCCAACGCCTAGGCAATCATCCTCTAACAAATCGGCCTGGGTGAAGCCATGCAAGCACCGTTCACAAAAGTGATTTTTTCCCGTTGTATTGCGATTGGTCGTGCAAAAGTCTGCTGAAGTGTTTTATCCATGCGTAGTGATACTTGTCACCTCGCTGGATCATGAATAAATTGATTGTGTTACGACCCTCGGTCATCGGGCTGATACTGTGCACGATCGTTTTGTTGCCTTCATGTCCAAAGGCGTTGATGGCTATTTGGTCGTTCTGTTTATCGGTTTTGGTGATCTGAGATTTGGGTGTCTATGCCATCCCAGTTGAGTCTGTCGTCTTCTGGGTAGCTGGAAGGTCTGTTCGAAATAACGTCGGCCGGAAACAATGCGGATCTGATCGCCAACCTCAAACAGTTATTACCTCTGTTTTTGACGTTGACCATGGCTTGTTTTTTCTTGTAGGAGGGGGCAAGTCTAGGTACGATTCACCTTTGAATGGCATGTAGTTAGTTATGTCTAGATAGACCTTATCGATTCTGTCCATGCCCCACCCGGAACCCCTGTGTGTAACGTTCCAGGTATTCTCATATTTTTGCAATGAGGTGTCGATGGAGGCATCTATCGTCTCGGGTTGAGTCGCGACTTCTTGTTTGCCTCTGAAGCAAGGCTGAACGTACTCAGTGGCACCGTCCATCTGCTGTTAATCAAGCAACATTTTCACCGTGATTTGAAATTTGAGGCTTTCCAGGTCATTCAGTTCCTCATTGACTTTGTCAGCGATCAGAGGTTTGATGTCGTTGATGTCTATGTTTTTGTCTACATCCATCCTCCCAGATAATTACCTATAGCGTGTTCAGTTCGCATGAACTGTAGATCGACGACTTTGTGTTGGTGCAGCAGTTCGGCGAGCTCGGCTTTTCTCATTCGGGAATAACCTACCAGCCCCAGCTCTTTCGCTTGGAGTTTGAGTTGTTTCACAGTGGGAAGGGGATGCATGTTGATTAATCTCAACAGCTGAGGTTTTCTCAGTCGGAGTAACCGACTACACCTCGTTCTCTTGCAATCTGTTTAAGCTCTCGAACAGTTGTCATTGTTATACTAAGTTGTAAACCCAATCTCTAATTGAGTCACCGGTTATGGAGGGCAGGTTACTATATCAGTCAATTTAATAACGTTATTGATTTGTTTTCACAACATGTAGTAGGGCAGCAAGCATAGTCCCGCTCCGGCATGTAGGCAGCTATGTCTAGAAAAACCTTTTCGATTCTGCCCTCATCCCACCAGAAACCCTGCATGGGGCAGCGTTCTATGTATTCTCTTATTTGTTGCAGTGAGGCGTTGACATATACATCTATCATCCCGGTTTGAGTCACTACTCTGACCACCTTTGAAGTAATGAAAAACTTGCCAAGAGACACCGTCCGCCCACTCTACAACAAGCACTATTTCCACCGTGATTTGGAGGCATCCCAGGTCGTCCAGTTCCTCTTCGAGTATGTCAGCGATAAGAGATTTGAAGAAGCCGATATTCCATATTGTTTTGCCTACATCCATCTGCCAGCTTCTCAGATAATTATCTCCCGGGGGTTCAGTTCGTTCGAACTGTCGACGCATTTTACTGCCTTTACACAACAGGTCAGTGAGATCATTGAATATACAGCGTTCTTCTGCAAACTTACTAAGCTCTCGGACAGTAAACATTATTATACTTAGGTGCAAACCCAATCTCTAATAAGGCCTCTGGTTATGGAGGGGAGGTAACTCCGTCAGCCTTATCAGCCAGGCAAAGAAAATGAAGCGTGCATAAAATCTTTATTAAACTTTTATTCTGAGGAGGCGTTTACGTTCGATCAAATAATCATAAATAAGTTGGTTTCGGACCACGTTCGCCCCGTGGGCTTAACATAAACAGTAATGACATTTCACTCCAATACCACATACAGAGCATGTGTAGTTCACGAAACATATTCATATACTCTTCATGTGTATGCAACAATACCCCTCAGTCCTGCATTTCCTACCACAAATCTCCTTCCCCATAAGCACGTATTGGCAACGATAAAGAGTGGGTCTCATCTTTGTTATATTTATATGAATATTTTAGTCTAATTGTTTCACAATTATCACAGTTGCCTCTTGGCCCAGTGCAACGAAGATCCGTTCTCGATTTTTTGTTCCGGGGAAGGTGCGTAATACTGAGAGAGTGTGGCTTCATCACCGAGAGGTTCGAGCTGTTTACTGGTCAGCAGGTAGTATTCTTTCGTGGCATCATCAACGTCTTTGAACGTTCGAACGGCATGGTTTTCATGCTCGAGTTGATCGTTAATGAAATCGAGTCTCTGCATATGTTTTTACTCGGCTTGCGCGGTTTGTAATTTCTCCACAGCTATATTATGGCATTTTCATTCCGCTTCTACCTCGACTGCGTTTGACTCTCGTAATTTCGTGAAAAGGTAATTGCTCCCAGAAAATGCCAGGGCGTTGACTAAAACCCCGTTGACCATCATAGTGATCGTAGCCATTCTTAATATGTTTATATTACTTTAAAATATTTTCCGGTATGATTCCTTTTTTACGAGGACGTCCTTGGTGGCCATCGCCATCGCTAAATTCATAATGAGCATGCTCATGTCCTGCAGGTCGAAATTGAGCTTGATCTTCGGTTGTTTGAGAACCATTTTGGTTAAACGAGTGTATCCTACAGCTAAACCAACACCATGGTGGCGTGGTATGCGTCGTTAACGAATGTTTTTTTTTCAGACATTATGTATACAACAAAAAAATATTTTTTTTATAACATAATATTCGGGTTTACCTCTAATTGTGGTTGTGAGGTTGGCTTTGTTGCTGGCTGTAGTTTATTATATAACATAAATAATGTTGCCCCATCAGCAGCTGCGCCTGCAGTGATCCACAGAGTATAATTATTTTCGTGGTGCTTGGCTAAACCACCTTTTCTACTGGCGGCGACTCTTTTAGGATTCTTCTTCTTGGTGATTTGTGTCGGTGTTTCCTCCCCCTGCTCCTGTTGTGTCTGCAGCGGTGCTCTTGCCATTGTCATTTCTTGATCCATCTTGTATACTATTATTATTATTTTTTTCCTCTTTAAACTGACAATGCTTTGCCGTGGTAATCGTCACGGTTACCAGAGCTAAAAACATACCATATTTATGGTACAACACACAGCTGACAGCGCTGAAAGAGAGTTTGATGAACAGGTCTTTCTCGAGATCTTCCCACGAGTAAAGTTGACGTTCCGGGGCAATAGGAAGGAAATACAATGCTATACCTGTGTAGATCTGCGTCATGGCCGACCCTATAGGTTTTGTCATCTCAGCCCTGAGCCAGGTTTCGTATCTCGCGTACATCGATCTCATCGGTGGTGAGATTGTTCCCACCAAAGTATTGTTTGGCTTTGCCACCGACCGCCAGTGCCACCAGTCTATCTCGCTTGTCGTCGCTCTTATCATCTGCCACCAACATTTGTTTGAGCAGTTTGTTGCACTCTATTTTATAATGTAACAAACGATTTTTAATTCTAATAAAATAATATCCAATACACTCGAAACATAGCGAGATGAAAGTTAAGTTTCACACGATGAGAATTTCAAAAGTCGACATTTAATATAAAACAATAAACTGGTATTTCATATGTTTCGTTGACATCAACACAATCAAGTGACCAGGAAGTGTCGGGTTGCGGCCATCGTGACCAGGAAGTTGACAGGCGAGCAAAAAGTGGTATACACACTAGCGGAAAGAGATAAGGGCCTGATAAAAGCTTTATTTAATAAATAAAGCTTTACAGAGGCTTTTGTCAGAAGTGATCTCGTACCGCTGTTGTATATACTACTCCAGCCAACAAACCTGATCTTGTCCTTTTAGATGAAGCCAATGAATATATTTATATAATTGAATGTTCTGTCCCGTTTGACAGTAATGTGAATGGCGAGATTCATGAAAAACATACTAAATGTACAGACCTCGCCTTTCAAATGTATCGCTTGCATCCCTTGAACAGTGTTGTCAGACTCCCCATTGTTCTTGGTGTCCTTGGTTCAGTGCCTCCTGATCTCTTGGTGTAGATCAGAAATGTGCCCGGGTTCTCCACCAGGAGCACAGCCATTCTGACACTCAGGGGAATGCAGAAGGCTGCAACGATGGGGAGTCTATATATTCTCCTGAAAGTTCTTGCTGGGTTCGACTTGGCAGTGTTTCCTGTGAGACGTCCCATTCGC
Organism: Haliotis rubra; assembly: GCF_003918875.1. Taxonomy (NCBI): domain Eukaryota; kingdom Metazoa; phylum Mollusca; class Gastropoda; order Lepetellida; family Haliotidae; genus Haliotis; species Haliotis rubra. The sequence goes on from NW_025767075.1 coordinate 333,536, forward strand.
TGTCTGGATTGCGTGTAGAGGGGGCAAAGTCCCTGAGCTGATGACGAGCCTTACCAGCCTGACTCTGACAGGATCACCGGAACCGTCTCTGTTGCAATTTCATCTTATTCTGTAAAACGTGATAACAATATTGCACATTTATCAATGCACATTGCATGCTCAAAGCGCTGACATATTACCCTTGGCCAGTGAGTACAGAACACTCCCTGTGGAGAATACAACCCCAGGTGCTCAAGGTCCAAAATTCATACGACTACCATCGTATTATACCAGGTATCCAATTTTACTGCTGGGTGGACAGAGGCAATTTTTAACAAACTCATTTGCCTAAGGTGATACCACATGTATCACATGTGCTTCGTTGTGGGGAAGAACTTGAGTCCTAGAAACTCCCAGGAGTCAAGCTACCAGACATATACATGCATTGAGGTTACTCTGTCTGTGCACAGAACATTGAGCCCCTGCCATGGTATCATACGAGACAGGGCTCGTAGTCTCTATGATATGTCATAGCTGCACCGGTGTTACAGCGGTGAAACGTTTCATCTTCAAGAAAGAGGGCATCATAACTAAAAGAAACACCTATTTCATGATGCTTTCTCGATCATCCCTTCCGAGTCAATTACTTAGAGAATATTATACAAGTGTAGATGTCATGTTGTATTTACAACACGAGTGACTGAAAATGATATTTTTCTTTTCATCATTTTCCTGGCACGAGTATTATAAAAATATGACATCTACGAGAGTCTGTTAATTTCTTTATTATCCCCTTTTCTAAGAAGGCTTTAATAACAGATAACGGTCTGTGAGAATACCTAACTAGGCGTTTTGATCTTGAACTCTGAGTTCTATTCCTATGTCTGTTATATGAGGTTACAGTCATGTTCACGGCAGTGACAACACAGTTGTAACAGGTCTTACAGTAGCCAGCCTATGATGAGTATCTCGTAATTACTGATGTATGAGGCACCTGTGAAGAGCCACCCCCTCGTGGTGGGTGCTGGGTAACGTTAAGCCCTCTTCAACCCCCCGTGGGGACCCAGGGGTATATTTGGTCCACCAACCCGTTTGCCGTGGGTTGCGCCCCTGTGTCGGTGAAGGACGGGAGTCTGGTGGTTGAGGGAACTGGTTCAAGGAACAGCGTTCCTTTGCCCAACACACCACTTCGCCCCTTACTTCACCTAGATGGGTTGTTGAATGGGCCCGGTTCAACCAGTCGGTTGGTCATGTCGAGCCCTGTGCATTACTTGTATTTGCACAAATTATATTTAGACTATATCGGCTCTATTAGTTTATAAAACATCACTTGATTTCGAAATATGTCTTATTCAATTTGCCTAGAGTCTAAATGCCCAGAAGGCGATGGTTCATGGGCAAATCTGGTAGGATCTATCTTTTCAAGATATTATCCTGCTTGTGTATTATCCCTCCTAGTATCCTTGGTGCTGTCTGCAGGAGGTCCACAGACATGAGGCATCGTCCTTGTTGACACTCCATGGTAGGTGGGGAGCTAGGAGGGTGAATCATATACAATACAACCATGGCATCCCCACCGAAAACACGTTCGTATGAATCTGATGATTCAAACTCCTACTGTTCTCCCGAATCCTCACCATAGGTCTCGATTTTTGGTCATGTCGGCACCAGATGATGGTCCTCTTAAATTGAGTCCTTTTGCCATTGCAAAGCGCATAGAAGGTTTAGCTGGTGACGTAAAAGAAGTCAAGAAGCTATGTTCGGGATCTCTATTGATTGAGTGCAAAAAGAAATTTAATCTTAAATACTCCTTTCAACCAAATCATTAGCTAATGTTCCTGTGGAGGTTTCACCTCACAGGACACTCAACAGTAGTAAAGGCATTGTCCCTGATCTCGGACGTTGCCTTTTAGACATGGATGAGGCTGACATCATTTCAGAAGTACGTTCACAAGGAGTGACTGCTGTTAAACGGTTTACTTCCAAAAGAGAAAATGAAATAAGACCAATACTTATCTATTTACATTCGGTCTTCCGTCAAGCCCAGAATCATTGAAAGCTGGATATTGTCACTTACGGGTTGATGCTTACATCCTGAATCCCCTGGGGTGCGACCGATGTCAGAAATATGGCCATAGTTCTAATTCATGCCATGGCCCAGCTGCTCGTCATCGATGTGGTGGCAACTGCGAGGATAGCAGACTCTGTGATAAACCTCCTGCATGTGTAAACTGCTCTGGAAGTCATCCCTTGTCGTCCAGAGCATGCCCTACATGGGAGCTCCAGTCAAAAATTTCAAAGATTAAACATGACCGTAATGTCTCTTTTGTTTTGAAGCGAGGAAACTTGTTCTGGCTCTTGAAAAATCAGGCCCATCTTATGCGGCTGCTGCTTCTGCCTCAACTCCGATTTCTCGACCGGTTTCATGTCAGTCAGTAGGTTGCCAAACCGAATACACATGGATGGAGTCATCTACTCCAATCTTGGCTATACCTCGTAGACAATCGTCCAGTTCTTCGTTACCGACGGAAGATCCATCTACAGTTGTCTCACTGTCGCCAGTTGTTCCAGCATTGGAACCAAAATCAGTACCAAAACCACCCCCTGTTATGAAAATGACAAACAAAAAACTTGATCATTCTAATCATTCAGATCGTATACCAATAGGTCAGCGTGACCCTGTACGAATACAAAATCGTTATCAAACCTTGGAGGACATGGATGTCTCTCCTCTCTACCATAGGCGCAACAGAAGTAAGTCGCCTAGAAAAGGGAAAAATAGATCCCCTGTACAGCCACCTATAACATGAATGGTTCTAGTTCACTCATTCAGTGGAATTGCAGATGCCTCGGGTCCAATTTAAATGATTTGCACTTATTAATACAAAATTATAAGCCGTCAGCAATATGTCTCCAGGAGACAAACCTTAAAGAAACTGACAACTTTGATTTACGTCAGTACAGTACCTACCATTGACCCCCCCCCCGGGACTAAAGCTACTGGTGGATCTCCTTTTTTGTAAGGCAGGGTGTTATCCACAGCCCTGTTTCTAATTCATACAAATCTTTGTTGCAGTTCGGATAACTATGCACATTGTTTTTACATTTTTCTCTTAGAACTAGTTTTAGTCACGATATGGCAGAAATATTACCAATGTGACTTTAAATTTTAACTCACTCACTCACTACTTCATGCTCTCGTTACATTCCTCTCACATTGTTTCTTCAACTAACTGATCTTCAAGCGCTTTACGACCAGCTTCCAAAACCCTGCATCATTATGGGCGATCTATATGGTCATAACCCACTCTGGGGCAGTATGCATACAAGCAATAAGGGAAAGTTACTTGAGGATTTCATTTCAAACTATGAATGTGTAGTAATACATCTGCATTAAATCTAGATGAAACAAAGTGCCAAGCTATGAATGTGCTCTATGTTAGTCACATACTAGCGTAATAGTACTTTCCTTAAAATACTCCGTATACACTAGAAATGTATCAGCAAAAATTCTTCTTTACAGCATGTCATTGTCATAGATGTTTTGTAAAATCAAACCTCACACAATGATATGAGAGAGGGAATATCTTACATACAAAGAATACTTGCATATGTTGATAAAATATAAATGTAACAGACGTCAAATATCTACAAGAGAAACTTGCAATAAAATTACAAAAAAAAGTTGCAATACATGATATGTATTTACACCAACTTTCTCTCAACATATATCTTTACGACACAATTAAACAATCAGGACTTGTTTGTACGACTAGACAGTTTCCAGTCATCCCCGAAACCTGCCAGGGAAATCAGGTGTGATTAGCACTAATTAGTCTCGGCAGTGAGTCGGGCAATCAGCGAGGGGTTCCAGGTGTGTTTTTTTTTGTTTTTTTATTCATTCAATATCAGTAGATACAAATATACAAAGTACATGATGCAACAGAGCTTGTACACAGAAAACAGACATAATAAAACAGAAAGTGATATGGGTAAGCATTACACATACTGGAATCTTCATTATCATTAAGCTGGGAATGTGTGCAATAGAGATGACCATTTTCTTGCAAATGGTAATACTTAAAATGGCAATGAATGGAAACTTGATCTCGTCACTATATGGCTGGAATAATGCCGATGTGACGTAAACCCCTTCTCAACTCAACTCAAATTGTAATATGTTTTGATTTTTATTGGCAATAAACTTTTCTGTCTTGAAACTATCACTCAATATTTTAACATATGTATTCAGTGACAACTTATCTTTTTTTAATACTTGATACATGGATGTATTTTTTACTGACAAGAAGTATGTGGTTCATAAGGTCGTTATTATTTCCGACAATTAAGACTGTATATTTTGTAAGGGTAAATTTTTTTGATGATTTATCTTCAATATATTCTTTCACTTTCAACCAGAACGTTTTTCACACATTCACATTCCCAATAAACGTGTATCAAATTTTCTGACATTAAATTACAAAATTAGCAAAGTTCATCATATACTTATTTCATTCTCAATAATTCTTTTTTTGTGTAAACAATAGTGTGGATAAATTTAAACTGGAAGTCAATCAATTTAGTTTCCTTTGTATATCTTCTATAGTTTTTGAAAATATCTTGCCAAGGAATTGCAATATCAAAGATATTTTGACATTTTTTCACATGTTGAAGGTAGGTTCTCAGTGTTCTCACAATGCCTCGTGTTAGATCATACAGATTTCGATTTGATCCCGTCAACAGGTAAACACCACAAATCATGTTATCTTTTTGTATTAAAAATGGCATAACATCAAGCAAATGTAACGTGTCCGTGGACTCGAGCAATAGTAGAAGTGTGTGCCTATTGCCCATCAAATTGAAAGAATGTTTTTTCGCAAACCCACCTCAGTTCCGACAAGTATCAAACCATTATTACCCATATGGGCCAGGATACACACGTGAGTATCTTTGTGATAATGCAACATGTGCTTTTCAGTGATTCTCAACGTTGATTGGTCAGCTAAGCTGAGAAGACATATGATTGGTTGACGGAACTACTTTTCATGATCAAAGTTCATTGACAACTTTTACCGTTTCATTGATAATTAGAACGTGCTGTACTCACGCATTCCGAGATACAAAAGAGAAAACATAAAGGTTAAAGAATACGAATACTCTTTTTATTAGGCATTATTTTTTTGCAGTAAAATTGCCTTATAAATAGTAGTCTTTCTAAAATAGATAACCTTAAAAAAAACCGAACAATCGTTTACATTGTTTGTAACAAACATAGCCACCATTAGGCTCACCCCGATCAAGGCCCGAAAACGTCTCATCCAGACCCTCTCTGACAATGGTGTACCAGCACATCAAATCATGCAAATGTCTGGGCACAAAACTGTTCAATCAATAAACAGTTACTCTTCAATTAATGAGAAACAACATCAGTCCATCAATAAATTGTTGTCAAACCTTTGCAACTCCACCGCTCTGTCCACTCATCCTCAGCTTCAGGCTGCCACCATGACGTCACAGTCTTTGTCGAGTGCTGTAATTCTTCATTCTGTACATACACTATTCTTAGGTCCAATTTATGCCGCTGATATATAGCTGGAATATTGCTGAGTGCGGCGTAAAACTAAACTCACTCACTCACTCCAATTTATGGTGGTGTATTCCACTTCAACATCTCTGAATGACTCCTCTGTCAGTCGACCATCTGCTCCAAATAGGCGTATTCTTCCCATTGACTCGGATTCCAACTATAGTTATCCTTCTTGGAACTGCTGTACTCTACTGGTACCAATGACGTGACTGTAAAACGCCTTCCACAGAACAAAATACTGCGTTTTAAAAAGGTTGGCAAGTTTACTTTGAAGGTTTTGGGACTTACGTACCCTCTCTGGAGGACAATAATTTTACGATAAGAACAATAAGAGAATGCGTCGAATACAATGCTGCACTTAGTTTTGCTGTATTCATTATAAGCTTACACGGTTAAGATTGCCCAGGAACAACTGCAAACATTGATCTTGATTCGGCTGCTCTCATGAGGGCAATTGAATTCCTTTTCTATGTTGTCATTCGATTGGAATGGTTCTCATACTGCTGAGGCATTTGCAGAAGACACACATTTTGTTATCCCATGTTTTGAAAGTTGGTGCAAGTATACCACGCTACACATTTTTATCTGAATTGTCCAAAGACTGCGTTTCAGTATGTTGCAATGAAAATGGGAATATACTGTTTACACATGACATTATATATACAAATGCTGTGGCAATGTTATCTACAATGTACTTCAAAAAACCGGCTGTATCCGTTTGACTCATAAATTCGTCAGATAAATCTTCAAACTTGTTGAGTTTCTTGACAGAAAAGTTTTCCTAGGTGTATTCGTGGGATGGTTGTCTTTTATATTTCCCAACTGTTAACCGTTGACTTTCCCAAAAATTGACAGGTTTTTGCCAAAGTGTGTTTCAACACTACACCGTAACTCGTCACCAGACACACGTCAGTCGTGAATGAACGATGTTCCATCGCACTGACTTGACCAAATAACGGTTTAGCTGTTATTAAGTTCAATGATATATTTAAAAGATCATTTTTATTATATTAACAAATGTTAATTAACTATTCAAAGTACCTTTTGTTGCATTTTAAAGCGATTTTACGAGGCACTATTTTCCACAGCGTAGTTATGTTATTACCGCTGGAGAAGTTAGGTTTAATACGCGCATGAATACGAATCAGCTGTTTGAGGTCATAAGTCCTGTCTGCGGGTGTTTTTTATTTCGTGTGTTTTCTTTTTAAATTACATTATGGGTAATAAATAGAATTACCAATTAACTCGGTACGAGTGATTACGGGAAATATGCCCTCGTTGAAATAATGTTCAGTGCTTCGCCAAGGCTCGGCACTGTGAACATTATTTCAACAAGGGCATGTTTCCCGTAATCACTCGTAGGCTCGGCACTGTGAACATTTATCTTTGTGGTTTGTAGCCGAGATTAGTTTGAAACAATGTCACACATTTTCGACAATATTGTGGCCTATATTTTATATATTAGGGGCATATGCACTTTCTTTAGTTTCCTATTGATGCAATAAAAGACTTATTATCCCATACGACTTGCCTGAAATCGGTAACTGAAACTTCGAGGCGAACAGCTTCCAAACAAATAATACTTGCTATATATGGAATGTAAACGATTGCTTTGTACATCGAAAACTGTCGGACGCGGTGTTGTCGGTATTTGCCGAAATGGTTTCAATCACAAGATGTGCGTAGGATATTCGTAAAGAGCGCTCCAAGGGACATATCTCTATGGTGTTCGCTTGAAATAATGCGAGAGTTGACTTAATGCAACGTTGCATTAATTCATTAGAACTTATGAATTTAATATTGTAATATAAATACGTAATTGTTTTTGGAATATATTATATGGTAGCTTTCCTGAGGGCTGATAGTATTATTGAGAGAAATGCAGAATGTATTTTTAGAGATATGTGGTGTGACACTGTGCGTTTTACGTTTCTTGTGGTATTCAGTTTATTCAGTTGCAGCAAATACCTTTGACACAGATTACTTTTCCATTTCGATTCTCCAAACACTTCATACCCTTGCAAATCTTCTCTGCACAGGGGCTATCATGGACCTGCAAACAAAAGACAATCGGGTCATAACAGGTTTGTGATATATAATTTAAAAACAAATTTGTAGTCGTTTGCCTTATTTATCTGACGAATATATGTGTCAAACGGATACAGCCGGTTTTTTGAAGTACATTGTAGATAACATTGCCACAGCATTTGTATATATAATGTCATGTGTAAACAGTATATTCCCATTTTCATTGCAACATACTGAAACGCAGTCTTTGGACAATTCAGATAAAAATGTGTAGCGTGGTATACTTGCACCAACCTTCAAAACATGGGATAACCAAATGTGTGTCTTCTGCAAATGCCTTAACAGTATGAGAACCATTCCAATCGAATTACATTCGAGAGAAAAAATGTAATTGCCCTCATGAGAGCAGCAGAATCAAGGTCAGTGTTTGCAGTTGTTCCTGGGCAATCTTAACCGCGTAAGCTTATAATGAATACAGCAAAACTAAGTGCAGCATTGTATTCGACGTATTCTCTTATTGTTCTTATCGGAAAAATTATTGTCCTCCAGAGAGGGTACGTAAGTCCCCAAACCTTCAAAGTACATTTAAACTTTCCAACCGTTTTAAAACGTAGTATTTTTGTGGTTTAAAATTGTGTTTTCCTACAATCGCCAGCTGCTGAAGGAATGGTGTAAATCCATCTTCGGTCCATGCAGGTAGCAAAGGCACTGTTTGTATCCATGGTCCCTAATATGGTGACCTACCTCCAGTTGTTGGCGATCTATAGCCCATTTTTATATCGTGTTGTCACTTAACAGTTTACTATTTTATATGCTCCCTAACTAAACTGACCGGCAAAAGAAAGTATACCAAAAGTTACCATTTCTCAAATTTTAAAGAAATATTTTTGTAGGTAAATTATACACTGAAACATGTCGCCCCAACGTAGCAATTTGATACCTGCCTTGAAATTCACGTGCACGGCATGAATAAAACGTTGAAGTGGTCAATTGTATAAACCATGATATGGGGCCTCTGTCAAAGTTCCACATGCACTAAGGGTATAAAAGTTAGTGTCCAGACAGGTTACACGTGTAGTTTGAAAAAGACCACCACAGATATGTCACGACTATCAGCAGTTGAACGTGAGATGGCTATAGGTATGATCCAGGTGGGGTCAACACACGCCAATGTTGCAAGAACCTTCGGCTGCACCCGTGTAGCCGTCTTAAGACTGCTGCAACGTTAAAGGCAGACGGGCCAGACACAGGACAGACCAAGAAGTGGGAGACCGCGAGTAACAAGACCAGTTTTCTGACGGTACCGTCATCAGCGGCGAATTCCTTTCATCACCGTGTCAGTCGATACACGATGGCTAGACTTTTTCGGGGCAGTTATAAGAGCCTACAGACGCTTCAAAGGAAATATGTTGACCCCTGAACACAGACGTCACAGATTGCGTTGGGTCCGAGTTGTTCGTGGTTGGTAGCAACGAGAGGAACAACGTTAACGTTCTACAGTGGCCAGCACGTTCTCCAGACATGTCCCCGATCGAGCACATGTGGGATGCACTTGACAGACGCGTGCGGAAACTCCCTAACCCACCACGGTATAGACAGCAACTTGCACAAGCCTTCCAGGACGAATGGCGTCGCATAACACGTGACCTTGTCCGACGCCTTCGTCTAGAAGGAGGCTTCGTGCCTGTATTGATGCAAGGGTGACGGTAAAGTAAAGTGGCGGTAGTGAACATTTATAGTGTGTAACTCAGTACCTGCTTATCCACCATGTGAATGAACACTGGTTTTGAGGACCACCAGTGAACTTGCGCATGTCTGACGCCACGTGTTTCTGTAGTATGCGTGTTATATTTAGTTCAGTTTGAGTAAAGATGTTGTTAACAGGACTGCATTACGTTTTGTGTGTTGTCTGGGTCAATGGTAATGACCTCTTGAAAACCTTGTATCCTTTCTTTTGCCGGACAGTTTAGTTTTAAATATAATGTGATGTACTAGTTGTTGGATTTTATAACCTTCAAATATATTTCATACTATTTTTATTGCTGTATTACGTTATATCGTCACGATATGGCTAAAATATTGCCGATGTCACGATAAATTTTAACTCACTCACTCACTCTGATTATATTACCGTGCAAAATTGTATTATTCCTGAACCACCTTTTCATAGGTTTAAAAGTATGCTCCCTTATAATTCTGTCAGTTTTGTCTTTCCATAGGAAATTGAACAACAGCATATGTTAATGCTTAAACAATCACTACGACGGTTCGAGAGAGAAAATATTGGCAATCAACAAATACTTACAAATTAAAACGGCCTTGAAATGGGGTTAAATTTATTAAATCAGGAACAACTGTATACATTTTTGCAGGATATATCAACCACATGAGAACCCACAGCTAGTTTTAAAAGGCACCCCTATCTGGGTACAAAAGGAAGACAAATTCTTAGGACTAATTTTTGATAACCACTTAACTATCCTGCCGCATATTAAATACCTCAAAGCTAAATGCCGGAAGGCACCCGATTTTGTGAAAGTCATTTCTAATTCAAAGTGGGGAGAGGATCAGAACAGGTCATCATGCGACGATGTCGATGTCGTATTGGCCATACTAGATACACTCATGAATATTTGCTGAAAGGTGTTTGTATCCCTTGTGATGAGAGAATCACGGCCAAGCATTTCCAATGACAAGGGATAATTATTTCAATGTAAAAAACGTTGAAGACTTTGAAACTCTGTAAATAGTTGATTTTTGATATTGAAAGAGTTTAAGTTGTAACTTAGATGGTCAGTATTGTAAAAGTATTGTCCCACTGAGAGGATACGTAAAGTCCCAAAATTCTCAAAGTCAATTTAAACCTAAAACATTTTGATCGTAGAATATATGTTGTTTTAAATTATGGCTAAATCACACTGCAATCGCCAGTGGCTGAGGCAATGGCGTAAATCCAGCTTGGGTCCATGTAGGTAGCAAAGGCACTATAAATACCCATGGTGCCTAGTATGGTGATCTATGTTTATTTCATTGTACTGTCCTACATGGTGTATACTTTTAAGTCACATGCTAGTTTTCGTCTTGCACTAGATGTATGAATATTACACTTTTAAGGGCAAGGGCCTGTGCATATCTAGATTTTCAACAACACAAATATCATGCCGGTATAAACGCCAGAGTAGTGAGAAACAGTGGTCCGGAAATTGTATAAAAAAACATTCTCGTACGAATAATGTCAGGCATCGCCTACATATCATCATACAGTGTTCCTATATGCGTTAAAAATGGTGTGGAAATCACTGAAATGTATATTTTTTGTTACCTGCAAGGGTTTATGGTGCATTAAGTATAAACTGACTGTGTGGATGATTAGTAGATATCTATTACAAACTTCCACAATGAATGCATTTTAATTATAATGAATCATGGATATTTATTACTTATCCGTTGAAGATATCACTGTTGTATAATATCGCGTGCTGCCGGAACTATTTGCGCTCGATCACGTGACCAAAGTTACGTGATCAAAACTAAATATCGGCGGTCATTCACAATACATCTCGAAGTCGCGATATTCAACTGCTTTTTGCTCGGTTCCGTGTAATAGCATTTATACATAAAAAAATATACTGTAAGCCATTAAAAACGCAATTGGTATTTGTTGTCCTGTAAATTCTATTGAAGATTTTTTCCTGCGATACAGAGGATGTAGGGATAAAAGGCTGTTATTCTGGCCTATTTCGAGTTCGAGTCCCGGAGCATCCCTCTCACATGAACTTTGATACTTAAAACTGAACCTTTGACATTTCTCGTAAACACAACAACATTCATGAAACACGTTGTGCACATGTACTACCTGCACCCAGGCCCTGTAAAAGCACAAGGAATTGTGGAACTCAATCACTTTGACAAAATGCCACACTTGACACAAGACAAAAGGAATAAGGTTATCGGTATGGTCAGCCAAGGTGCTTCAGATGTGATGATTGCCAGGCACTTTAATGTGCATCCATCCAACGTTTTCGGGCTACCGGAAGTGGTGCTGATCGTCAGCGACCTGGTGCACCACCTGTGATAACAGCTCGACAAAACCGCAATATCCGAGTTTCACACTTGCGAAATCGGTCCCAAACAGCTGATGATTAGGCAAGGAGGACAGTTGGGACAAGTCAACGTCATTTCAGCGCCCAAAAGGTGCAAGGACGCCTTGCAGCCTTCAACGTCCGGTGTCGTCACCCGTACCGTGGTCCAACCTTATTGCATCGCCACAGACTTGCCAGACAGCGATGAGCAGCAAATGGGGCCAATCGTGGCAGCAGGACATGGCCAGATGTCATTTCTTCAGATGAATCCAGGTTTAACTTATCCCTTGCAGATGGACGTCAACATATTTATCGACTTAAAGGAGAAAGACTTGCGCCAAACTGTGTCCTTGAACATGATCGTTTTGGAGGGGGTGGTGTCACGATCAGACCACAGACCATCAGTGGCTTCAGACCATCCAACAGCTGTTCCTGAGAAATGTGTGTCTTTCAATGCCCCAAAGACTGCGAGCATGTCTTGCAGCGCACGGTGGACACACACGATATTGACTGCAAGTGACCCCCTCCTTTGTGTGATGTCGTTGTTGCGTCACTGATGTTGTTGTTGACTGGACATTTTCAGATGAAATTATTCACAGATGTTCACTTAAAACATATCTGCCAGTTCGGTTAATATATGTTGAAATTAGTGTGAGTAAAGAAAGTATGAATGTCAAATTTCATTTGTAATGGCTTTCAGTATACTATGTTGTTTGGAGTCATTTGATCTCTTTTTCATGCCCCAATGTTTCATTTTAAAAAATGAAGTGAAATAGACTAATTTTGACAATCATAAATGAAATGTATTCATACGCGTGACCCCTGTTATGACGGCGTATTACGCTCGTTATGTAAGTTGAAGCCTGAGACATTATTTTGCTAGTGTTTGGTGAGTAATAAAATAAGATTCTAAACGATGTCCCGTGTAATACCATATTTATGGAACTCGTGTGTGGTATTGGTGACTCGCTCGTATTACAAGGAACATCGTTTAGTATTTTCTATATCAATATGTCATTTTAAAAATTTGAAGAGAACCGATCGAAATAATGTTGGTTTTCAGACACAGAAAAACTATACTAGTTGAAGTACATATTCAAGGGTACTTTCCAGCTTCAATTTTTATTCAAACAATGTATTCAAAGTAATTTTTAATTTCAGTCCTCATAAGACTGTTTAGTGTTGTAAACATGAAATGGTTTACATTTTACTAACAATATCAACATGCTGTTTGCCTTCACAATGATCAGATCATTACAACAGTCCTGACAAAGCTCATTATTTAATATTTTAGACCTAGTTTCTCACGTTTATTGGTGTGAGCTGACATTTCAAATTCTCACACAAATAGATATCATGCAACAGTTGTCTTTGAAAACATATATTGTCAGCATAGTGTTACCAGAACAAGAAGATGCATATGGCATTTGATTCTAATTATCACTTACCCCACATGTTCTCGGGTAGGCATATAAATATCTGGCATCAAAATTCAAATGGCATCAAATGTTGTAAGAAATGTATTAATGAATTAACAATAATGGCATGTATAATGACTCACAACACTGAGAGATGGACATGTATTTATAAGGGAAACGATATTTTGGGTCAATTTTTTATTGCAATTTTGATGACTGGTATCTTTGCTTCAGCTGACTAACTGCTTGGATGATAGGTGCATGGTACATGTACATGAAGTATACTTTCAAAAATAGTGTCAGAATTATAAAAAATAAAAAATTTGATGTGTGAGGAACTGCTGATCAATAGGTTATTTATATTTTATAACTTATTGTCATATTCTGTACGGCATGGCCTGAATTATCAATAACGTCAAGGGTGTATGATAATTATCAATCGGAGATAAAGACCTGCCAGAGGATGCCCGTTGACTGCAGATTAAGGTCAGTAAGAAAACTATTTGTTAGAGTTGAATGCGACAATAGTTGAGGAATTGTCGTTGGAAATAACATAAAGACTGATATATTAAGTGAGTTTTCATTATTTCATATATAGACTTAGATGAAATATGTATCATGCACATCATCTGTGGTCAGACATATATCTGTACTCTACTATGTATTATAAGAGATTTAAATGGTATCAAAATTTTGTAAGACATTGATAAATACATTAATAATGACTCCCTGAGAGATGGAACTTTTTGTAAGGGATACAATATTGTGGGTAAATCTTTCATTTCACACTATGATGACTGGTATATCTGCTGCAACTGACTAACTGGTTGGATGATAGGTGCACGGTACATAAAGTATTCTTTAAGATATAGTGTTAGAAAGTAAAATGGAACCAGATGTGTGTCTGAGTGGGTGGGTAAGTGGGGCAACATTTAAAGTCATATCGTAACTAAAAGCAGCTTTAAATGCATGATAAATATATTTAAACTAAACAAACCTGTCCACAGAGGGAACAGTTACAACTGTACAATGATTTTCGTATCGAAAAACAATGCCGCTCTAATTTAGCTATAATTAGCTAACTGACAAAAAGCATTTTCTCAAGAAACATTCCAAAATTACAGTGAGTCAGTAAAACAAAGAAAAGCGCTGTCCAAGTCCAAAATGAGGAATTGACTACTTACACTGGCTTTGTGTTTTGGTATCAAGGTCAATTTTCCCCGTACTTCTGTCTTGTCCAACTCTGTATTCAGCAGATAACACACCAGGGTGTCAATATTGTGGCCTATGCTCATGCATAAGCTTCTGGTAGTGCATTTCTGATGGCACCACTTGACTCCACAGACATCAAATCTTTCAACAGCCACATATTTAATATTACTTTCGCCTAAGTGCAAATGGGGCAATAGTCTGACAGTGTCCATCCAGCCCCAAAGCAGGCACAGCCAGACAAGGAACATTGTCTTTGATTGCCACACTTGTCTTACTAATGTAACTAAATTGTCAAGCACAAAGACGACCAGAATGCGTGAGTTGCGCTCACCTATTCGAGATGCCTAATACATGCCTAATACACTTCCCAAGTGTGTTTATCGTCATACATGACTAAAAATACTGGTATACCAATATATTATAGATGAGAGAACACCTTAAACCTTAATCTTCTCTGAATAAGTAAAGGAACCAAGATATTTTTATCAAGACTTATATTTGGCATTGTTGTAACCTTTGACATTAAGAAACGAGGCCTTTTGACTTTACGGTTATCACTTTAGATGCTGATGACATTGTCAAAAGCGTACAATTAACTCTGCTCTTGGCAGAATTCTTGTGGATGTTTCTCTAATATTTGTAGTTATTTCTATTAATTCGTAAAATATTGACAATTGGTTACAAAATAACATTTCTTTCTTCTTCCTTCTATTATTTGTTTTCTTTGTTTGACACCGAAGTCTTTGTAACCTTTATGACACTTGGTAAAGGGCAGACACAAGCACAGCAAAAATAACTCGGTTTCCGCAATGCGGAAACCTGGTGGAAAGTGGACTGAAACTTAAGTTTCCACCTAGAATCCAGTGAGTTTCCGTTCTTTTACATTGAGTTTCCGCAATAACGGAAACTTACAATTACCCACTTTCTAAGGGTTTCCGCAAGGTTTCCGTTACCCACACTCCAACAGGTTTCCGCAAGGTATCCGTTACCCACACTCCAAGAAGTTTCCGTTGAGTTTCAGTTAACTTTGAATCCATCAGGTTTCCGCAAGGTTTCAGTTATTAAGACTCCAACAGGTTTCCGCATAGTTTCAGTTACCAACAATCCGACACAGTTTCCGCATAGTTTCAGTTCCCAACAATCCGACATAGTTTCCGCATAGTTTCAGTTACCAACAATCCGACAAGGTTTCCGCATAGTTTCAGTTACCGGTTTCAATTTCAGGTTCACAGGTTTTCATATGCGTTTCAAAGAGCTAAATGTAAACATTCTTCTTTATTTATATCATAAACTCTTGTTAAAAACAATATAAGCAATTTGTTATTATCATGACATTTACTAAAAGAGAAAAACAGAATATATAATAAGATTCATTGTTTTATTTTCTCAACATGGTATGGATTAGCATTTAAGGCAAATAAAGATCATACATATAACTAGTAATATAGCACTAAAGAACAGGGCAAAACATGTTGGCATAACTCAATCCAGTTTTAGAAATCATATATCATTTATAACAAAGTTGTAATTTTTCATCAGTTAAACTTTCATTCACTTATTATCTTGAAATAGCATGTTAGATACGAAATTTATTTCTAAAATCATGCTAATGATGAAAAATAACAATAACATACAACTTAACACAGTAATAAAACATAGCTGCATCGGACATTTATTTGCACGCCTTGGCATTCAGCCACACACTCTATGTCACAACTATCGCCAAACATCCACTATGATATACAATAACAACATACAGCTTACAATACAAAAATAAAATAAAAATTACATTATGAAATTGAAAATAAATTTAATTAAATTGCAAGAGCTGGTCAGTGGGCCCTGTAAGGGGCATCCCTGGGCGGAGATCCCTCTGTTACTTTGGTTGGATGCCTCATCCTCGTCCTCCTGTTGGCCATGACGAGAGCAGTGGAGGTGTAGATTCTTTCCAAGTCCAGTGTCGTCGTGTATGCCCTAAGCTTGCTGGACTCACAGACAAAGGGGACGGAATGCAACTAATTGACGTCATCTTCGTCACTCACGACTGATGATGTCATGTCTATGGTGAGTGTTGTCGCTACCTTTTTCTATCGTCTATCTGGCCAATCAATAGATGCAAGTCTGTTTGGGCGTTGTGCAAGTTTCTGAAAATGGCAGGTTATAACGAATTACTAGGTTATTTTGATGAATTACACAAACATCAATCAACAAGAAACTGACAATGCCAAGGATGATTTAAAATGAGTAATCCACAAGTAAGTTTGAATAAAAGAGAACTAAATTGAACAATCACACTTTGCACTAGTTTTCTCAAAACTCAAATTATGCAATTCATCACACTTCATTGACCGAATGTAATATCTTATTTTCTAAAGAGGACACAGAATCTATACAAAATTTGCTCTGGGGTTACATGCTTCCCAGACCAGAGGTAGTAATATGTTATATATAATATCTGAACATTTATTGCATTTTCTATGTAGTAATAATGGTACTAGTAATAGATTTTCATCAACGTTGTGGTGTCCACCGCCGTGATGTTGCTGGAATATTGCTAAAAGCGGCGTAAAACCAAACTCAGTCAGGCAGTTGTATTGTTGAAGGCACAAGTATATTCACCCAGTAGTGACTGTATGTTTACACCATTACGTCTGTATGTTTACACCATTTAGAAGTGAATAATACAAGACACGATGTTTCCGGATGTCAAGGTTTTATTATGTGAAAACACAATGTTTTGGAGTGAATGCTTACACCTGACGAAGGGGTAAGCATTCACTCTGAAACATGTTTTCACATAATAAAGAAGTTGACATCCATAAACCTTGTCTCTACTCTATTAATTGGAAATAATTTACTACTTATAATGAAAGTCACTACAGATAGGTCAAAATTACCTTCACACATGTTTCAGCTGACCATCCTTGGTCATTCGTTATACAGTCTGCAGACTCATCATCAGCTGAAAAAAATAAACAATAACACGTTACTTTTCTTTGCATTTCTCCATTCATTCATTTGAGGTTTAACAAACCCCCAAACAATTGCAGCGACATTTATACCAACAAGCAAACTACAGATTTATCACTTTAAGGTTATGCAATGAGTAAGTGAACGGCCTGACATAAACATCCTGATGAATAAAGTTCAGTTATCTCATGTGACATAACCTTGGAGTAATTACGGTATTGTAAAATCAAGGGGTCAGTTTTACTGCCATTTCACACAGGTGTGAAGTTTATTTGGTCCAATTTGAAATGATGATTAAGTTACCGGTTATTCAAATCCATTTGCAAATGTAACTTGAGTATGGTTCATTTTGTGAAAATGTATCTAGGGAAGCATAATAATAAAATATTCAAAGTGAAATTACGTCTATGTTTCAAAGTACCATAAACACATACCTTCAGTTAGAGAGGGTGATCTTTTCTTCCAGGAGTGGTCGTGACACGTTTCCTCACAACAGCCTAAATGAATAAAACAAATCAATTAATATACAATCTATTTGCTATATTTTTCAAAATTGTAGTATATTTTTAGATAGACACTTATTTTACTTCACCAACCTTTGAAAATAGTTCGTGCAAAACTATTTATACAGTCAGGGACTTAAATATACGTCAGTCGGCAAAATTCTCATAGACTTGCATGCTATTTTAGTGTAGCTATGTAATTTTCATGAATTCAGTTTTCCATATTTGGTTGTCAAATTATGCAGGCTGTTAGGAAATAATCTTGGTCACAGATACATAATTTTCCGCATTGTAGTTACATGAGCAACATATATACAACATTGCGTATTCTTTCCCCATAGACCGCCATGTTAAAAATTGCCATAACCATGACACACATTGAATTGAAAATAAAACGGAAATTATGTCTTTTAAGCTGAGATGATTCAGAACCCATGTGCAAAATATGAACAATATCAAACGGATATCAAATAAATTCAAGACATATTTCTAGCTGCACCAAATTAACATGTAAGTCGAATAATGCATAGTGGCGAATACCTATGGCCCCTGCCTGTAATTCGATAGATTAGCTTGTTTACCAATCCGGATTTTCTGTACGTAAAGTAAATAATTCATAAAACGTTATTTGACAACAAAACAAATTGGTCTTACCTGACAGGGTCGTGGTACTGCGAGTTTTTCGCTGCCATTTCCATCTTTCTTTTCCAGGTAGCGAATTCTCTCTTTCATTGCTTTGAGGGTAACTGAGGCGGCTTTGAAAATCGCGACTCGCAAAGGCTCACGGGAAAAACACTTTGTTGTTGTTTTTTAATCTAAATCTAACATTACAGTTTGACAATATCTTTCCGCGTTATACAACAAAATAAACATACACTATACACATAAAACGTCAGCTGTGTGTTTTTATAATGATTTAGGTAGTCTCGCGTGGACGTGATCCGGTCGCCATTGTTTTATTTGTTTACATTGCCGACATCAAAGGGGACCGTGAAAGGTGGAAATGAGCAGATTGAATGTGAGTACCCAACAGTGGGCTTGTATGGGCTTAAGGGTCTTTTCATCGCATTATGGGCACTAATTGCTCCTCCTCAGTGTCAAGCATCAACATGTAGGCCTAGAGAAGTGAATAAATCTGAAAACATATTCACGTTACTTTAAAAGTCCTCATCGAGCTTCATGAGTCCTACTCATGAGAGATTGTGTTAGTGGCAAATAGGTGATTTTTCAAAACCCTGTCAGGAGTAGGCAATATACGTTCTGCTGGACGTAAAACTTCATCAGGTAGGTAATTTACCTATTGAGCTCAAAACATGCACGTGTATTAGACATGCTTATGTCATGTTCATTCTTTTCAGTTCTACACCTAGATCTACGTATACCATTCCCTGTATTATAAGTTTACTTATCTAATTATATGTGATGTCAGCTCAATATATCTAAGTGAGCGAGTTTAGTATTACGCCGCACTCGGCAATATTCCAGCTATATCGCGGTATTTATCCAATTATACCAGTACATCTTTTTTATCAGTTTATTACCATTAAAACAATTATAACATATACTTTACACTCATAGCTTTGTGTAATAATTTATGTAATCAATTATTAAACCTCTTAGCCTTACAATGCATTGACACAAGTGACGTATAACATTTCTTAAAGAATCATTGTTTCAATTATTTGATTTACAGATACGTATTGTGGATCCACTGACTTGTTGGAGATTGACAAGAGGCTTGGCTTGGTAATCATTTATAGTTACACCATACCATGCTCCTAATTTCATTAAAGGAAATCTTAAAACAATATTTTTTATTCATCAGCATTTAGTCAAAAACAAGTAAACACTAAATAGATACATAGAATAAATTTCTTTATCTTTGTGAAAAATATAATCACTCAAAATGTAACAGTGCGTGGATTCCAGTGTAACCATAAGTTTAACATATGTTATATATGGGATTACACTTTCATAAGTTAAGATATGTTGATATGTTTTTCAGTTCCAAGAAAAAGACCCAGTTTTCTGTCCGCACTGCCAGTCGTTTGTTTCAAGGAAACAAGGAATCGTCTGGAATGGACGGCAGTTTCTCATCAGGTTAGTCCAAAATACTTCACTTCATAGGTTTCATTTAACGACTTCAGTTTGATCTATCCCATTGCTATCCATCATATATCAATAATGAATATATTTAATTATTGTAATTTGTTTGATTGGCATTTAGAAGTTGGTGACAAATAAGAAAGTAAGAGTTTATGGAGAACAACTTCTTTATTATATATGATGGTTTCGGTCGGGATTCTTATACGTTGTCGAGCAAGAGTGTAACTATTGTATACCAGATATGTAACTGTAACTGAAAGTGAATAAGTTGTGTTACACATTTTACAGTTTTTAAATTAAGTTAAAGGTCACATAAAAAAATAATATTTTATGTTACTGTGCTGGGAATGTTTCCTTAGAGAGTTGATAAAACTAAGAAATACCCACGATTTTTCATTCATGGGAAATGTTAGGTTTTGTATGCTTTTCTCAGTTGAGTTGGTCATTTCAATTTGAATAAGATCACATATATAATTAGGTGTTACATTCAGTGTTTAAACATAATTCGTATCTATTTAAAATATGTATGTACCGTTTTACCTATGCTTCGATTTCAATTGGCGATTTGGTAGTAGATGTTACCTTGAATATGAGTACAGTAACAGTAATAAATATTACAACAATTTGCTTCAGAATACTGGGTTGGCTACTATTTTCTGGTACCAATCAATAAAATAAGTGACATGTCAAATGGAAGATACAATATACATGTATACTACATATCTTTCCTTTGTGATTGTGAAAAACATATTTTGGTTACATATACAAATTAGTCGTTCTAATTATATAATTTCATTGTGATCAGATGTACCACTGTGCATGTTTATGAATATGTATAAATGTGTTACTTTGGCTGTTTTTGCAGTTTTACTAAGCATTGTATGTATTGTATTTGCAGGATGATGAAGAGTCTGTGTGGGATGATAAGGATGGCAACGATGTTGTGCCAGACATCAACCAGGACTCTTCCTATTCACCCACAAATCTTAAGTAGAGCATACAGCATCTGTTTGCGGTTGTGGACTGGTTCAAGCCTTGTTGTAATCAACTTGGTTATATTTCCCCTTTCTGTGTGGCAAAACTCAGGCTCAACTCAAGGCTCTGCGTCATATGTACCACATCAGAGGATTGTTGGCTGCTCAGTGTGAGTGCAACAGAAGCTTCATGGTTGTAAGCAAGTTGCCAAGTCTTTACTATGTGAGATTGTTAGTGTGTATATGTTAAGATACATTGAGACAGCTTCAAATGTACACTTCATGTATATGTATATGGGCCCATGACCTTTCATACAATAAACATTTGAATTTGAATTTGAAATCTGTTTTATAAATACCACAGCAAATATGTTATGCCTGCACTAGTAGACCTCATTTCATCATGTGCATAAAATGTTGTAGGGTTTTGACATATTTGTATTTGCATATTCATACAGAATTTGTTTTCTCCAATGCTGAAAATTCCCTTTTGATATGGGCATACACACACACACACACACACACACACACACACACACACACACACACACACACACACACACACACACACATACATACACATTGTTGAGTACTGTTGAAATGTGAGCTATTCACAATAATGAAACAGATGAATCATAACAGTGCATGTGTCACTGTGTTTGTTGTTTTTCGCGTACAATGTAATAAATTGTACATTCACAAGTTATGCAGAATGGTAGTGAGTGAGTTGCATAGTCACATCGGTAGCCATATCGTGACTATGAAAGTCGTATCTTTAAATTTGTAAATGTGTACATGAAATAAAAACAAACTTATATACTTACCTGTCTTCGAAGGACAGTAAAATAACTAATCTATCACAAATGTACACTAAAAACTGGCATGTAACCATAAACACTTTACCCGTACAGTATAAAAATGAGCTATAGATTGCCAACACCTGAAGGTTGATCAACATACTAGGGACTACGGCACGAACAGTACTTTTGCTTCCGGCATTGACCCTAACTGGATTCTGTAAACAGAAATTATCTTGCAAATGTAACAGTAAGTAAATATAGTCCCCCAATGGAACAGCACAAAGCTAATTATAAGTTTGCAATTTCATCTAAGCTGAAACCAACAGAAACCGAGCGGAAACCTACATTACCCAGTATCCAATAGGTTTCCGCAATAGCGGAAACAAAGTCATTTCTCTTTGAATGTTTCAGCGAACTGAAACTAAATGGAAACGCATAATGATAGTTTCAGTTGTAGAAACTTGACGGAAACCTAGATTTGTTAGTTTCAGTTTTGTAAACTATGCGGAAACTCGCATTGTCTGTTTCCGGATACTGAAACCTAGCGGAAACCTACATTACCCAGTATCCGTTAGGTTTCCGCAAAAACGGAAACTAAGTTATTTTTGCTGTGAAGTGAAGAACAACCTCCTCGTGGGCCAATCTGCTGATGTTGACCTCCGAGTGATGTATGTCTCCAGCTGCAGTGTGCAATATTCTTTGGAAGAGCGATATAGGTGAGGTGAGATGAAATTGGGTTTAACGTCGTACTTGAGAATATTTCGCTCATATGACGAGTGCATGCGAGTGTATGTGTATGTGCGGCTGCTTGTACTAGCCCAGACTGAAGCTGGTTTTAAAGTGCTAGCCCACTGAGATACCATGCCGCAGTGAAGCATGAATACCCCACTCAGACACATTATAATGACTCCCAGCCGACCGATCCTTCTTGTACCCATTAATGCCGAGCGCCAGGCAGGGACCAAAAAGTACCATATTTTAACGTCTTGTGGTATGACGCGGTCGGGGATCGAACCCGCGACCTTCCGCTCACCGGGCGGACGCTCTAACCACTACACCACGGGGACGGGCAGAGAGATATAGGCCAGTGGTATTGATATGATAGTATTTTGTTTGTTTGTTGCTTAATATTTCAGCTACATGACTGCGGTCTGTGAATAATTGAGTCTGGTACAGACAATCCAGTGATCAACAGCATGATACGAAGGGATAGATCACATGTCACAACAACATCAGCGGCAATATGATAGTGCATAATGTATATAGTACCGCACAACTAGAATAGTCACTTTTTATACATGTGAGATAACATCGATATTTAGGCAGGTTAGATCTAAATATATAATCGCTATATTCACTGGTCAAGCCTCAGTTGAGCTTTCAACAGTTGCACTCATATAATTATTCCTTTTTTTTAAAGAATTAGACTTGTTATCTGATTTGTAAATAGATATATATGTTATTGTTTGTAGTTTAGATTAGTAACGGAGATTGTTAGTGGCTGTACCCTCAAAGGGGGTTGAAGTAGCGTAAAATTATTGTCCTCCTGAGAGGGTACGTAAGTCCCAAAACATTCAAAGGACATTTAAATTTGCCAGCTGTTTTAAATGTAGTATTTTTGTCATTTTAATTTTGGCTAAATCTTCCTCCCATCGTCAGGGGCTGAAGGGATGATATAAATCCAGCTAGGGTCCATGCAGGTATCAAAAGTAATGTAAGTCGCCATGGTCCCTAGTTTGGTGATCTACCTTCAGTTGCTGGTGATCTATAGCCTATTTTTATATTGTGTTGTGCTCTATAGTTAAAATGTTTTAGATTTAATTACTAGTTTTACATTTATATCTGTGATATTCTAGTTGTTTTACTGTCCTTCGTTGACAGGATTTTATACTCTATCTTTAATTATTGTTAATATCTATGTTGTTTTTGTCACGATATAGATGAAATATCGCCAAAGTGACTTTAAATTTCAACTCACTCACTCACTCACTCATGAGTACCTATTGAAATGGGAGGATCTTCCGTTTTGCATCCCTTGTGATGAAAGAATCACAGTCAAGCATGTCTTGCTTGACTGTGTTGAATATTCCATCACAAGGGATAACTATTTCAAATCACGAAAAATGAAGGATATTTTTAATAATGTCGGTTCTAATTTAATTATTGCATTTTTAAAAGAATTAGATTTGTTAAATGATTTGTAAATAGATAAAAGGCATTTTAAATATGGTAGTATAAATTAGGAACTGCGATTGTTAGTGGCTGTATCCTCGAAGGGGGTTAAAGTATCGAAAGATTATTATCCTTCTGAGAGGGTACGAGTAGTATAGAGGCCTTTATGGCGGCAAGATCTATTTTTAGCTATGAGGCTTTATAGGGTCAAAATCTATTGTTAGACTTCACATAGTCTATTTTTAGATGATGAGTCACTGCTCTCTATTGTATATGGAGATCCATGGTGTGAACACCTGGTGTTTCTATTTTTAGACTCGGAGGGGCGACGTCTATGTGACAGCCAAGACATGGAATGGAAAACTAGAAATTCATGTGAGGAAGTACGAAGTGTACCCGAGTGGTAAGTGCTACCCAACCAAACGAGGCATCGTGCTTACCTTGAAACACTGGCTGGAAGTGTCTAGTGTTCACGTGCAGCTGAAACAGCAGGAAGGTACTCACACGTCCATGTTGGAGGGGAACATGTACGCTTCCTGGGACGACAATGGTATTGATGTGCGACAGTGGGAGATTGATCAGAAAAGTGGTAGAGTGATACCTACCAACCAATGTATTCTGTTGTCCCTAGATCAGTGGGAAAAGCTGGTAGATTGTGTAAGAGTCATGTTTGACTTTGTGCCAGAACTGAAGGACATGGTACCCTGTATGCTTCAGGACGATCATCAAAACCAGATGGGATACTTCCAGTGTTCCTTTTGCAACCCTAGTGACTACAGTTACTGGGTGTAAAGCCATTCTTGGTTTAGACACTGTACTGTGCGGACGTGTTACCATTGGTCTGGGATATCATGGATGTGTGTGGACATTACCCATTTGACAAGACACTCGATTGCTTTGCAATAAAGACTGAATAGACTTCATTCCAGAAAAGACTCGATTCGTTTAAAAACTGGCCAGTGCAGATGAAACAGAGTCCTACTCAAATGGCTCAGGCAGGATTTGTGTACTTAATCAGAGGGGACGCTTGCAAGTGTTTTCAATGTGGTCTCATTCTCAAGAACTGGGAAGTAGATGATGATCCCTGGGCCGAACATGAAAAATGGTCTCCAGATTGTCCGTATTTGGCGCTGGTGGGAGTACCTCAGAAAGAGGTGACCCGTTGGGGTAGTCATGTGGATTTGCAACCAAGAGTGTGATGTAAAATGTGTGACTATTGGAAATAAATCAATGTTAAGAGTATGTCTGCCTTGGTTGTCTATGTATAGTATAAATAGAGGTTTACTCAAATACTAATCTCACTGAGATCCCAACCACGATAAGAGTTTGTTTGCTAGAAATAGTATGGCTAGGTACGTGTTAAAACATTACGAATTTTTAAGGTTCATGTTAATGTTTCAAGACATTGAGGAGATTCGACAAGACATCTTAGAAATGAACAGAGAACAGATTCTTGCCATCAATGGTATTATCAATAGGTTATTAAAGGGAAGATTACCAGTGACTCGATATGAAAGGCGTCGTTTCCTGAGGAAAAATGATAGAAATAACTATCTAGCGGTGTTACGAAGATTAGTTCACCCCCTGTGGACGACAGACAGTAGGTGGAAGAGTCTTTTTGCCAGTAACATGCCAATCGTAGCATTTGTTTTGAAACCACAGTTTGTCAATGCACTTAGAGATGAGGCCATTCAAAATGCCTGGTTGTTTGATAGAGCATTGGCTTAGTATGTTTGGTACACCCGGTTTAGTTTGTCATAGTAGTGCATCCAAACCATCCTGGCAGCGATGTTGAAAGCTACGCCACGCCCAAGGTCAATGAAGATGTCTACATAACAGACCATGGGGGCAATCCAGCTTCATTTAGCCGTGGACCAGTGACAGTGACGCTTCACCTCAGGCCGCTCCCGTTTTTCATCATGAATAATCTACGATACAAACTCTTCGTACCCGATGCTGAAAAATGGACACGATTTTACATGCTCAGGGCTGAAGGGAAAGGAGACCCTTATCATTCTATAACACGTGGAGGAGAAAAATCTGCCATGTTGTCGGTCGATCGATATTTGGAACTGTATGATCCAGAGTGGAAGAAAGACAAACAAAAACCACAAACCACAGAGCAACCTAAGATTAATTTCGTTACCCCTACTCAACAAGTGGTCGAACAAGCTAAAGCCAAGTTGAAGAGAGAAAGGGAAAGTGTCGTGAATAGGGAAAACACAAAGCGAATGAAAACATATTTTTAAATAGAGACGAAAGGCGAAATGTGTCATTTGTAGTAGGACTGTTGACGTGTGAACATTATTATGTATCCCTGTCCTGTATGCTCCAAACAATATGTTTGGGCTCATGACTTGTACCGTCATATTCGAACAAAACATCCAAAAGATATCAAGCAGCAGCAGCAGCAGCAGCAGCAGCCGTCACCACCACCACCACCACCACCACTACAGCAGCAGCAGCAGCAGCAGCAGCAGCAACCAGTGCAACCACATGTGGGTGCTTTGGAAGAATGTAGGCTGCGACATCCATTAACCATGATCGTCTCAGGGCCAACCTCCTGTGGGAAAACCTACTTAGTGAAACAGATTCTAGAAAGGATGAACATTAAACCTTATCCTGAACGTATTATATGGCTCTACAAACGATGGCAGCCCTTGTATAATGCCATTCAAACCCATGTTTATCCCTATGTGGAATTTCATCAAGGCATTCCTTCTGATCTCGAAAAGGATGCATTTCTGGACCCCAGTGTGGTGAATGTGGTTATCCTCGATGACTTAATGTCAACAGCGAGCAAAGATCCACGCATTACAGATCTGTTTACGGAAGGAAGTCATCATCGTAATCTCTCAGTGATCGCCTTGAACCAGAATTTGTATTTCAGTAAGGATCCCACACAACGAAGAAACTGTCATTACCTGCTTCTGTTCAACAACCCTATCGATCAACAACCCATCATGACTTTGGCGAGGCAAATGTATCCAGGTAACACAGACCATTTCATGGAGCCGTTTCAAAGGGCTACCCAGAAGCCTTATGGCTACTTAGTTGATCTAAAACCCCAAACACCTCCCCATATGCGACTTTGTCCCAATGCATTCAGTTTAAAAGGACACCTCCAAGCCAGGACAATTCAGTCCGAGTTAGATGTTCAGTGTGAGCAGACGTGTGAAGAAAACCTCTCAACCATGCCATCTTATTTTTCCTGTTGTGTGTGACATCGCTTAATGATTCAACATCATCGTCCTCATTTTTCATTTCAGGACATTGTTTATCGTGTAAATGTCTTTGTAAGTTATGGTTAGTGCTAAACACTTGACCACAATAGTCACAGTCCACCAGAGGACGTGGTCTCTTCACAGGTGAGAAGTTGTTGTCTTCCTCCCACTGCCTTTTCACTTGGGGTATCCCAGGAGGACCCACTGAAGACTTTTCGGGACACCAGTTTCTTCTGTGTTTTTGCAAATCTTGCACATCTTGAAACATGAGTCCACAGGCATCACAAGATGGCATGGTTGAGAGGTTTTCTTCACACGTCTGCTCACACTGAACATCTAACTCGGACTGAATTGTCCTGGCTTGGAGGTGTCCTTTTAAACTGAATGCATTGGGACAAAGTCGCATATGGGGAGGTGTTTGGGGTTTTAGATCAACCAACAAGTAGCCATAAGGCTTCTGGGTAGCCCTTTGAAACGGCTCCATGAAATGGTCTGTGTTACCTGGATACATTTGCCTCGCCAAAGTCATGATGGGTTGTTGATCGATAGGGTTGTTGAACAGAAGTAGATAATGACAGTTTCTTCGTTGTGTGGGATCCTTACTGAAATACAAATTCTGGTTCAAGGCGATCACTGAGAGATTACGATGATGCCTTCCTTCCGTAAACAGATCTGTAATGCGTGGATCTTTGCTCGCTGTTGACATTAAGTCATCGAGGATAACCACATTCACCACACTGGGGTCCAGAAATGCATCCTTTTCGAGATCAGAAGGAATGCCTTGATGAAATTCCACATAGGGATAAACATGGGTTTGAATGGCATTATACAAGGGCTGCCATCGTTTGTAGAGCCATATAATACGTTCAGGATAAGGTTTAATGTTCATCCTTTCTAGAATCTGTTTCACTAAGTAGGTTTTCCCACAGGAGGTTGGCCCTGAGACGATCATGGTTAATGGATGTCGCAGCCTACATTCTTCCAAAGCACCCACATGTGGTTGCACTGGTTGCTGCTGCTGCTGCTGCTGCTGCTGCTGTAGTGGTGGTGGTGATGGTGGTGACGGCTGCTGCTGCTGCTGCTGCTGCTGCTTGATATCTTTTGGATGTTTTGTTCGAATATGACGGTACAAGTCATGAGCCCAAACATATTGTTTGGAGCATACAGGACAGGGATACATAATAATGTTCACACGTCAACAGTCCTACTACAAATGACACATTTCGCCTTCGTCTCTATTTAAAAATATGTTTTCATTCGCTTTGTGTTTTCCCTATTCACGACACTTTCCCTTTCTCTCTTCAACTTGGCTTTAGCTTGTTCGACCACTTGTTGAGTAGGGGTAACGAAATTAATCTTAGGTTGCTCTGTGGTTTGTGGTTTTTGTTTGTCTTTCTTCCACTCTGGATCATACAGTTCCAAATATCGATCGACCGACAACATGGCAGATTTTTCTCCTCCACGTGTTATAGAATGATAAGGGTCTCCCTTCCCTTCAGCCCTGAGCATGTAAAATCGTGTCCATTTTTCAGCATCGGGTACCTAAGAGTTTGTATCGTAGATTATTCATGATGAAAACGGAGCGGCCTGAGGTGAAGCGCCACTGTCACTGGTCCACGGCTAAATGAAGCTGGATTGCCCCATGGTCTGTTATGTAGACATCTTCATTGACCTTGGGCGTGGTGTAGCTTTCAACATCGCTGCCAGGATGGTTTGGATGCACTACTATGACAAACTAAACCGGGTGTACCAAACATACTAAGCCAATGCTCTATCAAACAACCAGGCATTTTGAATGGCCTCATCTCTAAGTGCATTGACAAACTGTGGTTTCAAAACAAATGCTACGATTGGCATGTTACTGGCAAAAAGACTCTTCCACCTACTGTCTGTCGTCCACAGGGGGTGAACTAATCTTCGTAACACCGCTAGATAGTTATTTCTATCATTTTTCCTCAGGAAACGACGCCTTTCATATCGAGTCACTGGTAATCTTCCCTTTAATAACCTATTGATAATACCATTGATGGCAAGAATCTGTTCTCTGTTCATTTCTAAGATGTCTTGTCGAATCTCCTCAATGTCTTGAAACATTAACATGAACCTTAAAAGTTCGTAATGTTTTAACACGTACCTAGCCATACTATTTCTAGCAAACAAACTCTTATCGTGGTTGGGATCTCAGTGAGATTAGTATTTGAGTAAACCTCTATTTATACTATACATAGACAACCAAGGCAGACATACTCTTAACATTGATTTATTTCCAATAGTCACACATTTTACATCACACTCTTGGTTGCAAATCCACATGACTACCCCAACGGGTCACCTCTTTCTGAGGTACTCCCACCAGCGCCAAATACGGACAATCTGGAGACCATTTTTCATGTTCGGCCCAGGGATCATCATCTACTTCCCAGTTCTTGAGAATGAGACCACATTGAAAACACTTGCAAGCGTCCCCCTCTGATTAAGTACACAAATCCTGCCTGAGCCATTTGAGTAGGACTCTGTTTCATCTGCACTGGCCAGTCTTTAAACGAATCGAGTCTTTTCTGGAATGAAGTCCATTCAGTCTTTATTGCACAGCAATCGAGTGTCTTGTCAAATGGGTAATGTCCACACACATCCATGATATCCCAGACCAATGGTAACACGTCCGCACAGTACAGTGTCTAAACCAAGAATGGCTTTACACCCAGTAACTGTAGTCACTAGGGTTGCAAAAGGAACACTGGAAGTATCCCATCTGGTTTTGATGATCGTCCTGAAGCATACAGGGTACCATGTCCTTCAGTTCTGGCACAAAGTCAAACATGACTCTTACACAATCTACCAGCTTTTCCCACTGATCTAGGGACAACAGAATACATTGGTTGGTAGGTATCACTCTACCACTTTTCTGATCAATCTCCCACTGTCGCACATCAATACCATTGTCGTCCCAGGAAGCGTACATGTTCCCTCCAACATGGACGTGTGAGTACCTTCCCTGCTGTTTCAGCTGCACGTGAACACTAGACACTTCCAGCCAGTGTTTCAAGGTAAGCACGATGCCTCGTTTGGTTGGGTAGCACTTGCCACTTCGGGTACACTTCGTACTTCCTCACATGAATTTCTAGTTTTCCATTCCATGTCTTGGCTGTCACATAGACGTCGCCCCTCCGAGTCTAAAAATAGAAACACCAGGTGTTCACACCATGGATCTCCATATACAATAGAGAGCAGTGACTCATCATCTAAAAATAGACTATGTGAAGTCTAACAATAGATTTTGACCCTATAAAGCCTCATAGCTAAAAATAGATCTTGCCGCCATAAAGGCCTCTATACTACTGGTACGTAAGTCCCAAAACTTTCAAAGTTAAATTTTAGCTTACCATATTTTTAAACGTAGTATAATTGTTCTTTTAAAATGTCCTACAATCGCCAGCTGCTGAAGGGATGGTGTAAATCCAACTAAGGTCCATGCAGGTAGCAAAGGTACTGTAAGTCCCCATGGACGCTAGTTTGGTATTGTACTTTCAGTTGTTGGTGATCTATAGCCTGTTTTTATCTTGTATTGTCCTAATAGTGCTATTAGTTTTTACCTTCCACACTAGTTTCAAATCTGATTGAGATATTCTAGTTGTTTTACTGTCCTTCGATGACAGATTTTATAACATACCCATATTCCATTTCAATGTAAAATGTTTTCGTCACGATATGGCTGAAATATTGCCGATGTGACGTTAAATATTAACTCACTCACTCACTCACTCACTCAAAAGTTCAGACATGAAGCGACCGTTTCCACATTTGACACGACAATGACAAAGAAAGGAGGAAATAAGAATTGAAATTGATTTTGCATCTATTAATGGCTATATTACTGGCTTGCAGGATGTGCTACAGTTCACGCAGGATACGTTGAACTGCCGGGACATCTGGAACATCACTATTTGACAGTAATGATTTTGTCGCAATTTTACAATGAACTCCTCTGAATTCGTATGGTTACATATATACTAGTGTCGCTTATACTTCCCCTCAGTCCCAGCTTCAAGCGAAGGCTCGTGGATGACAATACTATAAGCATCTACCTGCTTCAACAATGTGCCACAACTGGCACTTCATGCTCACAACAATGAAGGTATTTTTGTGATTGGAAAAAAACCCATTACGAGAAGATAACTGAAGGAAGATCTGAATTTATTAATTGCTGTCGCTGGAAATACAGCACACCCCCCCCCCCCCCTTTTCTCTCTAAGGATCTGAACTAACTCACCCACTATGACATTTGCTAATATCTTCCAGTTCGCTCGACCACATCGCGCCTTTTACGTAAACCTAATAAATTCTCTTATTACTGACCAGGATTTGAAATATGCACTGCGCATGAGTGCTGTCAGAATGGTTTATGTCATTTTCAGCTCTGACATGATCTCCTTCGTTGCCATGTGTTTTTTTAATTACTTTTGAACAACGTCGTAATTCTTATCTTTGAAGGGTATTTAGAAGTGGAATGAATAAAAAACGCAAGATTTATGGATGTCAACTTCTTTATTGTGATATACATATTGCTTGTAGTAATAATTGTGATGCAGGGCGGTGGGGTAGCCTATTGGTTAAAGCGTTCGCTCTCCACGCCGAGGACCCGTGTCCTCATATGGGTGCAATGTGTGACACCCATTTCTGGTGCCCCCCGTATTGCTGGAATATTGTTTAAAGCGGCGTAAAACCATACTCATTCTCTCTTGTCATGCCAGAAGGACATAATCTTCCAAAATTATTTCGTTATTGTTGCGGTGATATAGAAAAACAACAGGCCACCAGTTGTTTGAACTCACTCCGTACTTCATTGCATCGCGATACGGCTGCAATATTGCCGATGCGATGTAGCATTTGACCACGCCCACTCATTCACTCACTCACTCACTCTTTGCATGTAGCGCCTGCCTTGGTATCCTGGAAAGAGAAACCAAATGGTAAAAATAGTAGGCATGTGCTTGTGTACAAAGACACACACATAGTTTGTAAAAGTGCCACTATACTAAATGAAAATCTCAAGGTGACCAGAGCCTTTGTTCCAGTGTGTTGTGAGTGTGTGATGTGTGTTGTGTGTGAGACTGTGTGGGGAGCGTTGGCGAGAATACTGCTGCGCAGCGTCGGGTCAAGGTCGCTTAATTGAATATGCAAATTGTGTGAGTGGCGGTTACAACGGAAGGGGCAGATTATGTTTACACTTTTACCGAACACCTGGTGTCATCAGTTCTGTTTCAGTGATACATTCACATAAGTTCAGATGCTTTTCTCCCCAGTGTAATCTGTAACGGAGACTTGTTGTTATCTTGCGTTCTGGTGTAAAACCAACTAAGGTCCATCAAGCCAGCAAAGGTACTGTAAGTCCTCATGATCCCTAGTATGGTGATTTACCTTCAGTTGTTGGCGATCTATAGCCTATCTTTTATATTGTATCGTCCTCTATAGTTAAAATATTTTAGATTTAATTACTAGTTTTAAATATGTATCTGTGATAGTCTAGTTAGTTTCACTGTCCTTTGTCGACAGATATCTTAAATTGATTACCTTGTTTTCATCGCTATACACATGTAGCTGTAATATTGCCGATGCGATGTAAAATTTTAACTCACTCACTCACTCACTCTCTTGCGTTCTGTTAACTGTGGTGGTCAAGGTACACTGTGTTACAAACGTAACACAAAACATGTCGATATCATTACACAAATGTATCTGGAGTTACCTGCCTTTATAACGCTCCAGCCATTCCTTAAACATCAGTCACTTATATTTTAATTGGGTTGTCCCCCCTACATTACATGATTTCAGATGTTATACACTAAAATCATCAAACATTCCTTTCCAGCTTTGCAATAAATTCAACATGAACTATTCTTAAAGTATTACATAAAAATTGGCATGGGATGGAATATTTACATTTCACGTTAACATTATTTCGATTAGATTCACAAGCCAGAATATCAATGTATATATTAAAGAATATAGCATCACATTTATCATACCTTCTACAAACTACACTCTACACAGTTTTCATAACATAATTAGACTTAGCTACATTTCATCGTGTGCCCCATAGTGTAGGGAACCAAGGTACTTTTAAAAATAGATAGGTTCGTCTGGCCCTCCATGACAACGACCGAAACGCCCGTGCACTAGAATGATGGCTAACCGTAGAGGCCGAGGTTGTTGCATTGTCATAATTTACAATGCAACGGACAAATATTTAGCCAAGTCGAACCGGTGATGTATAGTACGTAATGCGTCAGTTTCATATCTGATATCAAAGATGATGTTAAGACATGACATATGTCATGTGGATACCAGTGTTAATTTTGCTAATGTTGGACAAATGTTCAAATTTATAATGGAAAAAACACAGAAAAACACACACACAAACACATGCATGTTTTCATGGGAATGTTAGCTCTTCATTATAGCACACACGCGCGCGCGCGCGTGTGGTGTGCGTGCGATGCGCATGCGTGTGGTTGTGTCTGAGTGTGTGTTTGTGCCTGAGTGTATGCGTGTATCTGAATGTGTGCGGGAGAGTACGGGAGTGTGCTTGTGTCTCAGTTTGTGTGTGTGTGTTTGTCTGTGTAAGTGTGTTTGTGTCTGAGTGTGTGTGTGTGTGTGTGTTTGTGTCTGAGTGTGTGTGTGTGTGTTTCTGTCTGAGTGTGTGTGACCCTGTGTCTGTGTGTGGGTATGTGGCCCTGTGTTTGAGTATGTGTTTATGCCTGAGTGTGTGTGTGTGTTTGTGTCTGAATGTGTGTTTGTGTCCGAGTGTGTTTGTTTGTGTGTGAGTGTGTTTGTGCCTTAGTGTGTTTGTGTCTGAGTGTGTGTCTTATTGTGTCTGATGTTGTGTTTGTGTCTGAGTGTGTGTGTGGTTGTGTGTCAGAGTGTGTGTGTTTGTGTCTGAGTGTGTGTGTGTGTGTGTTTGTGTCTGAGTGTGTGTGACCCTGTGTCTGTGTGTGGGTATGTGGCCCTGGTCTGAGTGTGTGTGTGTGTGTCGGAGTGTCTGAGTGTGTGTGTGACCCTGTGTCTGTGTGTGGGTATGTGGCCCTGTGTCTGAGTATGTGTTTATGCCTGAGTGTCTGTGTGTGTTTGTGTGGAGTGTTTGTTCTGTGTGCGAGTGTGTGTGTTGTGTGCAAAGGTCTTGTGTATGTTTTGTGTGTGTGTGTGTGTTTGTGTCTGAATGTGTGTTTGTGTCTGAGTGTGTTTGTTTGTGTGTGAGTGTGTTTTTGCCTTAGTGTGTGTTTGTGTCTGAGTGTGTGTCTTATTGTGTCTGATGTTGTGTTTGTGTCTGAGTGTGTGTGTATTGTGTCTGATGGTTTGTGTTTGTGTCTGAGTGTGTGTGTTTCTGTCTGAGTGTGTGTGTTTGTGTCAGAGTGTGTGTGTTTGTGTCTTAGTGTGTGTGTTTGTGTCTGAGTGTGTGTGCTTGTGCCTGAGTGTGTGTGTGTTTTGTGTCTGAGTGTGTGTGTTTGTGGCTCTCTGTGTGTGTGTTTGTGTCTGAGTGTGTTTGTTTTTGTCTGAGTGTGTTTGTGCCTGAGTGTGCGTCTTTGTGCCTGAGTGTCTGAGTGTGTTTGTGTCTGAGTGTGTGTGTTTGTGCCTGAGTGTGCGTCTTTGTGCCTGAGTGTCTGAGTGGGTGGTTAAGCTTGTATCTGAGTGTGTGGGGGTGGGTATGCTTATGTCTGAGTGTGTGTGTGGGTATGCTTGTGTCTGAGTGTGTGGCGGTGGGTATGCTTGTGTCTGAGTGGGTGGGTGTTCGAAGAAGTTTGTGTGTGTGTGTGTTTGTCTGTGTAAGTGTGTTTGTGTCTGTGTGTGGGTATGTGGCCCTGTGTCTGAGTATGTGTTTATGCCTGAGTGTGTTTGTGTTTGTGTCTGAATGTGTGTTTGTGTCTGAGTGTGTTTGCTTGTGTGTGAGTGTGTTTGTGCCTTAGTGTGTGTTTGTGTCTGAGTGTGTGTCTTATTGTGTCTGATTTTGTGTTTGTGTCAGAGTGTGTGTGTGTGTTTCTGTCTGAGTGTGTGTGTTTGTGTCAGAGTGTGTGTGTTTGTGTCTGAGTGTGTGTGCTTGTGCCTGAGTGTGTTTGTGCTTGAATGTGTTTGTGCCTGAGAGTGTGTGTTTTTTGTGTCTGAGTGTGTGTGTTTGTGGCTCTGTGTGTGTGTGTTTGTGTCTGAGTGTGTTTGTTTTTGTCTGAGTGTGTTTGTGCCTGAGTGTGCGTCTTTGTGCCTGAGTGTCTGAGTGTGTTTGTGTCTGAGTGTGTGTGTTTGTTTCTGAGTGTGTGTGGGTGGTTAAGCTTGTATCTGAGTGTGTGGGGGTGGGTATGCTTATGTCTGAGTGTGTGTGTGGGTATGCTTGTGTCTGAGTGTGTGGGGGTGGGCATGCTTGTGTCTGAGTGGGTGGGTGTTCGAAGAAGACACGGAATCAAGATTGAACTGACTAAATCACTCTCTTATTAAGAAAAAGAAAAAATATATTCCTGAATCATATTAACTGTACCTTAATATCATTGTTCGCAACCGCGATCACACAGAATGTCTGCAAGGAAGTGAATACAAAATGCAATTGAGAAAGTGGTCAAATGTAATACATATATATTTGGGATTACACTTTCTCAGTAAAGCTGGTTGAAAAACATGATCGAATGGTATTCGATTCCCGGAAATTACAAAACCATTCGCTGCGTATTAATACGTACAAACATCGCACACACCATTGTATTGTTATGTCGTCAGCAGTGGTGACGTCATTCAAATCATACTGTGACGTAAAGTCCAAATGACGTCACAAATGAGCAGTTCCTGATGCTACCATGGGAGACAGACGAAATGGCCGGCTGATGACATTTCACTGTTGTACTCGTACTCGATGTCAATGAGTGCAAACCGAAAAACGTGTGTTGACCTTTTGGTTTACTTTTGTGTTTACAATGACGATAAACATCATGTGTTGGCCAATTTCCGGGTGTTGTTGAGTATTTAAAACACGGGAATACATTTTCAAATGAAATATTCCCGTTGTTAAAATACCCAATAACACCCGGTAATTGGCCAACACATGATGTCTATCTCCCTAATTCGAGCCAACACTACTGGACTCAACCCAACAAAAGTACTAGATTCTATACGTAACTGAGAAAGCGTAACCCCAAATATAACATGCGAACACGGAAGAGTTTTACAATCTACGGAAAGTCCTCAATATACCGAACGAGGTCCTTATTATAATGCACGAGTCTGTGACACAATAGCGACTATACTGCGACCTCATCAGCAGAGAGCACTATGACTGTGTGCTGCAACGGAAGGTCATTTCAACTATCCTATGTCAGAGTGTAAATTTGGAACCCAGCGGAAACCGAACAAACTGAAATATGTCCTTGATATTTGCAAAGTGTTATGCTGATATCTTAATATGTTTTGATATTACCATAAACATACTGTGTGAAAACAAATAATTCATTGTGAGATACTAACACATAAATAGTATTTACATGGCGACCACATACACATAGATGCTGCAACTGGAACACGAATCATGCTCTTGAAAGGGTGACAGTGATCCACCGACTGATGCGGGTACCTCACAGGACAACTGTATTCAATGACACG
The DNA here is from genome assembly GCF_003918875.1 of Haliotis rubra. Taxonomy (NCBI): domain Eukaryota; kingdom Metazoa; phylum Mollusca; class Gastropoda; order Lepetellida; family Haliotidae; genus Haliotis; species Haliotis rubra. The sequence continues at coordinate 370,224 of NW_025767075.1, forward strand.
TGGGAAACATAGTCGTGAGATCATTCACTGCTACTTTGATACACACGGAAGTTTAACTCATCAGGATTTACATTTAAACACGGTTACCAGGGCTGTCAATTTGCCCAAGGCTTGTTGTTCCTAAACTATGTTCTTAGCATTTGCTAGTCCCCTATTACCACCCGACAGCCATCATTACACAAACACACAAACAACAGGCATTCATTTCGCTCCTATCGTCGCATACATACATACATCCTCCCTTCGGATACACAACATACACACACACACAGTGTGCGAAATAGTTTCCAAATTCTGTTAGCCAGTCGTACTAGCTATGCCTGAAATTTATTAGTTCACAAAATATATCACTAGTCCAAACTTTGACACGGGTTGCATCATTAAGCTGCTAATATGATTAACATTTTTATCAGGCCATAAACATGAAAGATTTAAAAGTGTGTTATAACTTAACAAGTCGGAGAGAGTGATATATTTACAAAATGGCCCCTTGAAAATTCACTAGCAAGTCGGGCCAGTGACTGTGAAATTTGCTGGCACGACTGGATTTTCACTAGCCACGGGCTAGCGGGTAAGTGGCTATTTTGCGTGTGCGCGCGCGCACGCACACACACACACATTCACACACTCCGACGAGGGAGCGCTCCCTGAGAGAAGTGAAGGGGGCAGGGGCCCGGGGCTGATGATGAGTCTGACCATCCTGACAGACCAGGATCCCCATCTTTACTGCATCTGTCTACTTAATTCAGCAAATAATATTACGTTTCTTTCTCAGTCAGAGTAACGAGTCGTTTAGTCAGGTCCGGTGGAACGTAGGCGGAAATATATAAATGTAATGTCTAAACTAGGATGACTTAGTGTGGGCGATACTTTGGTATGATGCATTTCCAATCTCATACAATGCGACCCTCGTGGTGGTATCTAATTTCTGTCGGTATTGTCTACAGAATTGGGACCGACATCAGTGCGGCGACAATCCGTGAGTGATTTGGTATATGTCATAATTTAACTCCTACCTTGTCAAGCATATAATCCTCGATGTCTCGTGTGTAACCATGTTCCTGAATAATCATGCCCAATTCAATAACGTCCATGTTGAATTAATTAAGTATTTGTAAATAGATAAATATTTAAAAAAATGGTATTTTACTTGAGCAGCTGAGATTGTGAGTTGCTGTATTCTCACAGGTGGTTGAAGTATTGTAAAATTATTGTCCTCCTGTAAATTTAAACTTGTGGCTTAAACAGCGGAATTTGCATAAAATGCGTATAAGGTCCTTGTTATGACAAAGTTTCAATATGTATTTATCAGGTTTTCAGGTATTGGCATATATAGTTGAAATGTTTTAGAGTTCATTGCTAGTTTTAAATTGGAATCTGAAATAAACTAGTTATTTTACTGTCCATGTTGAGATTATGAAATGATAACTTGTTTTTAGTCACGAAATGGCTGAAATATTGCCGATGTGACTTAAAATCTAACTCACTCACTCACACTCTTTCTTTCTCTCTTTCTGTCTCTCTCTCTCTCTCTCTCTCTCTCTCTCTCTCTCTCTCTTATGTAAGTGGCAATAAATATATTGTACACCACACAGTGCATTTTTCCATGTTTGTTGTTCAGACGAATTTTGTGTGAGTGTGTGTTTGTGTTTTTGTTTGTTTCGTTCCATAAAGAATAATAGTTAATTTGTCGTTTCACTGTTTCAGCTGCTTATGCTCGCCTTGGAGGACCTGTGACTGTGACCTGGGCGATGTCTCCCATCAAGGAGTTCATCGTAAAGAAAGAATACAGGGTAATGTTTCAGATAACCGGCAACAAGAAAGTGACAATTGCTGATAAGGAACTGAGAACCAGGATTAACGTCAACACAGTGTCCTACACAGGTCGAACCTTCAGTTTCCATCTGTATAACGTGACCTCCTCTGACGCTGGTCAGTACAGCTGTTACGTGTACTCGTCATTTCCTCATTATAGACAAGTCAGAAAAGCAAACTGTGGACAAACACTTCACGTTGTAGGTGAGTACCTGTCGAAAGGTATAATATTGTAATCCGCACGTGTGTCGTTGCTGACTTTGCTTCATAAAGCATCATTCATGTGCTTGCCGGTTACAGGTGTGTATCCGTTTCATAACATTGTGAAACATTACACCCCCCCCCCCCCCCCCCCCCCACTTGGTAACTATTAGATCCATTATACACACTGTTTGTATAATACCTTGACAGTAGGGAGGATAAATTTAAAACGTTTAAGATAATTTTACCTTGAATGACTGAAATAAAGTGCTGAAATGTTCGGTGACAAACAAAGTTTTACGGCACTGTTACAAGGGCTATGGCCTAGGTAATCACACACGCTGTATGACATGCAACAGGCTACAAAAACTCTTGGGCTATGGCGCCTGAATAGCACGCATAGTTACGCGCCAGACATTAGCGTGTGTCTCGGACTGGGTTCTGTGTCCAAAGGAGTCATAGGATATCCGTAAAGAGCGCTCCAAGGAACACAACTCTATGAGGTTCGCTTGAAATAATGCTCGGCCGGCAGAGACTACGAGAGTCGATTCAATGCAACGTTGCATCAATTCATTCGAATTTTTAATTCAATTGTAATCTAAATAGGTGTTTATTTATTTGTTCGGGGGGAATAAATTACCAGTTAGCTTCCCTGAGGGCTGACAAGAGAAATGCATTACTTATGATAAGGAAAGAGTGGTGTGAAATACTGCCTTAAAGAGTTGATTCCTTGCTTTCCAGATGTTCAAAATCCCTATATTATAACGAACCAGGAATTGGATAGCAACAGAGCCCTAAATCTGACCTGTCTCTGTAAACTATGGATATATCCTGATGGTTCCCCAACTGTCTCAGTCTTATGGAGAGAAAACGATGGACCATTGTATAGTGGACACAGCAGTCAAATGACGTCTTCTGAAATGTGGAGTCTTGTGGATGACGGGAGACAGATAAACCACACGAGTATATTGACTATTCGTGATGGATGGCAGCAAAACGACAAATATAAGTGTCGTGTTGGAGTAGAGAATGTTCAGTCGGAATGGAGTGAGGAGATTTACCTGCTATGTGAGTAGTTTCTTCCTATTTCCTAACCGTGAAGGTCCGGGTTAGAATATTGATCTTCAGTAGCCCATGCTTCTGGTAAGTGGCGACTAACGGGATCGGGTGATCAGGCTCGCTAACTATAGCTGGAATATTGCTGATTGCAGCGTAAAACTAAACTCACTCACTCACTCTTCCTATTTCCGCATCTCCCCACTTTTCGAGTAGTGAACACGTGGACTCATTGTAACTGATGGCACTGAATAATTAAACGGTAGATACACATTCACAGCATTATACAAATAAAAATGTCTTTCGCAGACTGGTCTGATGACAACAAGAACTACACGGTGTTGCCAGAAGGAGATGATGCCATGATGACGTGGGAGGTGCCTTCAATGGACAGCGGGTCCTACATTTCGTCTCCCTCGGGTCAGCATCTGATGTGGAAGCTGTCTAATAGATGGAATGTGGGACACGCTTACATCTCTCGATTGGAGATCAGGGGAACTCGCCCTTCATCTGAATCTGTCATTGTACGTTTACTGCTTCACAATATCACCGGAAGTGATGCAGGCGAATACCTCTGTGTCAGCGGACACCACCACGTTCCCCAGTGTGGACACACTCTCATTGTCTCCCGTGAGTATTATTACATACTGATAGTCAGTTGTAGCAAGTGTTTAACGACCACATGTCTCGACGACGTCATGACAAAATGTTATATTTTAGAAAATTCTAGCTTTCTTCAAGGCATCAATGTTGTTCTTGTTGCATAATTCCATTTCTTACATTCTTCAACAAGACAAGGTTTACTCTTTGTTGAAGGGAGGCCAGTGAAGCCCACTATCAACGCCACACATCAGTACCCGTCTACCTCACTGACATGCTCCTCGACGTCCCGAAGTCTTCCCCAGGACCACCACCTCGCCATGACCTACAGCTGGAAGAGAGACAACACGGGCCTTCTGGGTGGAGGGAAGTATCAGATGTCAGGCTCCACTTTAACAATCACTGATGTCCGAGAAGTGGGAACTATTCATGCCAGAGTACAGAGGTAGATGGACAGGCCTCAGAATGGAGTAGCGAGTTTGAACTGAATGTTCAGCCACGTAGGTATTCAGCCTTATATATTGGTATTACTTTTGATTAACTTATATTGCTTTGGCACACCTTCTGCATCAAAAGTAGTCACATGCCGTTGAATGCCAAGGGGTATCAAATGGACATGAATGTCAGTCACAAAACAAATTTTGTCACGGTTAACATATCTGCCACTTGTCCCAAGAGTCCTTTTGCAATCTACATATTAGGTGAATTGATATTATTCCCTTCAATATTGTTCAAGGTAGCACGTTGTTGCTTGTTGAAGAGACATCATATTTTCAATAGGCAATATTAACGTTTAGCAAGTACAGAAGATCAGCCATGCTGAAAATGAAATTATCCAAATCAATGCAAATGATAGATTGGAAGTGCTTACTTATATTTTGATACAGATTGTTTTCAAACATTTTGAAATAAAAAGTTCTGCATTTCTTGGATAAGAACTTGCTAATACGGCTACGCTATTAGTTTCTTTTCTTTTTTGCAGGAAGCAACGGTACTATAACGGCTACACGTGAGTTTGTTTCAGATTTGATTTTCAAACAGAAATCGAAATTAACAAACTCTTCAAAATGAATTAACTCCAGAACATTAATGTGTAAGATTTTGTATTTGATCTTATGACAGTTTTGTGCTTCACATCATGTTATTTCTTCTTCGCCACAGAATGCACCCTGTTTCGGATAAAAATCCTTATGACTTCAGGAACAAATTATGAATAGTGAGCTCAAACCCAGATTATTTGATATATTTAAATAATGATAATTTGAATTACGACTGATATTTATCAAACAATCATATTTATGTCATATTCATATGATATCCATATCATATTCTGATACCTGAAATTCACCTGATGGCATCATTAGTCTCTAACCTGCCTACGATTACTTTGACACAATAGGTCATGCATTGTGATCGTTATGTTAATCTATTTAATACAATACCTATGTGTGTTTCAGATACGACTTTACCTGGCACTATCATTGGCTGTGCAATAGCGGCTATCACTCTGATCGTTGCTGCTATTGTGCTACTTGTTCGACAGAATGATGCGAGAGGTACATTTTCGTAATTTTATACAAGCTTACTATACTGGTCGTAACTCTATAATTACATGAATGTTTGTTTTTTACAATTACACTGTTGCATAAATGACCACTGTATTTCAGATAGTTTTAACAAAGCCATTCCAATACGGCGATTTTCTATTGTACATCTGGTGAGGTAGAAATACATAGCTATTACGGCTGTGATAGTCTGGAGTTATACTGCTAACCCACTGATGTACCACAGTTTAACATAGATAACCCCCTAAGACAGGACAGGGCGTCTAATGTTTCTTGTATTATATAAAAACGGTATTCAATGGTGTATTATATCACAAAACTCCAGGCAGGGTAACAACTGTGTTTCCCCCCAGATGCGCTATCCACTGTACCATGAAGACGATTGACCCAATGATATAGATTTACGAAAGACAAACTTCATAACAACATATTTTTGTGTGTGTTCTTGCAGAATGCTGGAAACGAAGGTAGGTCCAGTAGTTTTAATATATTGTGTCATCCTCCTTTAAAATGGATGAATAACATCTAACGTGTTTGTAGCACTACTCTGGCTTCGTCACTGTGGGACAGCATCAGTGGCAATCACGCATTGTTGCCCTGCAGTGAACTGATCCTGGATCTTCGACTGTGACCAGCAAATGATTTAGCAACTTGTATGCGCCGTTTAAAAACGGGCAATGAATAACCAACCCTTAGCGACAGTTCGTTATGAACAGTGAAAACATATGCATGATGGCGCATAGTGAGAGTATTCTGGTCCATCAAATCTTAATGAAAGTTTCCTGCAGTGATATCAATCTTTTGTAATGTATTTCAGCACTATTTGTAGTTTGTTTAGTTGTTGTTTAACGCCGCACTCAGCAATATTCCAGCTATTCTAGCGGTCTGTAAATAATCGAGTCTGGACCAGACAATCCAGTAATCAACAGCATGAACATCGATCTGCGCAATTGGGAACCGATGACATGTGTCAACCAAGTCAGCGAGCCCGACCACCCGATCCCGTTAGTCGCCTCTTGCGACAAGCATAGTCGCCTTTTGTGGCAAGCATTGGTTGTTGAAGACCTATTCTCCCCCGGATCTTCATGGGTCTGAACGTGATGATGACGAACTCACAGAAGCCTGTGCCGATGGAGTTACTTCCATGTCCAGAGCACTATAAAAGTCCTGGACAGGCACCTCTGAAGGAGTTACTTCCATGTCCAGAGCACTATAAAAGTCCTGGACAGGCACTTCTGAAGGAGTTACTTCCATGTCCAGAGCACTATAAAAGTCCTGGACAGGCACTTCTGAAGGAGTTACTTCCATGTCCAGAGCACTATAAAAGTCCTGGACAGGCACTTCTGAAGGAGTTACTTCCATGTCCAGAGCACTATAAAAGTCCTGGACAGGCACTTCTGAAGGAGTTACTTCCATGTCCAGAGCACTATAAAAGTCCTGGACAGGCACTTCTGAAGGAGTTACTTCCATGTCCAGAGCACTGGACGGGACAATCATTGATCAACGGCATGATCATTGATCTAAGCAACTGGGATTAAGATGACATGTGTCAACCAAGTCAGCAAGCCTGACCACCCATTCCCTTCAGTCGCCTCTTACGACGAGCATGGGCCACTGAAGACTAATTCTAACCCGGATCTTCACGGGTCAGTACAATTTGGGCATATGGTGAAAATACATCATAGTGAGGTGCATGGCATACAGGTTTAGTTACGAGGTTGTACTAAAAGCGCTCTATGAACGTAGTAGACTAAGGGACCGTAGCGCCTTACACAAGCATGGTTTGTTCATCCCAGGGGTGACGGAAAATGAAACACATCGTATTCATTTAGATACGTACAACGTTAAAGCATACTAATATCAATCATACAGTCAATGTCCGTATTATATAAGCAACGCCATTGCAAAAGGTACGTGGATCTAGTATTAGTTGATGCATAATATTAATCAATGTGTGTTGTCATATGTCATGTATGATGAACTATCCCTATATCCACAGGTTTCAGAGCTATATCATTCCAACCGAGAATACAGGAATGTCACTACGAGACTTGACAGATCCTGATTATGACGTCATTAATGAAAAGTGTATGGTACACCTCGGAGGGTCTGAAGGACAGAAGGTAGATGGTACCAGTTGCTCGCTGTCTGAGACGGTCAGGTCCGTTAAGTCCAGTCTGGAACACCATTTAAACAAAACACATCGCAGAGGAGATTTGGTTCACGCTCAACTAGACATTCCTTTACAGTCAGAGATCGCAGTACATCCGAGAGGAATGTCAAAGGGAATTTCAGACGTAGATGGAAGTGTGTCTGTCAGTGAATGCGAGGTGGTGCGGGAACTTGACACTGTCCACCATGATGATTCTTTAATTCCGTTACGCCGGAAACACGATCGGGGTGAAGGCGTAAAAGGAGATACGAGTTCAGCTGGATCTGGATGGGCTACCTCCCCTGTAGATGCTCAAGCGGGCACCGTGTTGCGAATCATGTCTGACTTAGACAATATCATTGCTGAAACAATCACCCTACTCAATCAAAGGGAAGGGCGACACACCAGTACAGAGAGAAATATCAAAGGAGAGAATGTTGAATCCCATCAGGATCGGTCAGGGGAAGCAATATCTGAGAGCGTTGATACGATTGCGACACAACAGGAGAGACGTTGTGAGTACAGCATAGAGCCATTGTCCAATAATGGTGTTAACGTACATGATGAAACGGAACTCCTCGGCAATGACGGATATGAAGGTTTCATAGCGCAAGGTCAGGGCGATGACTATACTGTATTATAACTTGACCGAAGCCGTTTGAGTTGACTGGGCAGTGCGGTAGCCTAGTGGTTAAAGCGTTCGCTCGTCACGCCGAAGGCAGGTTTCGATTGTCCACATGAGTACAATGTGTGAAGCCCAATTCTGGTACCCCCGCTGTGATATTTCTGGAATATTGCTAAAAGCGGCGTCAAACTCAACTCACTCATTCACTCACTTTGAGTTGACTAAATCTGCTAAATATCTATCTTCATCTGGAGATGTAACGCGTGCCCTCTCGTCACCCTCAGACACCCATCCACCGATCCACCCACCAGGATCCTGCGCGCTGAGGTGGAGACCACGTGATGCTCTTGGCGAAGGAGCCTGAGAGTTTCTTTAGAAACAATTTGTTTTTCAATCTTTCTCTATATACCCTTCTGTAGTCTAGATAACCTGTTGCTTCATATGCGTATTCAGAAGTGTATTCTATATGCGTAACATGGACTGATTACACACAGCCCCCGTGTCAACTGATACGCGTCATCTCTTATTAGTGTTGTTTTATGTTTCTCTGCATATTTATCAACTTGAGCCCGGTTGTACACAATACCATTGTGTGCGTGTCTATTATTCATTCAGATAATATCGTAATAATCGTTAATGCAAAGCTATTGTTTATTAAGCTTCATATTTTATATGTACATATAACTGTTATGAGCTACATCGTCTCCTGCACACTGTTTATAATGATGCTCATATAGAATAAAATTTCATTGAACCCCGAAAGGTTGTGTTTGTTTACCAACAGAAAATTCATCAAATAATTCTGCATAAAACATTCACGAATGAATTGTTGCTTCAAAATCGAATATAGACGTGAATACTGAATCACATGTTGCTGTTTGTTGTTTTAATCATCTTACAAAAATAACTTCCTGTGCAACTTGGTCAGGGGAGTCCCCAAGCTTTCATAAAAGCTGCATGACTAAGGCTGACACAGTATTTCATAATATCCGAGAATTGCATGTCCAAAACAACAAACTATGTATGAGATCGACACATATTGATATTGTGTCTATGCCCGATAAAGGTGGAAACAATTCACTATATACAGTCATGTAGTTGTCTGTATTTGTGAAACATGGATGGCATATATCTATCACATTCATCTTCATACAGAGTTTTGTCAGGCATTGCATATTTATGATATTAAACAGGTTAAAACTCTCTCAACAACTATTTACTACAGACTGGCTGCAAACAACTACGGTCTACTTGTTCGTTCAGATTGTCGGGGGGGCGGTGGGGTAGCCTAGTGGTTCAAGCGTTGGCTCGTCATGCCGAAGGCCCGGGTTCAATTCCCCACATGGGCACAATGTGTTAAGCCCATTTCTGGTGTCCCCCCGCCGTGATATTGCTGGAATGTTGCTAAAAGCGGCGTAAAACTAAACTCAGTCAGTTAGTCAGATTGTCGGCTTATGTCAATGTGGTATTCATGTGATGTGCACGTTCAGTTACGTCATTCTTTCACCTTTGAACGCTGCGTAAAGCGGATACAATAGTCATGTTGAGCGAGATGGCTGACTGTTTGATCAAAGGTCGTGTTTCAGTGTCTGATTTCCCTGTTACAGATTCGGGTATATCAAAAGCTTCGTAGTAAACAAGGAACAGCATGCTCATTTCATGCTGCAGACCATTGCTAGATGGAATATGTTGAGTCTGGGCGCCTGAAAACTTGACACGTACACAAATAGGCAATGCACACATTTCATACAAACACTCATGTGCACATCAAACTGTGGCGCATATAGGGTTGCGCAACACAGAGAAAATGACCAGTCTTCGTATATGCATGCTTGCTTCCCTCGCATATACGAAGACTGGTCATTTTCTCTGTGTTGCGCAACCCTATTTGCGCTATAGTTTGCCTGTGCACGAATGCACGCACACATCTACAGCATCACCTCCCAGTGTGTTCAAAACAAATCTTTCACTGACTTCACTTGACCAAAACATGGCGAACCAACAAAGACGAATGTGGCATTCATGACAATTATTTTTCAAACAAACATTAAATAAAGGATAGATTTTTTTCAAACCCAAACTATCATCGGCATCATGCAATTTCCACGTGTTTCCCGCAAGGCAAGCATCAGCGAAAGTGAAACACTGTACTAATATACCAACGTGACAGCGTTCATGTAAAAATCATGGGGGGTGGGTGTGGGTGTGTGTGTGTGTTTCAGAAAGTACTGCTATCTGCCGTACAACGGGGTCCCTGTTTTAAGGCCCAAATTAGCTGACATCTGAGCAGTTATCATAACCTCGTCATTTCTGTTTCCGTAGTGAAAGTTCAGAAACAATGTTGGTTTTCACGGAACTAGCAAGTTTTACATAGTGTCACCGCGTACGCCCTCGTATAACTAACACGTTTTTATTGGATCAGCACAGACCGGTGGAAACAGAAGGTTTATAATAATGATATTTATCGCACCGGTTTAGTTATATGCAATATTGTGGTGATATGATCACAACTGCACCTAAAGATAATATGCAACCATGCAAAATTATATGCTTGCATGCTTAAGCAACGTGCATACCTCCTCCTTCAAACCATGTATATAATAAACCTTTCTTGGTGGATATGTACGTAGTCGTTCTTAGCTACAGATATACAGACGAAGATGATATCGGAGTGAGTGAGTGAGTTAAAAGTTAACGTCACATCGGCAATATTGCAACCATATGGTGACGAGGATTTGAATAATAAATAACGCTGTAATAACTAAAGTCAAATTATAAAACCCTGTCAACGAAGGACAGTAAAATAACTAGAGGATCACAGATATAGATATAAAACTGGAATGAAAAGCTAAAAACGTTTAACTATAGAAGACAATACAATATAAAAGCAGGCTATAGATTGCCAACAACTGAAGGTAGATCACCATACTAGGGACTCGGAGCATCGGAAAGAGCAGGAAACTACCTACTAGGGTTAGACGGATCTGGGGTGACAACTGGCTGGTATTTCTGTGATAGTGATTTTCAATGTCAGTTGGTCAGTTGAAACAATGCCATTTCACTGATTGTATTAGCAATACGATATGACGTCATCCATTTTCAAAGATGAAACATTGCACTACATCATTCATCTTCAGTGGAATATCTGCGTTGGGTTGGCATTCTGAAAATACCAGAATATGCTAACCCGTCAGAGGTCGCCTTACCCGCTCCGCCACCGCGACTTCCACAATAATGTGCTGGCGATTAGGTGCCTGACTCTGAGGTTGTGGGTTCGAATCCCGTGACTCAACCTAACAAAAGTACTAGAATCTGTACTTTCCTAAGAAAGTGTAATCCCAAATATAACATATGTTACATTCGACCACTTTCTAAATGGCATTGTTTAGTCATAGCTTTCGGCCACTTATCAGAGGGCTACACATAGTCCGCAGTCTAGACTACCAGTTTCCCATTTTTCGTGGAAGCCGCGGTGGCTGAGCGGGCTAGGCGGCTGACTTTGTGTGCTGGCAATTAGGTGCCTGACTCTGAGGGTGTGGGTTCGAAAGTGTAATCCCAAATATAACATATGTTACAATTTTCATACGGTTTTTTTCAGCTAGAGTTATCACAGAGTATCAATTGTAAACGAGATCTTTTCTTTCATACGCCAAGTGCGTGAGTACAAATTTACATCTCATATTCGTAAGATAATCGAGAGTGATTCTTCTCTGTGGCGGACGTGTATTTTGCATTCTTAATCTAGATTATTCACAAAAAAAGCAAGATAATATATGGAATGACCCTCAGTGGTTCTAGTTAGAAATTGTTCTGATGTTTGACCATGTTCGTATACACGGTACATCCTATCAGTTCACAAATCTATAATGTTTTTAACAGTATTGTCGTCAGTCATCGCTTACACAGTACATATACTATCGGACTGTAACTGTGCATAGCATAAAATAAAAGTTATTTCAAAAGTATATAAAAACATCCCTAAATAAACATGTAGCACAGCACTTTGCAAGAACTTTGATGTCACGTATCGCGCATTGCAAGTGCACTTTGTGCACAATGAACGCACTCACTTCTTGCATGCCTTTTGACACCTGAAGTTCACACACATGATGTTGAAAAATGAGTGAGTGAGTGAGTTTAGTATTACGCCGCACTCAGCAATATTCCAGCTATTTGACGGCGGTCTGTAAATAATTGAGTCTGTAAATAATAATCGCCTCTCACGACAAGCATGGGTTAATGAAGATCAATTCTAATCCGGACCTTCACGGGTCGTTGAAAAATTAAGAACAGTTGATTATTCGCTAGCCACCTGAATGTTGTGGAAAACACACGTAAATTTCAAACTAAACTGCGCGTACGTCATGCCACGAGTTACAGAGAACCTCCGTCTCACTGAGGTGAGTAATCAGAAATCGAAAGTGAGTCAGAAACCAGTTTTCTTGTTTGTATGTTTAAGATTTCGAACACAAAGTTCGTCACTTTAGGGTAAATCAGAACAACTCAAACGGAAATATTTTTCAATCCTTCTGTTTAAATAATTGTTTCCTCATACACTAGTAAGTCAAAAAATAAATACAGTTGATCTTTGTCGGTAGTACAGAGGCACAATGCGACACGTGTGGAGCTGCTTACTTTATGCTGGAGTTTTGTACTACCTTAGGAATGGTAACTATTCTCAAGCGGCAAGTAAGCAATGCTAATTTGATTTTACTTACATAGCGTCCCTTCGTGTATATTCGGTCTATTATCTTCAGCACACAGAAATGTGAACACTGTTTACTGTTCCTGCATTTCTGCTTAAAGTTTGTATGTGAAGAATGTTTTCGTTCTGTGACATGTGAAGCGGAATATAATATATCAGATTTAATAACAGAGGTCCATCAGTTTAATTACAGCGAGTAAATCAACTGACGTTTTATCGTGTCCTGCTGTTTAAGCGTCTGTGTTCATCTTGCAGTACCTATATCCTGGTCTTACAAGAGATGTATTTCGTACTGGAGCTTGTGCTGGTTTGGCGATCATTGCAATATTTCAGCTGATCAATAATGTGTCTCTATTTCAGCTGCTGCAGGCGACTATGCTCGCCTTGGAGGACATGTGACTGTGACCTGGGCGATGTCTCCCATCAAGGAGTTCATCGTAAAGAAAGATTACAGGGTAATGTTTCAGATAACTGGCAACAATAAAGTGACAATTACTGATAAGGAACTGAGAACCAGGATTAATGTCAACACAGTGTCCTACACACGTGGAACCTTCAGTTTCCATCTGTATAACGTGACCTCCTCTGACGCTGGTCAGTACAGCTGTTACGTAGACTCGCCATTTCCTCCTTATAGACGAGTCAGAAAAGCAAACTGTGGACAAACACTTCACGTTGTAGGTGAGTACCTGTAGAAGGGTGTAATATTGTAATCCGCACGTGAGCTTATTGTGTACTGTATGTTTTCAAACCAAACTTTGTGTTGTTGCTGACTTTGATTCAAAAAGAAACATTCACGTGCTTGCCGGTTACAGGTGTGTATCCGTTTCATAGTATTGCGGCAACAATAACCCCCCATTAAACGTTTAAGATACTTTTACCTAGAATTACTGAAATAAAGTGCTAAAGGCGATGTTGTCACCAGGATGAATAGGGCCCGTAAGTAGGTCACGGCATTTTGCGAGACTTTAGTACTTCCGGTGACAAACAACGTTTTACGGCACTCTTACAAGGGCCATGTCATGGGTAATCACACTCGACACATGCTGTCTGACTATGACATGCAACAGGCTACTAAAACACTTGGGCTATGTTGCATGAATACTCGACAGTTAACTGACCGAACTTTCACAGTGATTACTTAGACGTTACGGAAATTAGCAGAAGGGTCAAATAGGTGGTTACGGAGGTTACGTATCAGTATGACTTTAGACTGCTGACACTTACGAATGATCGCGATGTTATTAGACACACTCGTCCATTTCCAAGGGATACAAACTTTGAGTGGCCCAACACGGCGCAAAATGATCATGAAAACGGACACAGTCGTCAGAAGTCGAATTCACAAATACACGTGAAGGACCGGCTATTTCTTTCTCCGTTGGGTGGCTTTGTGAAAGGGAACGTTGTAGGAATCATCATGTTATATCAACAGCTTCATCGTGCTGTTTTGACGTTAGAGGTGAAGTATGTAACTGCTAATTTCATAGGAACAGGCCTAACCATTATTTACAGGTGCATTTACTTGCAAGCTTTGATCATACGGCTTCCATCCTTTATACCGCCTGAGATGATGGTACAACTTTTAGAGGCCCAGAACAGTCCTTATCAATCGTTTTTATAACAAATTATATGTATATTTATGTTTGGATGTGTGCAGGGTCAACAATTATATCGAATATACTGCTTTCCTGTACATAATTAGGAAAATTACAAAATCGAATAAAAGAACAGTATATTTAAATTAGTTCCTGTTTATAAATATTTTAGCGTCATGAATTATAGGTTATATTTAAAGCTAACGCTCTTTCATACCCTGGGACTTGCTGTAAAATGCATCCTTGCATGTAACACAGTACCCAAATATTGCATTATCCCATGACATTGCTTGTAGAGAGTATCAATCACTGGGAGGGGTCAAACACATTCATTGCCCCCAGTAACCCCGCGGCTAGTTAGAAACCACAGGTTATTGTTGAGTCAAGTTTTGTTTTTCTGTGTCATAGGCAGCATTAACAGGTGACTATTTCTATCGTTCCAGTTTTCCATGAATCTATTACAGAAGGACAATTTGTCTTTGTCAACGCGTTTGTAAGTAGAGCCCCACCAGTGGGCCTTTGGCGCTTGTAACACATTGTGAGAACACATGATTAGATTTGTATATATTTGATCCCTTGCATTGCAGATTTTCAAGACCACTTCATTCTATTTCAACGGGAACATAACGGAACTGTGAACCTAGCATGCAACTATAGAATAAGCATCCACCCTGATAGCTACCAAACTGTGTTTGTCGAGTGGAGAGAGAACGATGCCAGGCTGTATGGTGGCGAGAGGAACCACATGGCATCTTCTGAGTCGTGGAATCGTGTGTATGATGGGAGCCAGATAAACCTCACCAGTACGTTGATCATCTGTGATGGCTGGCAGGAAAACTACAGATACAAGTGTCGGATTGGAGTCGAGAAGATTCATTCTGAGTGGAGTGAAGAAATTTCCCCTATACGTGAGGAGTTTCCGCTCAGACGGCCATGCTTCATCTTGTTCTAGTTGTAAAAGATATGAAGACGAGCCTGAGCTTAATGTCCCTGTCAGTATACAGTGGCGTTGTACCTAGTTCATTGTTAAGCTTGCGGTATGCACATGAAGTTAGGAGGGAAATGACTTCTGTCCGAGTCACTTTTGCACAAGATACCGGCTGATATACCACTCACTAAATGTTGTTTGTTGCTGCACCACAGCAACTGTTTTCAAGATAGTAGTATCAAATGTTGAGGTTCAATACAAATGTACAATACGCATGATATACTTTGCAGGATGGTCTGATGACAATAAGAACTACACGGTGGTGCCAGAAGGAGATGATGCCATGATGACGTGGAAGATGCCCTCAATGGACAGCAGGTCCTACATCACGTCTCCCTCGGGTCCACATCTGATGTGGAAGCTGTCTGATAGATGGAATGTGGGGGACACTTACATCTCTCGACTGGAGATCAGGGGAACTCGTCCTTCATCTGAATCTGTCATTGTACGTTTACTGCTTCATAATATCACCGGAAGTGATGCAGGGGAATACCTCTGTGTCAGCGGACACCACCACGTTCCCCAGTGTGGACACACTCTCGTTCTTTCCCGTGAGTACATTTAAATATTGAACAGTGATGGGTCTGATTCTGAAACTGAAGGCAAGTCATTGTGAACACTACATAAATAGTGAGTGACTGAGTTAAGATTTTAAGTCACGTCGGCAATATCTCAGTCGTATCGTGACTACCAAAAGGTTCTAACTTCATATTGAATAAAGGTAAATTATAAAAACAGGTTATAGATTGCCAACAACCGAATGTAGATCACCATGCTAGGGCTACATAAGTAGAAACAGTATCCCATTTGTAATGCAGAATTGTTTGCATGCCCATCAGTTGCAGAATTGAATGTATGTGGTATAATAAGGGAACATAAACTAGTTATCATGGTTCCTACAAACCATAGGATCACCGGAACAACCAAACATCACCACCAACAGGATCCATCTGAATCAGGAAGCAACGTTGACATGCTCCTCCACGTCCCGAAGTCTTCCCCAGGACCACAACCTGGCCATGACCTACAGCTGGAGGAGAGACAACACGAGCCTGCTGGGTGGAGGAAAGTATCAGATGTCAGGCCCCAACTTGACAATAGCTGATGTCAAAGAAGAAGACACAGGAAAGTATTCATGCCAGAGCACTGAACACGGTGGACAGGTGTCAGGATGGAGCAGCGAGTTTGTCCTCACTGCGAAACAAAGTTTGTATACTGTCATACGTTCACTCATGACTTCCTATAGTTGCATTATGAAATGTTATACTATACTATTATCAACTTATGAACTGCCCTCTAACTTAAGTCATGCCTCGTCATTTGATTCATGAACTCAGCTCAATCTTATGATCGTTAATTTGTATGCGCTTTGATCATGCACTTGGTGTATGGAATTTAGAATATAGCTATCGAATAATGTGGTCATGTGAGACATTCTGACAGTGTTTCATTCACTATAAACGCTATGTCCTCAGTCTTTCTGATTATTGTGACACCAAGTATGACAACCTAAGGGTATTCCAATTAGTTGATTTTATTTGTCTAAAATCTGTAAATCGCCAACAATAATAATAATAATGAGAATATTTATAATTCGCCATTTCCAGGCTAGATATCCTGCTCAAAGAGCACAATCTGATATAACCCAAGGTGCCTGTTAGGTGCTAAAAGGTCAATAGTCTCGCGACCTATTTCACCTTCTACCAATGTCAAGGGTAGTAGCCTGTTTCGTCAGTGACGACATACAAGGCGCCGAAATGACTCCGCAACTTGTCCGTGACCGATCAATGTTAAGCATTGAGCAGCAAATAATCAGATTTATGTAAACAAAAAGACTAGCCTTGTCTTCCGATGTCAGTGATGTACCCTAGTCCATTCAGCTTACAGTCATGTGAGAAGCACCCACATCATCAATGAACCCCCGTCAAACGGTACTTGCTCCCAGATATTCTCACTGTGCATATGCATGATTGTTTCTGCGGCGCCGATTGTCGTCCTGCTTATCGACCCTTCCCCATAACACCAAATTCCAGTAGGAGATAACAGCGGACGACTGACGCTGACTCTACACCTGGCCATTTTCAGCACTTTTTGGTGGTTCTGTTAGAAAAAAAGATTCAGAAAAGTGGGGTATTGTCCCTTGGGATTGTTATATTTAGGTCGACCTGAACGTTGACAGTCCTCAACGTATTACTTTGCTGACGGTTTCTGGCCAATGGATGGCTGATAACGCCATTTCATTGACATGCAAGCATTCCGCATAGCAATCGTTTGCCATCTTTTATCTCTTGTCAGTTGCGGAGGCCCCATATGTGCTTATCAAAAACGAAATAAAATGATTGCCCAAGTTATCGAGCTGTAAGAACAGTTCACTGAAATTTGATATTTGCTTAATGACGGGTACACATACTGCACGTGATGCTCACCTTTGATTTTAGCACGTGCATATCTAAACATCAATGTATGTTACGGCGTACGCTGAGTTCAGTAGGAATGTCTATGTGTTGAAACTCACAGGTGTATAGTTGCATATTATACTGCAAGTTCAAGAGACGACAGAAGTAAGGACTGTACTGCTCGAAACTTCCACAAATGTTAGTTTTTAATACAGTTACCACTGTATTTTGATACTTAGGGGTCGTCCATAATGTATGGCTAGGGGTCGGGGAGTGTGGTGATATTGATTTTTATGGGGAAGCATGTACAATGTGAATACCCCCCCCTAAAAAAAAATATCTACAAAGTAAGTGACCGCCCCTCCCCGCATATCTTGTGCAAAATCAATGACCCCCGTCCCATAATTTTAAAGCATAATGTTTAAATATTACTGTGCACTAAATTGCTGACGCCCTAGTACATGCGTACAAAATCGTTGAAACACCCCCCCACCCCCACCCACACCTCCCCAGAAAAATATAAGTGACCGCCCAAAAAATTCATCATCAAAATTATAAACGGTCCCTTACACCTTGTACGTTCTCTTGTAGATATTCCATTTCCGACCATACCTGCCATTAGTTTTATCATTGGCTGTTCATTAGAGGTTATCATCCTGCTTGCAATTGCTGCTGTCGTTCTTCATAGCCGGAAGGCTAACAGAGGTAAGATTGGAAGAGTAGTAAACCACTGCGATATAATGGTATTTTGGGGTTAAGATATATTCATCTAGTAATTGTATCCTGAACCTTCGCCTCGTATACGTCGATCAGCGTGTGAGTATTGTGTTTATCTATTCGACAAAGTTCATCCAGCTTGGATGTCCGACATATCTGTAACATATCAAGACATGATATAGATTAAATGAAGGAGACTATTAAAATAGTGTATTTTTGTTTTGTTGCAGATAACTGTAATCAAAGGTACGTCCTATTGTCTCGAAATATACTTGTTCCAAATATATCTTGAGAATGCGTGCGATTGAATTGTATCTTAGACATGAAAATTGAATAAGTACATGTCTGCTGGCTGTATTGAATCAGTAAGAATGCAAATATTGAAGTGTGTATTGGTTGGTAGTCACGGGATTGCTGTGTCACTTCCATAATATGTTGCATATTGAATTAGTGAGTGAGTATGGTGTTGTTCCGCTTTTAGCAATATTCCAGCAATATCACAGCAGAAATAGGCTTCACGCATTATCCCAATGTGGGGAATCGAACACCGGTCGTTAGCGTGATGGGCGGACGCTTTAACCATTAGGCTACCCCACCGCCCTGTATAGCATGAAGTAAAATAGTGGGGAATATGGTTCTCAAAGCCGTCAGTACATTTGGTGGACACATGCCATACTGTCAAAGCATTAAAAAACATAGCACACTTTGGCCTTGTTCAGTTTTTGTTGAATGGCATCCCACGAGTCAAAAGACTTATTATACATATATTTATCGTTTATCAGGTTTCGTGACTATTATATAACGGCTACAGACAACACAAGTACAACCCTCCACCAAGTGACTGATCGAGACAATGATGTTATTGAGGATACGTATATGCCACATCGACACCCAGCTGTTCCAGGTAGCAAGGACTGCCAAGACGCTTCATGTGTAGCTCCAATCATGCACCATATGCCAGCCCGAGACATCACCTATCCTGATTATGATGTCGTTGATGATACGACATCTGGAGGACAGAAGGTAGATGATACCAGAAGCTCCGGATGTCAAGAAGTCAGGTTGACAAATCCCACATTGGAGCATCCAGCATATCCTGATTGCAATGTCGTTGATGATATGACAGCTGCAGGACAGAAGGTAGATGGTACCTGTAGTTCCGGATATGACGAAATCAGGTTGACAACTCCCACCTTGGAGCATGAAACAAGCACGGAGCAATACCAAGGAGATATGGATTATTCTGAATTAGAAACTGGTGCGGAATCAGAGTGCAGAGTGGATAGAGGGAATCGGAGAAACAATATTTATGAAGAGTAACAACCGGACTCTGTATGACCTTGAAATAGTCTTGGTGCAAAAGTAATTCTGTTGCTTTCACTCGAGAAACAGTTTGGCACTGTTTGGCACCTCCTTCCGATGACCGTGACTGGGGTTAGCCCCACAATATGCTGCACACAACCAGACACAGCGCTGAGAATAGCATCTGACGTGATATTGTGAAACAGTTTCCAGATTCAGTCAAAGAGGAGGGAGATTCACTTGTACGGAAAGGGGTGTCAAATGAATGTTGATGTATATCTAGGGAAAGTATTATCAGAGATACGGAGATATCAGTGATGCGATGGCGAAACAACCAGACACGATGGACATGTTTGAATGAAGCAAGATTTTCGTCTGGAAGATGCTAACACAGTTGCTGAAAGTAAACCTGAATAATGAAATATGAAGGTTTCCTTCACAAGGACAGAGCGACGACCACTGAATTTATAGTGAAAACCAAATAGTTAGTTATCTATTTCTTACTTGATATGCAAGACACTTTGGCATGAACACATTCTCCTCAACAACCAACTTCCGAAAATTTACATGAAGTTCTCGTTTTGAAATTTGGTTCTTTGGGGAAATACGACGGAGAATGGCCAGAAAGGAAAATGTTATCGCATAATATTAAATACGACGGAGAATGGCCAGAAAAGAAAATGTTATCGCATAATATTAAATGACCGGTCTTCACTAAACAGTTATTTGATGGTTGCTCTGTACGGTCTCATTTCCGTTTTATCAGGATATCCGTCAACGTTTGTCAGCCTCATTGACATTCATGTACTACACTGTTGCTCATTATGATTGAGTGTAAAGCAACGTATCGAGCAACAATGGTCCCTGTGTTCATGTATAGACCATGCTGATAGTTTGATATGTGCTGCGCTGAACGTAAATGTACATCAGAAACATGATGTGTGTTTACAATATAATATCTAATTTCAGGCCACCAGGAATGTATCATAGTTATTTATGGTGTAATAACCATCATGAAACACAACCCCACCGGTGTAACCAATATGTGTCCGACCTACATCGCGATATCTGTATACAGTCACACCTGGATATACCGCCAAAATGTGTCTGGACGGATGGTGGCGGTATATCCAGGTTTAACTGTGTACTGTATATCTACGTTTGAGTTTGTTATGCGTATTCACATTATTTATACGTAATACTTCATCAAGTTCTTGCATCTACCTGTGGGGTTAGAATTCGTCTTCAACAACCAATGTGTTTCGTAACGGGATCGAGTGGTCAGGCGCGCTACATTCATCGTATCCAAATTGATCGATGCTCATTATGTCAACCACTGGTCCAGACTTTATTATTTACAGACTGTCGGCATATAGCCGGAAAATTGCTGAGGGTGGCGTTAAACAACAAACTAAACAAACAAACGTTAAGAAGTTGTGATCAGTGCAAGTGCAAGTCTAGCCACAACCATTACAGTTTATGAACGCCAACAATATATAATATAAATTCTGACGAAAGACTTCATGTGACACAACGTTTCATGGGGCGTGCTATTTAGTCAATTTAAGTAGCCAGAGGTAACATGCTCTAAAAGGTCACCGCATTCCAAGTCAGATATATTCTTAAGTTGTTGATAAGCGATGAATTCCAGTGTATCATTTCGTTCCCAACTTTTAAGTTACTACGAATAAGATATTATTTTCATAATCATGTCAATTATACCTTTTTCGCTAATCTCTTACCAAAAAAGAAATGAAGCAATTTTGTCTGATCTTGCATTGTATGTACATCACGCATTGTAGCCAGAAATTCTATTGCTTGATTATTCTACCAACATACTGAATGTAAATATCCATGTTTTGAATAATTCAATGAATGATTATAACAGAATGAATATGTTTACATATTGTAATTATGATTTATCTATAGGCCAATGGCCTTTTTTGCAATAAACGCTAACAATTATGACTATGACGGTGGTCCGTAAAAATCCAGACCCTCAAGTGATCAACACAGGGGCGGATACAGCATATCGGGTTTCGTAATGATGCCTGAACGAACGGTACGGTAACTGGTAGAATGGATGCTATGGTATGAAACGACTGGGCAATGAGACACCAGTCACAATGAATAACATGATATGTTACAAATGTTTATTAAGATCTTGTTTTCACAAAAAGAATGTACAAAATTTAAAGTACTTAGGATAAAGCAATTCTTGGGACAGCTGCACATGAACCACATATATTTTAACATTGATATTGATCATAGACCACCCCATCTTAAAAAGGAATGCCAACTGTCAAGAATGATCTACATGCAGGCTGCACTTAGCAAGTGTTATTTATATGATTCTGATTCTTGAGACTGAGACACGACCTAACCAGGAATGTACGTTCCCATTATAAATGAAAGCTAACTGTCTAGACATGATAGATTTATAAGTCCATAGCGAATGGGACACTTGGAGATGAAACAGATCTCAAGAGCAATGACGATACCCAGTTAGCTGATGAAGGACAACGGTTAAGGCTTGCACTGCCGCGACGTCCTAGCTCGGTGACAGTGTGATGGTAACGTTTTCTTACAACCTGACCTATTAGGCTAGAGATACCAAAATTAAAACTAATTACATGCCATGTGTATGGTGCACTGATGCCAAGACCGCCGCCAGTAAGTACTAAGAGTAGCTATATATTCTTCTGTCTACGGTATACAGGTGGAAATCAATACACTCTGTATCATTGCATACATTCAGTCTGTTGATGGAAAGATGTGGCGTGCTCCGACTTCTACTGGTACTCGACACTCGCTGTGCACCCGAGGCTGAATATAACAATGTTCGATCTGAAGGAAAATATATGGTTTAGCTTGTGTGGCTTTTTATATCAATCTTGGACTTGATAGACTTCAGTGATGTTACTGAATGCATCCTGAATGTCACATGTGAGTGTTCGAACTACTTTCGCAGAAATCGCATCGCCACTTGTAAACTACCCCATCGCCATTAAGAAACTCACCCACAACCACCTCTAACCTACCCCACTAACCCATTGCCATCACCACACTACCCCACCAAACCCACCGTCACCTCTGAACCACCCAACTAACCCATTGCCATCACAAACTACCTCTAATCTACCCAATCAAACCCACCACCACCTCTAATCTACCCCATCCAACCCACCACCACCTCTAAACTACCCCATCCAACCCACCACCACCTCTAAACTACCCCACCAAACCCACCGCCACCTCTAAACTACCCCACCAAACCCACCGCCACCTCTAAACTACCCCACTAACCCATTGCCATCACCACACTACCCCACCAAACCCACCGTCACCTCTGAACCACCCCACTAACCCATTGCCATCACCAAACTACCCCACCAAACTACCCCACCAAACCCACCACCAGATCTAACCTACCCCACTACCCCATCGTCATCATGAAGCTACTCCCACCTAACCAACTGCCAATTTAATCACCCAATCAAACCACTCACTACCTCATTCCTACCCTATCCAACCCACCACCAATCTAAACTACCATCCAACCACCACTCTAAACCAATTCCCACTAAAACCCACTGCCACTTAAACTACCCACTAACCCATTGCTATCACCACACTACTACCAAACCATCACCAACCCACTAACCCACTATCACTAAACTACCCCACCAAACCCACCACCAGATCTAACCCTAACCCATTGCCATCACCACACTACCCCACCAAACCTGCACCACTTCCAAACTACCCTACTAACCATTGCCTCACCACACTGCCCCACCAAACCCACCACCAGCTTCTAAACTACCTCCATCACAAACTACCCCATCCAACCCACCACCAGCTCTAAACTACCCCACTAACCCATTGCCATCACTTAACACAACCCCACCAAACCCACCGTCACCTCTGAACCACACCACTAACCCATTGCCATCACCAAACTACCCCACCAAACCCACCACCAACTCTTACCTACCCAACTAACCCATTGCCATCACCACACTACCCCACCAAACCCACCACCAGCTCTAAACTACCCCACTAACCCATTGCCATCACAAACTACCCCATCCAACCCACCACCAGCTCTAAACTACCCCACTAACCCATTGCCATCACTTAACACAACCACCACCATCATCGCTATCACTTAACACAACTAAACTACCACCTCACTTAAACTACTATATTCTCCCATCGCCATCACTTAACCAACCATTAACACCCCATCAAACCTACCACCACTAACCCCTATCCAACCCACCTCTAAACTTAACTCACAAACCCCATTTCTAAACTACCCCACTCGTCATCACGAAGCTACCCCACCTAACCAACCATTACCTCTAATCTACCCCATCAAACCCACCTACCACCCCTCTAATCTACCCCATCCAACCCACCACCACCTCTAAACTACTAATCCCCATCAAACCCACCACCACCTCTAAACTACCCCCACCAAACCCACCACCACCTCTAAACTACCCCATCCAACCCACCACCACCTCCTAACCACTACCCTACTCCCACCAAACCCACCGCCACCTCTAAACTACCCCATCCAACCCACCACCACCTCTAACCTACCCCATCCAACCCACCACCACCTCTAAACTACCCAACCTAACCAAGCATTACCTCTAATCCACCCCATCAAACCCACCACCACCTCTAATCTACCCCATCAAACCCACCACCACCTCTAAACTACCCCACCAAACCAACCATTACCTCTAAACTACCCCATCAAACCAACCACCAGCTCTAATCAACCCCATCAAACCCACCACCACCTCTAACCTACCCCATCCAACCCAACACCACCTCTAAACTACCCCACCAAACCAACCATTACCTCTAATCTACCCCATCAAACCCACCACCAGCTCTAATCCACCCCATCCAACCCAACACCACCTCTAAACTACCCCACCAAACCAACCATTACCTCTAATCTACCCCATCCAACCCACCACCACCTCTAAACTACCCCATCCAACCCAACACCACCTCTAAACTACCCCACCAAACCAACCATTACCTCTAATCTACCCCATCAAACCCACCACCAGCTCTAATCTACCCCATCCAACCCAACACCACCTCTAAACTACCCCACCAAACCAACCATTACCTCTAATCTACCCCATCAAACCCGACACCAGCTCTAATCTACCCCATCAAACCCACCACCACCTCTAACCCGTGCACAGTCAGCTCCTAAAAATACATTTTCATCTTGCGTTGATAGATCTAAAATTACGAAAGCAAGGAAATATTTTCATGGGATGACCAGATATTACTTCCGTCACTGTCTCGTGTATCAGTAGAGATTCTTATGTTTCGAGGCCACGTCCAGCCCGCTCGGCGATCAGAAAATTACCCTATAAACCGCATGATGGTAATGCTGTGGTTCAGCCTACTCTTTGTCATCGTGAGCTGCTGTGTACCAGGAACACATGCAGATGAAGGTAATTACAGTTTTACTGTATGCTTTTGATGTATATTCATAGACGTACTAAATTCATATATCAAGCGATGCACAGATATGAAGGCATCTTGGAAAATCAGATTGTGTAACAGATTTATTGAAAGTGAAATTGAAATCTTCCGGATGTTAACGCGGTCGTTTCTGTTCATCTTCCGGCTTGGTATTATTCAACACGTTATACTCCATCATCAGGTCAATTTACTGCTCAAAGACATTAACTCGAATTCACTCAATAGCTCAGGTTTTGTCATGAAAATATAAAGTTAATCTACCTGAACCGAAAGTGTAAAGTGATGAGGACAATGATCAGAATAGCCTGTTGAAACTCGTTGTGACGTGGTAAGTGAAGCAACAACAGCATGCTCCATGTGTACGGCGTGTGAAGGGGACAAGGACTGTAAGGGGGCGGCCAGGTAGCCCAGTGGTTAAAGTGTTCGCTCTTCACGCCGAAGACCGGGTTCGATTCCCAACATGGGTACAATGTGTGAGGCCCGTTTCTGCAGTTCTCAGAAGTGATATTGCTGGAAAATTGCTGAAAGCGGCGTAAACCCAAACTCACACACTCACTCATACACATAAAGCTAACATAATATGGTTTGTTGTGGGCTCGTGTTCGCTATGTGAAAGACACCACCTCACAGTTTTTAAAAAGGAACAGGGTATATTGTGGGTGGGTGGCATGTTTACGTTCCCATGACAACCAGGTTTGTAACGGTGTCACTGTTTCATGCACGTCATTCGTCAGTATAAAAAGCGGTCTAAAAGCATACTCACTCACTCTAAGTTAGTGATGAGCTCCGATTTGGATTTATATTAATCTGTAAATAATAATTATAATAATAACAACCGCACAACACTCTCCATGTTAAAGACAAAAGGCAAGTATGGCATTGTATACATTACAGCAAGGGCTGAGGATCACACAAACAACATAACTGTACGGGAAGGTCTCAATGCAACCTTCACCTGGAATCTGAAGATGTATGGGCATAGGTTTTATATTCGATCCCCCATGGACAAGAGCGTACTGACGGTGGAGTCCTCCCAAGTCAGTATATGGTATCGATACAGGTCACGGGTGAAGATCGTCAATATCACCAACTCATCCCTTGGTCTGAGACTACAGTTCACTATGTACAATGTTACAGCGAGTGATGCAGGGAGGTATACCTGTAGCACGGTGTGGTGGAGTGGTGGAACTACCTTCCCTGACTGTGGATACACCATGTTTGTTGAAGGTAAGTTGAGTTTAGTTTTACGCCGCATTCAGCAATATTCCAGCTATACGGCGGGTTGATGGTAAGTCTAACACATCAAGCTTCACTGCTGGTTTGATAGAATACCATACTGATTGAAAATTGGTTTTCTTAATGTTTACATGACTAAATTAAATTTGTAACAAGACTCCGTATGTTAATGGGTTTGCTATTCAACTCTGGGAGGGGTTGGGGTGGGGGTGGGGGTTGGGGTGGGGGTGGGGTGAGGGGGCGGTGTGTGGTAGCCTAGTGGTTAAAGCGTTCGCTCGTCACGCGGAAAACCCGGGTTCGATTCCCCACATTGGTACAGTGTGTGAAGGCCATATCTGGTGTCCCCCGTCGTGATATTGCTGGAATATGGCTAACAGTGGCGTAAAACGTAACTCACTCACTATTCAACTCTGGTCATGGTATAAATCCTATTCCACATGACTTATCATTGTAACTGTGTAATATACGATCCAAACAGTAAAACTTCTCAAAACGGGTTTCCAGAATTATTATCCCGATATAAGGGGTTCCCTGTGCAATCCATATATTTTGTCTGTGAACGGGTATACAGATTTATCCTGAAGTTACAATACTCGCAATAACTGCCAACCAATGTTCATCTAAAAACAAGTAAAGGAAACAAAATGAATATAAGTTTCGAATGACTGAGCAACTATCAACATAATAGGACACATCTTTTAACTCGAGATTGCATGTTTAGAAAGGCATGGTAATTGTATGCCCATTCGTGACAAATAACACAGAAAAAGTGACAACACGCGAAATATAATTTCTGTGACTAAGGTATATTAAGAAAAGCTGTATATTTATCAAAGAGAGTGAATAGGTGAGTCTCGTACGCGTCAATCTCTCTTTTGTTTGCCAGGGACCAGGAATCAAACAAACACGACCTTCGCCACAGTGGGCCAGGACACAGCCTTGGTGTACACCACCCCTTTCCGAACTGTACCAGAGGAACATCCACAGATCATGCCCCGGACAGGAAACAACACGCACCTGCATAATGGAAAAGGGTATTTACTGAATTCGTCCTAGTTTATTGGCCTTGGGCGTGTTTGGGAGAAAGTGTGAGTTCCTTACAGGTATGGCGGCATGGGAAACACGTTCCCGTGGTTTTATGTGTATAATAACCAAGTTTGTTCTCAGTAGTAGTGAGTGAGTGAGTGAGTGACTGAGTATGGTTTTACCCCGCTTTTAGCAATATTCCAGCAATATCACGGCGGGGGACACCAGAAATGGGCTTCACACATTGTGCCCATGTGGGGAATCGAACTCGGGTCTTCGTCGTGACGAGCCAACGCTTTAACCATTAGGCTACCCCAACGCCCCTCAGTAGTAGTGAAGTGTCTCTACACGTCTTGTGACTTGTTTCCATTCTTACAGAACAGAGGCCACGTTACCACACAGCAGCAGAGCATGGATCACATCAAGTGGATGTCCAGTCGTCAAGGATCTCCTTATACTCACCCTGTTTGTCATTGCAGTCATCCAATAAACATCCAGTGTGAAAAATGAACTTCAGTCAAAAAACTTGTCGTTTTTACACGTTTTAGAGTATAGATTCTGTAAGATGTCAACATTTCAAATCGACACAGATTTGTCCAATCATTTTAAAACCTGAAGAATTGTAGGGTATTGACTGACTCCTTCTAACATTGAAGTTTTGGGCTTTGTAATTGTCTCTAACAACCACATCCTCGATAATCTCCAGGGTATACGTTACGATCACTCTCCACTATACCCTGGATGCATCCACGGCTTGGCCCGATGATTTTAATACCTCCCTTTGCTGTTTTTTTATCCAATCAGGTGTCTACGCTGGAAAGTTGAGCGAACCAATCACAACTCACTTTCGCTTCATAAATTATCTAACCGTTTAAACTTGGCAACACAATTGATGCAGAGGTACTCTGAAAGAGGTAGAAGGAGTTCTTTCATATGCTATTTTAAAGTTTTAGATATGTCAATTTGTCTGTATGATTTCCCCCAAAATCTGAGTGGCACTGCGAACAATTCTTCGCGACTGCGACCGTTATCTTTGCTGACACTGGCAAGCTCGGATGTAACGTCGGCTTAGTTGATTGGCTACTGTGAGAATGCGGAGCCAGCAAAGGGAGGTAATATAATTATCGGGCGAAGCCGTGGATGCATCCAGAGTATAGTGGAGAGTGATCGTAACGTATTCCCTGGAGATTATCGAGGATGTCAATGCTGTTCGTAAGAGGCGACTAATGAGATTGGGTTGAAAACGTTGCAAAAATATTGATCAGCTACCCAGTGGTCGAACACACTATGGAAAGACACGTTTCTCCTGATTCCAAAGTAGTACATGACTAACATGGAGGGGGCCAAATCAAATGATCGTAGCCAATGTGTTAAGAATGGGCTTAAGAAGTTCTTAGGGCTACGAACGTTTCGAGAATAGCTAGCCTGGTATTTATCCCAAAGTATTCTACGAAAGGAGTCAACTGGAACTATACGACTCCTTGTTCGTGACCTGTGCCTGTATACCATAACCCAAATAGATGGTATTTGCCGGAGACTTAGAATGATTTCCAAATGAATCAATTTCTACTTTTTGGCAGATATTATAGTTTTTCTTCATAAAATAGAGCTGAGACTTTTTTTCTGTCACATTCATTCTATGCAAACGACGTTAAACTCTTCTCACTGTTCACGAAATATCCATATGTGTGTGAAATTAAACAATGCTAAAAGCTTTAAGGTAAAGTATAGTCTGCAAAACAAAGAAAAGGGATGCAGAGGTAGAAAACTTATAAATATCTGATGGTGTTTTATTGGTATTGATACAAAATGAAAAGCAAATATGAATGTCTCATGTCTGCATGGATAGGGAGTGGTTTGTGTGAGTAGATTAAAGTATGGCAAAAAATACGGAAAACGTGAGGGAAATGCACAAACGCAGCAATGTGGGAGCGCTGTGCTCTAACACGCCAACATGAAGTGATGAATTGTTGGGCTTTGGAAACAACGGGTTTTTATTTGTCTGTCATCATAATTGTAAAGTGAAATGTGAACACCACGACTGCCAGAAGGCATCAACGCCATCAACCGATTGCAGACATGTGAGTCGGCTTCGGCTGTAGCCAGGTTTGTCCACGTATCGACAAGCACCATTACAAGACTATTGAACTTTATGAGACGCAGGGACCAACACTTGACCAACTCACATACAGTCGATCACTTGTCACAACTGCAGCGCAGAACAGGTTCATACGGGCTCATCAGTTATGATGATAAAATCATTTATAATTTCTGCCTAGACAGTGAGGAACTATCTACTCGCCGCTGGTGTTGAATTTGAGGCGTCAATCTGACTGATTGGTATCGTCAGGTGCGAAGTTAATGGTATCAAGGATATGGAGTATAATGGATATAACTTGCTTGACTTTTATGTATATTGACGAAGAAAAGAAACGTTATCAAATTGAAATTTTGACACTTTGGGTTCAAACACCGAATTTTGTTGCAAAATGTTTGGGGATCGATTACCTAAACACACATAAACAATATGCAGAATATTGATCATTCAACGTTAGCCGAACGAGGGTCATTTGAGTTTTATAAGCAATGTTTGCCCAACATGTAGTGTGCCAAGCTATGAACATTGGATATGTGAGTGAGTGAGTTAAAGTTTATAGTCACAGCGGCAGTATTTCAGCCATATCCTTACTTAAAATAGTTATAAATTCGGGGATACAGCCACTAACTATCTTAGTTGAACATTGGATATGTATTCACATCGATCACTTTGGATAAATAAATGATTAAAGTGTCGCTACAACAAAGGGAACAAGCCGTAGATATGATAATTCGACGTACATACTATTAATTTGCTTTCGATGATTAGTACGGAAAAAACTGACACATTGGCATTATCGTAGAAAAAATGTCATATGTTACAAGATACCAGGCACCTGATACAAAATATTTGCTATCGTACAATATACAACATCCAGTTGCAGCCACAGGCCTTAAGTGAAAGGTACACGTTCTGTGATTGATGGAGAACAGCGAACATGATATACACATGATCATTAATCAGGCACGATCCCATTTATCTGTACGAAACACCACATGAAATGCCATCTCTAACATATTTTGCTCTGAACAGAACAAAATTAAAATTGCATGTATATGTTTTGGCAAATTTTTAATAGAGAGGGTCAATATATTTCTACCAACCTTTTTAATCGTAGAATATTTGTTGTTTTATAATGACTACATATCAGGACAATCGCCAATGGCTGAAGGAATTGTGTTAACCCAGCTTGGGTCCATGCAGGTAGCAAAAGTGCTGTCCCCATAGTCCCTAGTATAGTGATCTACCTTCAGTTGTTGGCGATCTATAGCCCGTGTTTTATATTGTATTGTCTTCTTTAATTAAAATGTTTTATTTTTACATACTAGTTTTATATTCATAGCTGTGATACTCGAGTATATTTATTGTCCATCGTCGACGGGTTTTACTCTTCAAAATGTTTTCATCTTTTTTGTATAAATCGTTTTCATCACGATATGGCTGAGATATTGCCGATGTGACGTAAGATATTAACTCACTCAATCACTCAGATTGAGAGGAAAACCCAGAAACGTGACTACCAGCCTGGTTACCATTCAGTTCTGAAAACATTTATTGTTGTGATTCTGAACCACTACTTGCGACCACATCAGTACCTGTTTTACTGGATACCATCTGCCTTCATACTGGATACCATCTGCCTTCATACTGGATACCATCTGCCTTCATTCTGGATACCATCTGCCCTCATACTGGATACCATCTGCCTTCATACTGGATACCATCTGTCTTCATACCATCTGTCTTCATACTGGATACCATCTGCCTTCATACTGGATACCATCTGTCTTCATACTGGATACCATCTGCCTTCATACTGGATACCATCTGCCTTCATACTGGATACCATCTGTCTTCATACTGGATACCATCTGCCTTCATACTGGATACCATCTGCCTTCATACTGGATACCATCTACCTTCATACTGGATGTAATCTGCCTTCATACTGGATACCATCGGCCTTTATACTTGTTACCACCTGCCTTCATACTGGATACCATCTGCCTTCATACTTGATACCATCTGCCTTCATACTGGATACCATCTGCCTTCATACTGGATGTCATCTGTCTTCATGCTGGATACCATCGGCCTTTAAACTTGTTACCACCTGCCCTCATACTTGATACCTGCCTTCATACTCAAGTGTCGCGTTCCCAGTATGAGAATCTTCTGTCATTCCTCGTGTAGTGCCTGATGTTTCCATTGCGTTTTTCTGCAACTGGGCGACGACGATTCTATCAACATGTGGCATGACAGCGGTATTCATGGGTACTATGTGTAAAAGCCCATTTGTGGTGTCCCCCGCCATGATATTGCAGGAATATTGGTATACCTCACTCACTCACTCTAGTATTTCCTGTTGAGCGTCCCAGGTACCCAATACTATCACATTATTTTTCAGCAATATATTTGGCATCATTTTGTGGCTGATATTGATCAACTCCAGGTAAGTGAGCCATGTTATGGTTCTTATTCCGAAGAGCACCTGTCAGGCATACCATGGCTGTGACATAAATATTTAAACGTCAACAAGATGTATCCATAAATAATGTCAAAACTATATAAAAGGCTATATCAATGTTAGCATATCTCAATTTCTTGATTATCCACATCAACTAAAGTGGATCCTGATGCTTAAAAACCTTACAAATATACTGAACCATAA